>NC_022014.1:26776664-26799551 GCF_000317375.1 Microtus ochrogaster
CGCCTGGGACATGGCCAAGGCGGGCGGCGCAGGTGAGCGCGGCGCGGGGCGCTCGGCGGGTGGCGGGAGGGATCCCGGCCCAGGTGAGCCCCTCGCCAGGTGGGCGGAGGCACAGAGACCGTGGCGACCTGGCCGGATCCCCGGGCTTTCATAAGGGGCTCCACGCTCCTCGCGTCCTTCCCGCGCCCCGGGTCACCTCGCGGGACACGGCATCATGCTCTCCCTGCAGCAGAGGGTCAGGTCTGCGCCTCCCCTGTCCAGTCCGGCAGTTGGGAGCTGTCGCTGCCCTCCGAGAGGCCCGGGAGTAGACCCCGGCACCGGGACCCAAAGGGGATGTCCCGTGGCCGCCTATCCATCCCACGCCCAGCTACGCAAACAAGGACGCGCCCCCTTGTCCTGTCACTGTGTATCCTGAATGCGACAATCCCCCACCCCCGCTGCCAGCTGGGTCAGGAGACCCGGATTCCTGGTCGGACCGCAGGAGGAGTACTCCACAGCTGGGGAGCCGCCCCGCCCCCCACCCGACCTGGAGGTAGAGCTTAGGTGCCAGGTTAAGCAGGCGGGGCATCTGCTGGGGTCCCATGGGCTCTGCTTTCTCACAAGCTCTGTGCTATAGCCCGAGGATCTCAAGGAGTGGGTGTTATTCATTCCTTCATTCATCCAGCCAGGGGTTCATTCACCAGCATCTGCTCTGGTGCCAGGCCCTGAGTTGGCTGGGACCTGGAGAGGATCAGATTCAGTCCCCTATTTCCCAATCTGCACCCTGGACTCCCATCGAACCCTGGGAGGCCAAGTTGAAGAAAGCCTGTGTTCATAGGGCTTGTCACACGCAGGCAAGGCTGGTCTCAGCAGTCCTGAGCTTGGGAGCTGGCGTGTGAGAATCTAGCATGAACTCACACCCAGCCTGTGACGTTGGCAGGTGCCATGCCATCCCCGTGGGGCCTGGTGTGAGCGCCACTTCTCCACCCATAAGGCATGGTAAAGATGGAATGAACATGGCCATCTGTCCACACTCTGGACGTGAGTGCCACTGAGCAGCCTGTGACCCAGGGACAGGTCCCAGTTCTTGGACTTGCCCTGGCCTTGTGACTCAGGTGCCTGAGACTATACTCCCTGCTATTACAGTGAAATCTTGTCAGGGAGAAGCTGGTTGTGTGAGGCAGCAAGAACCAAATGCATCTAAACACCCCCTTTCCCACTTCCCTCCCCTGCCCTCCTGAGAGAGGCACAGTGAGATGACACCAGGAGGCTGGAAAAGGCTCTGCTCACTTCTTTCTCCTGCCTTGGTCCCCCCCCCCCCCCCGCTCTTCACAAAGGGAGGGCTCGTGTTTCTGTCTCTTGCCCACTTTGCATGTGCTCATGTGTGTGCCGAGGTCTGGACGCCAGGATCCAGGTCTCTTGCCAGGGCGCCACAGTAGCAAGAGCAGTTAAAGCAATCCCTTCTTGTACTGTGCACCAGGTAATGTGCTAAAGCCCTTTACTGCCCCGTGATCCTGAGAGGTAGGGTGGCACTCCCCTTTTTAAATCCTTCAGAAGCAAATAGCTCCCTCCAGGTGGCTGGGGGCTGAGGGGTCTGGGCAGAGCCTGGATGTCAGACCAAGTTATTTGGATGCTAACGAATCTTTCCACTCCCCTTCCCATTCTGGGAGAGGGCCGGCCCCAGGTCCTCTGCAGTGGCTTGTGGGTCCTTTGGTCCCTGGCTGAGGTCCAAGGGGATGAGTCCCTGGTGAAAGGTGAAGAAATTGCCAGGCCTCCCAGCGCGCTGCCTGGAGCTGCTTTACAACTTTGTGATTTCACACTCAGTCCTTTCCCTTAGGGCAAATCAGACTCCCCTCCTCTGTGACCCTGCTGCCTGGTGCCTCTATCCCTTACTCAGCTGCCACCCCAAGGAGCTCTGCAGATGACCTCTGGCAAGATCTGACTACTCGGCCCTTCACAGCTCTTTAAGGCAACTTTGGCAGCTTGCTAACATCCCTTCTCTTCTTTAGCTGCCTAAACTCTGTGACTTAAAAATACACCGTAGAGAGGGAACCAACCCCATTTATGTTGAACAATATAGGCAGACTTTAGAGCCAAGTCCTTCTGTTCATAGCTAAGGAAACGGAGGACCAAGGAAGAGATACGCAGACCAAAAGGCAGAAGGATCAGGCCTTGGCTTTGAGAGGTGAGGCTAGAATAAAGAGAGGTTGTAGGTCTTGTGTAGAGGTTGTAGGACATCTTGCCCATGCGAGAAGGGTCTGCTTCCCAATTTGTGTGGGGTTTCCTCTGAAAACTGGCCAATAGCCCAGCCACTGAGGGAAGAGATGGGATTTGGGTCCTGAGGCTGTTGTGGTACCTGATTCCAGGTCATCACATCGTGGTAAATGGCAGTGCTTGAGTTGTACAGTGTATAGCCTGAGCCAAGCAGCCAGCCATGGCTGTGCCGGCTGTGCCAGGAGTGGAAGGAAAACAGTTCAAGGACTTTCGTGTAGCTAGGAGAATTCAGGTACAAGAGAAAATGTAAGCAGATCCCAGAAAGGATGAGATTAGCTTGTAGAGAATAGATCCAACTTGATTATTACCAGTTTTCAACCTCCAGGCAACCTCTGGTCAGCCCCAATTCTTGGAAAGGAAGAACACTCCTTGGTCTTGCTCCATGGACAAAAGAAAGACAGGATGAAAACCAGTGGTAGGGTGGGGAGGAGGAGAGGACTGGAAGGCTATACAGGAAATGACGGTTCTCTGTACAGAGCCACCCGTGGGCCAGAAGAGGCCGCAGGTTGGAGCAGTGAAGACTGGACTCTCTAGTTGGCTCTTCAAGGCTAGCAGAATATGAGCAGGATGGTAGTAAGGGCCAGCCTTCTTGGTTCTGCAGAAGCTTCAGCAAAGGCTGGGAGGCTGGATAAAGGGGGAAAGAGCAGTGTACAGGGGCTGCTACAGAGAAACCCAGCTGATTGGAGTGCTGGGTTCCTAAAGCCTTGGTGCAGAGGTTGGCAGGAACTCCAGAGAGCATGGGGACCAGCAGCGAGATGCTGAGCCTCGTGTGTTTGGACAAATCCCTCTGGCTCACTGTGAGGGTTCTGGAGGCTGGAGAGCTGCCAGCATGGGAGCTGCCTCTGTTGGGAAGGGCTTGCTCTGCCTTCTGCCAGCAGTCCTGCCCCTCCCTTCCTGTGAACCTTGCTATCCCCCCCCCCCCTTCCTTTATCCCAGTGCACCAACAGGCTTGGTCTGTCCCCAGGCTAGTGCAAATTGGAGACATGGGTCCTTAGGCAGACTGTGAGACTTAGCACATCAGGTAGCCAATAGAATTTGTGAAGCTCTAGGAGAAGGACAGGAATGTTTGGGGAGCCCAGAGCCCATGCCACAGGGCTGGGCAGGCATTCCAGGCTGGACGAACCAGTTTGTGCCATTTCCAGGTGTTGGCTGAGGGAGGACAGCAAGACTAGTCATCAACGGCACTAGAATACCAATCGGAAACGTGGGGGCTTGGGGGGAGGTGCTTGCAGATGCTCAGGTTGAGAAGGGGACGTGGAGGCTTAGGTGTGTGCTCAAGGTCACAGGAAAAGGTAACAACAGACCGGAGTGCTCTAGGAGGTGGGTGTGTGTTCTCACACCTCTGAAAGGGACCAGGGAAGCAGACCAGGAGAGAAAACAACCCAAAGTTTGGAGAGGGGACAAAGGCTGGTCTTGCACTTTGGGAAGATGGCAGAACTGAGCCACATCTGAGAAACTCCCAGACCTAGGGCACGAGGACAATATCCCTATGTATCTTGGGAAAGTTACCACTTCTGCAAAGGGCCTGCCATCAGACTCCAGGACTTCCTCAGACGCTGCCTCCAGGAAGCCTTCCTGGGCTTGATGCAGTCCCGCAGTGCTTAGGTTCTTGTGTGAAAACGTAGTCTCTGTGAAATCTCTTGTCACAGCGGCTGACACATAGGCTGTAGTCTGAGACCCTTCACAACCTCTTAATCCTGGTGTGGTTTATTATATGAGCAAAGATGGTACAGCCCAAACAGAAACTGTTAGCATGGGACCCTTACTCCTTACTCCCATTAGAGGTCCCTGCTCCTTGGTCTGTTTGGGGGTATTACTTTGGGAGACATACTAAAGGTGGTTAGCTGTGCTCACTACTGCTCTCTGGAGCCCTGTCTGCAGCTGGCAAAGTGTGATAGTTCCCAGTCAGAAGTCTGGAGACTTCTCGTTCACCTGTTCAAAATTCACGAGGGGAGTGGGGTGTAAAAGAGATGGCTCGGTGGCTAAGAGCACTTGTTGCTCTTGAAATGGGCCCAAGTTCAATTCCCAGAACCCACGTAGGGAATAACCACCATCTATAACTCCAGTTCCAGAGGATCTGATGCCCTTTTCTAACCGCTGTGGGCACCAAGCACACACATGGTACACACACACATGGTACACACACACACACACACACACACACACACACACGCACGCGCGCGCGCGCGTGCGCGCGCACGCCAAACACTCATGCATAAAATAAGATAAACTAATCTAACTTAAAAAATTATGATGGGAGGCAGAGTCCAGAGAGGCAAAGGGTCCCTCCCTGAATCAAGGGCAGGAATGTGAACTCCAGAGGTTTCTGAGAAAGAACCAGCCACTTCCCAGGGGTGCTCTGAGATGCCAGGTTTGCAGAAAGGAAGACAGACCAGGGATTTGCATCTGGCCCTTTTTTATGGAAGCCCTTAGCATTATTTTCCTTCTGATGGCCAGACAGCACCTCTTTGCAGAGGTGAGGTCGGGGGCTAGGACAAATGGGTGACTGGGCACACATACAATCACAATGTTGTTCCTATCTTGTAGACAGGGAAACTGAACCTCAGAGAGGTTGAGTAACTGGTTCTAGACTCACCCGCAGACTTGGAGGCAGGCTGAAACTAGCAAGCAGAGTTCTTTCTTTCTTGCCTCCAACATTCTATTGTCTAACCTGGCACGGGGCTGACCTTGAACAGCTCCCTCTGAGCCTCAGCTTTTGCATCTGTAAAAAGGAATGAGGAAGACGAGTGTGGGTTCAGGAGGGGCTGGAAGTTCTACTTAAGTCTCGCTGTGCTCTTTCTTTTCTTATCCACCCTCGTCCTGGGGTCTATCTGTCTTCACTGCTCCAGGAAAGGGCCTCACCTCATGTAGATGGGACTTGGGGGAGCTGAGGGTTGAGAATCCCGGGAGAGTCAAGGGTATTCACAGCCTAAGCCTTCTAGGGGTCTCTGACTCTAGCTTGTCACCAAGCCTCACTGAAGAGGGTGGCCAGAACTCCCCTTGGGAGAGGTTTGGAGGTGGGAGGGGTAGGAGAGAATGCATAGCAAATAAGTTTGGAAATCAAATGAGATCTGAGCTCCCCACCCACTCCCTCAAATCTCTCTACTCGCTCTCTTAAAATTCTTGTTTTCTAAAGAGAAAGAAAATGCTAAATTGCACCCCCTTTCTCAAGGAATGGGAGCCTTAGTGAGTCACTCCGGAGGTAAATGCCACCTCCAAGGTCCCACGTGTGCCTGCGGAGGCCTGTACAGCTGTGTGGCCACAGCCCCAACTGGGGTATGCATGTGGGTAGGGTGACAGGGTTCTCCTGCTTGTTTCTGCTCTGGGTAAGAGCTGGGTCCCTGCAGGAGGACCTAGTCAGCTGACCTGCTTCCTCGGGCATACCCCAGATGGGGCCAGGCTTTGAGCCAGTGTAACAATCGGCTTTCAGTTTGGGGCTGAGGAGCTGTGTTTGATGGCATGGTGGGGCCGTCTGAGGCTGGAGTGGGTCACAGTATGAGTGCTCTTGAGGAGCTGGGGGTGAGCCGTTGGCCCACGCAACTAGGTGTGCCGGGCTGATGGGGGTCTCCTGGTGTCGAGCTGTGGCTAGGTGTGTCAGGGCAGGCAAGGTCAGTGAGGAGGTGTGCCACCTTCCCGTGACCCATTATTCTGGAGGAAGGAGAACTAGCCCGTCTGTTGGCTGGGGATGCCAAACAAGGGTTGAAGGCAGAAATAGAAACGCACTGGGCTCCGTCTGGGAGGGGCGCTGAGGCGCTGAGTTCTGGTGGCTGGAGAGGCCTCTTTTGAGCCGGCTGTTGCTGACGCTGTGTTTGTTCGGCTCTGGGTATTTGCAGACTACGTCATTGCCCTCCTGCCCTCCTTAGGGACAGACTTAGGTCTACAGACTTTGTGACCATGAGCTCAAGGTGGGCTGGCAGCGGGAAGGCTCTGAGCATGCTCCAGGAGCCTGTCTTCACCCATACGTTGGTTGCATGTTTGACCTTTTCTGGATTGTTCCAGATTGGTCCCAAGTGCCATCCTCCTGGATCAGAACTCCCTTCCGCTCTGCTGCGGCTTCCCTTTATGAGCCTGGTCTGAGCCGAGTGCTTCTGGAGTCGCCCCTGGCAGCATAGCTATTTTGAGCCTCCTATTAGGGCCTGGTATGGGGAATGTGTTTATCCTTTGCTGTGTTTTGTTTCCTTCTTGTGTAGTATAATTTGGGGCAGTGAAAGACAGAATTATCTGGCCCGCCTCTGGGGCTCCGCTGGTTCACTGGCAATTGCTGGCGCTGTGTTTGGCACCCAATGGAGGGGCCTGAGGGCAGAGATCACCTCGAAGCCCATCCTTACAGCCTGGGAGTTGCAGGTGGAATGGGGTGTCCATATGGGGTCACACTGGCCATTGCTGGGGTGTGGCAGGATCCTGCTGATGGCAGCCTTTGATGCCCTTACCAAAAGCCAGCTACCTCCTTCGAGAATGTGCAGCATCCTCCGAGGAGTCTCCGGCCATGCTCTGGCTTCCTAGTCCACTGGCTTGATGCATAGATGTCAAGTCCATATTCTCTGGTCCCTACGAAAGGGTCCTGGGAGGATTAGGGAGAATGTCATCCTCTCAACACCCCAGGCTGCCCCATTGTCCTCTCACAAGTGGCACAGTGGTAGGTGCTATGGAGAGATTCCTATGGGGTAGAGGTGACTGCTTCTGCCTTATATAGCAAGAGTCTGGTAGGACATAGGGGGGACAGCTGGGCCTTGGGGAAATTGTTCCAAAGAATTCAGAACTGTTGGGAGCCTAATTGGCAGAGCAAATGGAAGTACAATAGATAGCCAAAGCTATTAATCACTCATTATCTCCTAAATAAGGTAATTAAGGGGTATTAAATGGCATATTTATAAGATACCAGCAGGTCTTCAAAAGCACATCTTTCCCAAAGCAACTGGTTTGGCCAACTGGGCCAGGCACAGAGACTGGAGTTCTAGTTCCTGCCTTGTACCCACCCTCTCCTTTCTCCTGAACTGCTCTCTGCAGGGACATCCCTGCACTTGGGAAGGCAACAGGTCACAGAAACCCCTGCAGTGTATAAAATGCATTGCAGCATCTAGAGTGTGCTGCAAAACATTTTTCTTTCTTTCTTTCTTTCTTTCTTTCTTTCTTTCTTTCTTTCTTTCTTTCTTTCTTTCTTTCTTTCTGTCTTTTTCAAGACAAGATTTCTCTGTATATCCTGGAACTTGCTTTGTAGATCAGGCTGGCCTCATAGAGATCCACCTGCCTCTGCCTCCTAAGTGCTGGGATTAAAGGTGCGTGACATCATACCCGGTCTACGAAAACATTCTTTAGACACTAACAGCCTTATGTCATTGTGGCTCGGTGCTGTCACCTACAAAGTTAATGCTTGAGATCTGTGCAATGGAATTTATAAAAGTATCCTAATAAGTTAAATAAATTTACAGTTTTGTGTTAGACCCTAATCATATTGCCCCCTAGTCACATGTGGGCTGTAGACCATAGGTTAGCTATGCCTGAAAATTATTTGATGTGGCCCTGGGTCCAGACTGTGTGCCATGACTGGATTCCTCCTGTGCCATACTTGCCACTTGTCATGTGACTGGATTAAGGGTAGGCTTGTGGTCAGACTCAGGGTTGAGTTTGAGGCTGGTCTGTGCTAACGGCTGAACCTAAGGTTTAGGCCATGGTTGGGTTAAGGAATCCAGTTTTTGTTGTGATGATTCTGCATCGTGAAGTCTCAGTGCCAGCCCTTGGGTGTGCTTCCCATGGACTGGATCTCTCCTTCAGGGTCCTTTAGGATGCTGGCTCCTGAAGCTGGGGTACCATAACAGAGAGCCCCTTTTGTGTTCCTGACAGTCCCCTGAAAGAGATCAGCACACAGCTCATCGGTGGCACATCTAGCATTTTAGGAGATAGTTAGGACTGTTTCTATAGCAACCAACCCCCGACCAGCACTGGTTTCCTTCAATAATGCCTTTTTCTGGAAGCAGCTTCTCCTGGCCTCTCATCCCTCCCAGGGTGTCCACACAGCCCCTTGAAGGCCAAGCATGAGATTGTTGGTCCTGGATTGTCTGGTCCCCATTTTACCCTGACCTACAAAGGGGGCCTGAGGACACACCTTAGGGTATACTCCCCTGAGAGAAACCTTCTGAGGTCCTTCCTGTGCTGAGCCCCAAGAGAACTTTACCACATAGTTCTGTGCAGGGAGAGGCTATGGGCCCGGGAGGGGCCCCTGCCAGGCATCTCCTCCGGGGAAGCCCATGATCCAGAGGGGTAGGATGGCAGGGATGCCGACATTGACTCTGGTGGGACACTGGTGAGTAATTTGGCACTAGTCTGGCCTGGGAGCAGGGAAGTGCCTCCCCTTCCTCTAGTAGGGATGGGGTGGAGAATGGAGGCCCCACTGAAGGCCTGGAGGAAGAGGGGGAAGCGTGGAAAGTTCTCAGTGGCTAGTGTGGCTAGGGCCAGATGGTGGGAGGATAGGCTGAGAGAAAGTGGAATGAGGGGAGGAGAGGAGAGGAGCAGTTCCCATTCCAGGGGCCCCAGGAGAGTGGCTTGCGCTTAGAAATTTCCGCTTAAGAAATAAGCAAAGAATAGCCCTTGGATAATCACGGCTTCTTATTCCATTTAACACGTTCCTTTACTCATTTTCTTCTACTTTATTTATTGCGTGTATGTGAGTGTGTGTGTGTGTGTGTGTGTGTGTGTGTGTGTGTGCATGTGTATGACAGACATGTTTGGAGATTGGAGGTCGACTTGCAGAAACTGGTTCTCTCATTCTGCTATGTAGGTTCTGGGGATCAAACAAGGGTCATCGGGCTTGCACAGTAAGGGCCTTTCCCCACTGAGTCATCTTGGCAGCCCCTTAATAAGTCCTGCAATGGTGGCAGTGGAGCCTCAGTCCTATGCTGAACCTTTCTCAAAGACTCATTCATTTACCCTCTTCATTACTTGTAATGTAAGTGTGACTGTTATCCCTGTTTTACAGAGGAGAAACTGAGGCACAAAGTCATTGGTAAATATCTAAGCTGGAAATGAGGCCAATGGGAGTGGGTAGGTTTCCTGGAGGGAGGAGGAAGGTATAGGAGAAAGGAAAGAAGTAGGGGAGGAGGAGGAGATGACAGCAGAGGCAGCGGTAAGGAGGCAGCTTCCTTGGGATCAGTCACCTGTCTCTCTGTAGAGCCTCGCTCAGGCGCTGTAAAATGCCGGTCTCCACATGCTGCCTCCTGACCCTGATGCCTCCTGACCCTGAGACCCCAGCGCTATCTTGAGGATCAGGGATGTGTTTCTAAGTGTGTGTGTGCTCCCAGACCTGATCATTTCAGTCACACTCATGGCCAGAACTAAGACCACAGTGCTGGCTTGTAGAGCCCACTTGTCTGTGTGTGCATGGTAGTGGGTAGGGGTGGGTGTCTAAGGACTGTAACCTAACCTCCTTGTCACCGTCTCTGCTAACACACCAGGGTTCCTGTGTATCAGTGCCACCAGGACAGTTTCAAATGCAGTGGGGCGACAGTCACTGCCAGGCAGGCAAGTGTGGCTATAGACAAGCCCAGTGCTGTGCGACCCAGGTCATGCTCAGAGGTGCTTGCTTCATCCTGGGATCTATTTGGATACCCCAGAGTCATGGCTCCCAGCAAATGTCCATGATCTTTCCCTTACTCTGACATACTGAGTTGCCAACTGTGGGGTGGGGGTGGTGGGAAGTTCTATATCCTTTTTGCCTGGAAATGGCTGCCACTGTGGCCTTACTTTTCCCTGGCCCTGTTCTGCCTCTGTCTCATCAGCCCTGCTTGCTTCTTCCTTTGAGGCTCAGCTTGGATCTCCTCCCCAAGAAAGATCACTAGGCCTCTTCTTGGGGTGTGGTCACCCCTGTGTGACCCTGCCTGGACAGAGACCTTTTTATATGGAATCTAGCCCACGGACCAAGCTCCTTGCCCTCTGCGAGACAGAGCAGGCCTGTGCCTTGAGCCAGCACTCCAAAGAGCCAGGATGGTTCCAGTTCCTCTCTGTGCTCACCCTCCCCCCATCCAGGCACCATCTGGTCTAAGGTTTGGCCCAGGAAACATTGGCTTATATACTTCTGCCTCCTTCCTGTGGCGTGGCTTCCCTTCTAGCCAGGGCTCCTAAGTACAGGGCAGTGTCTCCTTAAAGAGGGTACTCTGCCTTCAGGCAGGGCTGACCTGAGGTCCTCAGGACAGAGCAGAAGGCTCCTGTCTGGTTGTGTCTGCCTTTTGGTCTATTATAGACATGGGACCTGAGCTGGTGTCTGGCCTTACTCGTGTAGGAGAAACCCAGGCCTGTCACTAGTTCTTCAAAACCACACTGGGCCTGAGGTAGGGGGTTGATGGGTCTGGAGGCAGCTTGGGACTGCGGAGCAGCAGGAGGACTTAGGTAGCCTTTTCTTGATGCTGGTTTTAGGTAATTGTGGTCCTCAGGCAGATACAAAAAAAGATACAAACTGAGCCTTGAAAGACATACGCCTGAAGGAGCCCCCTGGCAGCAGCTCAGGGTTTCTTGGGTATTCTTTCCCTGCCTTGAGCCTTGGTTCTATGGCTAACAAAGGCTCCCTCCAGGCAGTGGACTGCAAACTCTGGTGGCTGATCTTAAACTGAAATCTTATAACAATGAAGTAAGACTCATGACACCCATTGTAGAGCTGAGAAAAACTGAGGCTCCGAGAAGTTAATTTTCTTTGAATCATAGAGAAGTGAGTGAATGCAAAATCGTGTCACTCAAAAGCCCACACTCCAAGTTTTGTGCAGAACTTTTACCCGTGCCTGGCAACTGATTGCCTGCAACACAGGAACAATCCTAGGAAGGCAGAGCGGAGGATTGGGAGCTTACACCCCTCAAGACGCACGCGCGCGCACGTGCGCGCGCGCACACACACACACACACACACACACACACACACACACACACACACACGTTCACTTTGTGAATCTGGTCTTTTTCATCATTCAGTTTCCAGCTTGCCTGATTTCTTTTCCAAACAGCTTTCCCCTCAGCAGCCTCCTGCGCTCTTTTCTTTCTTTGAAATATGATCTTTGCCATTGCTAAAATCAGCATAAGAAGGGTCTGCCAACCTATAGGAGAGTCTGCCCACAGACTGTCCTCTCCCATCTGGGAGTCAGCTGCTTCTTTTTTATCTATCTATCTATCTATCTATCTATCTATCTATCTATCTATCTATCTATCTATGTGTGTATACATGCATGGACATGTTTGTATATAGGCATGCATTTGCTACAACTTTCAGGGAGTTGATTCTATTGGACTGTGTGGGGCCCAGCATCAAATGCAGGTCTTCAGGTTTGATGGCAATCACTCTTACCTGCTGAACCATCTTGCTGGTTTTGACAGCTTCTTCTTCTTCTTTTTTTTTTTTTTTGGTTTTTGTTTTTTGAGACAGGGTTTCTCTATAGCTTTGGAGTCTCTCCTGGAACTAGCTCTTGTAGACCAGGCTGGCCGCAAACTCACAGAGATCTGCCTGCCTCTGCCTCCCGAGTGCTGGGATTAAAGGCATGTGCCACCACCGCTCAGTGACAGCTACTTCTTAACATGACCATTCTATTATTATTATTATTATTATTATTATTATTATTATTTTAGAGATAAGATCTCACTATGTAACTCTGGCTGGTCTGGAACTCACTATGTATACCCAGCTGGCCCAGAACTGACAGAGATCTGTCTGCCTCTGCTTACTGAGTACTGGGATTAAAGGTTTGCAATTACATTTGGCTACAAGTTCTTTTTTATATTAGGTATTTATCTTCTTTAAGATTTCTATTGCTGTGATGAAATAACATGAACAAAAAGCAAGTTGTGGAAGAAAGTGTTACTTCAGCTTACACTTCCATATAGCTGTTTATCACCAAAGGAAGTCAGGATAGGAACAGGGGAGGGACTTGGAAACAGGAGGTGATGCAGAGGTCATAGAAGGTTGCTGCTTACTGGCTTGTTTCCCCTGGCTTGCTCAGCCTGTTTTCTTATTGAACCCAAGACCGCCAGCCAAGGAATGGCACCACCCACTATGGGCTAGGCCTTCCCCCACTGATCACTAACTGAGAAAATGCCTTAGAGCTGGATCTCATGGGGGCATTTCCTCAGCTGAGGCTCCTTCGTCTCTGATGACTCCAGCTTGTGTCAAATTGACACACAAAACCACCCAGTACAGTATATAGGTGGGGTCCCTGTTAGTTTTACAGAGGTTGTTTTTGGTAGACTCTGACCAGTGAGAGAGAAGGCCTAGTGTCTTCTTTAAACAAACTTACAGTGCACATTGAAAAGAATGCGGGCATGTAGTTTGAAATCAAGGAGGGTATCAGGTAGTGGTGATGCACTTGAATACCAGCACTTGGGAGGCAGAAGCAAGCAGATCTCTGTGAGTTCAGGGCCAGCTTGATCTACAGAGCTAGTTCCAGGACAGCCAAGGCTATACAAAGGAACCCTGTCTCAAAAAATCAAACCAAACAAACAATAAACAAAAAAGGAAGCAAAAATGAACAAGTCAGAATGCTTAATTGAAAATAAACTCAAAGACAGAATTTGAACATGGAGGGAGATAAAGGCATTACCAGAGAGAAGAGTTGCTGTGAGCTGCAGATGAAGGGAGCTGCCAGGTTGGCTCACACATAGAAAGAACTAGCATGTGCCATCAAGTGCTTCTCATGAGCAAGGCCGGGTTACAGACCCATGCATGTGCCTGTCTTTATCAGGCCGTGATAACACTGTTAGAAACACTTGTGGTTGCAAGGGACCAGTACACATTGGTAGTACCTCTTCCCACTGGGGTGGTTTTTATTCTTTAGGTGATCCGGGTGGCCTTTGTCAGCCTCTTAGAATGTGAGCGTGGCAGCAGCCCCACCCTGTCCCTTTATTTACCACAGTGTCTCTAGCCCTCCTTGCTGTGCCTGTGGGATAGGATCTCCCTTTGAGGCCCACCAGCCTCTTCATTGCTGTTTTAGCTGGGAGAACTTGCTCCCCCTGGCAGAGCCTCTCTGCTTCTGCCCCAGTGCTCTCTGGGGACCCTCAGAATGTTGTAGTGACCTCAGATGATATGGCTGGTCCCGGGGGCCACGGGGAGGATGATGAACCCTCTTCTGTTTTTCTTCGGCTGTGGCACTCACTGGAAGCAGGCGGTTGGTAGGAATGCCCATGCCTTTGCGCTCGTGTATACGGCCTGTGTATGAGCATCTCCATGTGCAGACGCCTATCACTCATCTCTGGCTATTCACACTCAGGAACCGGAGAGACTCTAGCAACTCTCCAGACGGGTCCATCACTTCATAAGCGCCCACTGTTCACTGTCCCAAGTGCAGCAGCTGAATAGACAAGGATGGCAACACTTTTCTTTCAAGACAGGGTTTCTCTGTATAACAGCCCTGGGTGTCCTGGAACTCGTTCTGTAGACCAGGCTGTTCTCACAGAGACCCATCTGCCTCTGCCTCCCGAGTGTTGGGATTAAAGGTGTGCGTTACCATTGCCCAGGGACAATGTTTTCCTTACCACCCCCAGGCAAGCTTTGACTTCTTTGGAGTGAAATAGACTTGATTCGTAAGGGATGTTTGTATATCAATAAATAATATGTATTCAATAGGCTATATGATAATTTTAATAACTAACATCTGTTTCTTGAGAAAACAATTAAGTTAATGTAAGTTTAGGGCAAATTTTAAATGATTTTTGTCTTGTCTTGTTTTATTTTTTTGTTCTCTGTGTAGCCTTGGCTGTCCTGGAACTCCCTCTGCAGACCAGGCTGGCCTCGAACTCAGGGATCCATCTATTTCTGCCTCCAGAGGGGTGGGACTAAAGACATGCACCACCATTGTCTGGCCACTGTTTTGACATTCTTAATTTTTTTCAGGTTTATTTTTATTTGTGTGTGTGTGTGTGTGTGTGTGTGTGTGTGTGTGTGTGTGTGTGTGTTGGGGTGTGAGTCAGTGCCCATGTGTGCAGGAGCTCTGAGGAAGTAAAAGACTCAGCTTCCTCCTGAGCTGGAGTCCAGGCAGCCGAGAGCCTCCTGATGTGGGAATGGAAGTTGAGCCCTTTGCAAGAGCAGTGTGTGTTTTTAACTTCCGATGCATCTGTCTAGCCCCATTGGTTGTGTTTTGGAGTCACAAAAACCTCTATATATTTGAGAACAAAAAGACAATACCATATCACAAAAACTATTGAGATCAGGGGCTGGAGAGATGGCTCAGTGGTTAAGAGCATTGCCTGCTCTTCCAAAGGTCCTGAGTTCAATTCCCGGCAACCACATGGTGGCTCACAACCATCTGTAAAGAGGTCTGGTACCCTCTTCCGGCCTGCAGGCGTACACACAGACAGAATATTGTATACATAATAAATAAATAAAATAAATTAAAAAAAACTATTGAGGCCTAAATCAAATTCCAGCTGTTTGTTACTGGTGTGCAGGAATGCAGTGAATTCTTGCATATTCATCTCGGTTTCTGCCAGTCATACTTTGCTGAAACATTAGTTCCAGTGGGTTCTCTCTGTAGAGTTTTGGCCTTTTTGTGTAGATGATCATGTGATCTCAGAATAAACACGAGTTTGTTTCTGGTTTCTCAATTTATATTTTCCATCCAAAACTTCGACATCCATTTAGAAAATAGTCTCATATTCATGGTAGAAAGTCACATCTACGGTCAGACCTCCTTACTGCAAAGCCAGGCCTAAAGGTGGGAAACTGAGTGCCCCTGTCCTTCTGAAGTTTCAAGGGGCTCCATAGAAACTGTGGGGCCAGAAATGACTTCGCATCTAGAGGGGAATTCCACATTGGTGCTTCCTGTGACCTCTGCCCTTTTGTGTTTCAGAATGTTCTCTCTCTTGGCTGCAAACCATAGAACATAACCTGGGTATGTGTCTGGGAGTTTGTTCTGGGCAGGGCAGGAGGGTTGGCCTCTCCAGAGACTTCGTGCACAGGGTGGGGAGTAGTGCCAGCATCCTGCAGGCTGGTAGGGTGGGGTGAGCTGGGATGTAGTGGGTTCTCCACAGACTGCGTTCCCCGCCTAAGGTTGGGCAGTAGCCCACCTCTCACGGTTCTCGGTACCAACTATGTGCCGGATGGACTCTTTAGATTTAGAATCACATTTTATCCCCCCATAGGGGGGCCGCAATCATGTTTCTCATCATACAGATGGGGAAGCTGAGGCAGAAGCATTATTGGTATTACTGCCCCCCCCCAGTCTTTGTGGGGACAGGAAGTGGCAGTCTGATGGCCAAAGCCTCTGGCGCAGGGAAGACATACCCTATATGTATGGTGATTTAATGCTTTTTATTGAACGTGCCCAGACTGCAGGATACAGCCTTATTCTACATGTCAGTGAGGAGAAGGAATGAATGATGCTACTTGGCTCATGATGTACCCTCACCCAAGTCACCACGCAGTTCCAAAGATGCTTGTGTGGGGAAGGCCTCTTAGAACTGGCAAAAGGAGACCAAAATCTTGGTAATCATATGAGATTACGCACACAGTGTGAAAGCTGAGTTTCCTCTGCCTTCTCTTATCAAATACCACTCCATAGAGATAAATGTTTATAAATGGCATCTTGGCATGTGTCCTCCCAAACATTTTAACACCTCTGGAAGCATATTTATGTAATAATTACTGTTCCAAACACTTGATCTTTGCAAGACATGATGCTAAGCTTTTCATGCATTTTGTTTAATCTTTGCAATTCGCTCCTAAGGCTGGCATGGACTAGCCCCACAGTATAGATGAGGAAACCAGTGCACAGAGAGGAGAGGCAACTCACTTGACATCACACAGCTTCTAAGAGGCAAGACCTGAGCTTGAACCCAGGCCTGACCCCTTAGCCCACATGCCACACGTATCTCTCAGCATGCAGGTGTATGTCATTTAAAAAAAAGGAGGTCAAAAGAATATTCTGGAACTCTCTTGTGTATTTCTCCCAACCATACACCATGGGCATCTTCCCATGTCAGCGCCTAATGCGCTACTTCATTCTTTCAACAGCTGTTGGGCATCTCATATGGCTGTATATGGATGTGTGTAGCTCATCTCCTGCAGATGAATACCGGGGTTTCTCTTGCAGTATAGGTATCATGGAAATACTATGAGCCGTTTATACCTCTGTCTTTGGGAACGTCCCTAGGAAAATTACCAGGTTGATTTTCTTCTACCACTTCCATGGTTTTCATTCTAAAAACCAGATTGCAATCTACCTGCAATCTCTTGCATCTCGCACACTTCGGAGTGTGTATGCAGAGGGCTTCGTGTGCATGCTGGTCCCATGTGAACCCCAGAGTGCTGAATAGGGAGGATTAAAGCCTGTTGTGTTCTTGCCCTACCTCCCTTTGGCCCGAGGGCAGGAACTAAGATGGGACAGAGTTTGGTGCAAGGGACCACTCTCAGTGTCCATGTTTGTCCTTGCTCCGGAGGGCCCTTAGCCCTGCATGCTGCCTTTGGGGGAGACTAATAGTGGCTGCTGCCAATTTTGAACCCTCCTGAAACTCAGGCACGGAATACATAATTTCTTATCCATTCGGCTGGAGATTGATTGTCTGCAGGGGGAGGGGGGAAACTGAGGCTGGGATGGAAAGGAAATGGCTTTTCAGATTGCTAATGGCAGAGACAGGACACATCCACAATCATGTCTCTCTTCACTTGGATGTGTGGTGCTGAGCCCTGTCCTGTCCTGCATGTACTGTGTGTGGCTGATGTCTTTGGTGGTCAACAGGATGCCTGGTCTTCCCATGGGGCTTTGATCAAGGAAATGGGAACAGAGCATGCCTCTCCTGGGCAGAAGCGTTTAAATCTGGGCATGATTTCCTGCGTTTCCTTGCTTCACTGGACCGTGACATCTCATTTTGAGATGGTGACATCATAAGGTGGTGGCTCCTTGGAGCGAGCGTGATGAAAAGGGCCCTATCTGACCCTTGTAAGTGGAAGTGAATCACCGTTGCTATAAACAGCTGAGATATTTTATTACCAAAGCTCAACTAATGCCGACCAATACACTCTCTTTGCTTAAGTCTCTGGGCCTCTCCCCATCGTTCCCTGTGGAGCTTCCTCAGAGAGAATTTTTGGACTTAAATGAAAACACCGTGGTGAGAAGGATTAGTGTGGTCTGAGGCTACAGAAGGGGAGAACCCAGACCTGGAGGATGAGGTTGATTTTTGTCTGGGAGAACCCAGACATGGAGGATGAGGTTGATTTTTGTCTGAGGGGTCTCGAACTGGCTCCACTGTATTGGGGCACTCTATTAGTCTTGACTAACATATATGTTCTCTTTGGTAGGTGGCCCTTCCCCGGGTGGTGGTGCCCCCTGGCACCTTCGGAATGTCCTCAGTGATTCGGTGGAGAGCTCAGATGATGAATTCTTTGATGCTAGAGGTAAGTTCCATCTCCATACCACCAGTCGGGCGACCTTTTGAGATGTCCTAAAAAGTGGATCCCTGCTGAGGCCAACAGCCTTCTCCACCCTTCTTGCAGCCTTCCTGCAGTTTTGCACTCCATGCTTGGATAATTGGTGGGATTAGAAATGTTTTTAAATCTCCTAATATGTGCGAGATGATTGGGACACCATGGGATACGGTGGTTTTGCTTGCCATCCTCATAACCGTATGAGCTAGCTCGAGAGGCAAACATCACAAGATGATACAAAGGGCCTTGGTGGGAGTGAGGCCATCAAGTAAAAGCTACCAGCTGACATGAGGGAGAATTCAGCCAGGGCACTGGCTTTGATGTGGGCGGGATATCCTTTCTGCAGAGTCAGGAAGTAGGAGCTTGTCAGGTGAGGAGACAAAAGAGGCTTCCAGACAGGTGTGAGAGCAGGTGTGGTGTCTCTAAATTAGGAACGACTGAAGAATATTTGGGCCCCTGAACGGAGGTGGTTGGAGGTGGTATGCCAGGGGAAAAGGAGTGAGCGATGAGACTGGTCTGGGATGGGATGCCTACGGTATCCATGTCGCTTCCAAGACAGGCTTCACAGATATGAAGAGAGCCACCAGTGATGCTCAGGGGAGCTGTAAGACAGGCTTCACAGATATGAAGAGAGCCACCAGTGATGCTCAGGGGAGCTGTGACAGATAGTGGGCACCCAAATGGCACCCAGAGGGACCCCAAGAGTGGCATTTCAGGTAGAGAGAACACAGGCACCAAGATGTGATTGTATCAGGCAGATGCCGGGGTGGGAGATGTGTCAATCTGGAATTAGGAGAGAAGAGAAGGTAGCCACGCTGAGCCAGCCTGGGTACGAGTGGTGAACAACCCTGCGAGTCTGATCCCAGTTGGAGGGTCCCGGTGCCTTCTAGCTTTGTTGGTCCTACCCTGGGTGTTAACTTATTTGGAATGGGACTAGTTTGAAATGCCTGGTAAACATGATCTTGAAGACAGACAGATCTTAGGCGTCATCTCGACCTAGAACAGGACAGCGGGACTGGTCTGAACATGACCCTAACTTTGGCTTCAGTTAAGTCTTTCACTTCTTGGGGTCTCAGTTTTCCTCTCAGCTCTGTATACCCCCAATTCGAGAACATTCCCCAAATATTAGGGTTCAGAAGATTTCCCGGGAAGCCTGGCTGGATGCGGGGGCTGTCCTCACTCAAGGCTTCCCCATCCCTGGCTCTAGGCAGAGAAACCTCTCCCCAATGCTATCCCTAAAACAGCCCGTTGGGGGCTCATTTCCCATCTTCCCTTGGTGTCTGATTGGAGTGGCTGCCAGGGCTGTGTTTCTCCATAGCAACTAGCTCACAGTATGACAACACAGCTTCAATATTTTGATACGCAGAAGAGTTTCATTTCAATATTTCTGCAGTTCATCAGGGCTGTGTGTCCCTAGCTGCTATGATGGCATGCTGCAGGAGGCAAGCATCTGTGGGGGGCACCAGGTCATATCTGTCTTGGGGCTGCTGACCCATCTTCCCTGTGAACAGCTGGAGGTCCTGCCTGCCCCCATCCCTGGGACTACTGTCTCTCTCAGCTGCCCTCAGCCCTGTCTGTTTCCCTCTCCTCAGTCTCAGAGAACCTGGCCTTCCCATGTGCTCGCCTGCGGCCACAGCACACCTCTGTTCTTCCCTCCCTCTGTCTTGTCATCTCCTTCTTTCTGATCTCCCAGGATTCCAGGCTCTCCCTCAGGGGGTGGCCTCAGACCCAGATCATATAAGACCAGGGATGCCCCTCTAGGTCTTTTACGTGCATATTTGTATGCAATGTGTTTGTGTGTGTGATTTGTTTATGTGTGTATGTGTTTGTGTGTAGATAATAGAAGTCAACCTTGAGTGTTGTTCTTCAGATGCCATCCACCTTAATTTTGGGACAGGGTCTTTCAGTGGCCCAAGGAACATCAATCAGACTAGTCGGGCTAGTCAAAGAGTTCCAGGGACCCACTTGTGTCCATCTCCCCAGCTCTGAGATTGTAAATTACCCAGCCTTTTACATGAGTGTTGGGGATCAAACCAAGTCACTCACACAGCAAGCATTTTACTGCTTAGCCTTCTTCGCAGTCCCATCCCATTTTACAAGGTGAGAAATGGAGGCAGGGGATTTATTTAGGGCTACAGATTGTAACAGAGCAGAGGGTAGAATTCTACCTCATTTACTCCCTTCTTTCACGGGTATCTATTGAGTATATGCTCAATCAGCGTTAGGCCCCACCCTCAGTGTAGAGAAGACAGACCCCATTCCAGTCCTCATGGAGCTACCGCTTAGATAACAGGTGGAAAGGGAGAAGACAGTGCTTAGGCAAATAAAACACACTGAGAATTGCTCTAAGAAGAACACAAAGCAATAGGTACTTCACTGCAGAGAGTGTTTGAATGGCAAACAAACACATGAACAGTTGCTCAACACCATCAATCCTCAAGGAAAGGCAAATCAAAACGGCAGAGAGGACTGGAAGGGTGGATCAGCTGGTAAAGTGTTTGCCTTGCTAGCACAGGTACCCGAGTTCAATCCCCAGCAATCCACTTACATGAAGACACCAGGCATTGATGTAATCCCAGAACTGCGGAGGCCAACACAATACCAGTGAGTCTGGTCTAACTGATGAGTTCCAGTGAGAGACTCTCTCAAGGAAATGGATTGTGTTCCTGAAAATGATACTGAGTTTGTCTCCTGGTGTCCACATGCATGTGTACATACATGTATGTGTACGCTCACACATTTAAAACAAAACAAAGCAACCTGTAAAGATGGGCTGGTGAAATGACTCACCACATGTGTTCTGTGGTACAAGAGTACCTCTCCATATGCACTTAAAATAAACAAATATAATGAATTGTTTTGATTGTAATGATACCACTATGTACCTGTTAGAATGTTCTATCAGAATATCAGGCGATGGCGGCGCATGCCTTTAATCCCAGCACTTGGGAGGCTGAGGCAGGTGGATCTCTGTGAGTTCCAGAGCAGCCAGGACATAGAGAAACCCTGTCTTGAAAAACAAACAAACAAGCAAACAGAAACCCAAAACAACAACAACAACAAAAGCTCAACAAAATGTGGAATAACCAGTCCTTTCAAACTATTCTCAGGGGAAATGGAAGAAAATTGATGGCAGCTATTAAAGAGGGGTGGGGGGGTGTAGATCAATGTGGAATTTCCCAGCATGCACAAGGGCCTGGGCTTCATCCTGTCCTGTTGCTTCTAAGTGTTTACTCAAATTAAGGGAAATGTTATGCCAGCCTGATTTATTCTAATCCCAATCTGAAAATGTCCCAAATGAAAACCAGTGAGCGAATGGCGAAACAGAGTCTGGTCTAGACAGAAGGAATGAACTGAGGCAGGCGGTAGCGGGGGCGACATCTGAATAAGTCACCCTGACAGAAAACAAGTCCGGCTGCAGAAGAGCACGGTGTGACTGCCCTGACAGCAAAACTCTAGAAAACGCCACTCAGCCTGCAGGGACAGGAGCAGATCAATGGCTTCTCAGTGTGGGAAGGAGGGTGAAACAGAGATCACAGTTACTGCCTTGCAGTTCCTACAGTGTTCAAAACATCACATTAGCTGTTCCATTTCATTCATTCATTCATTTCTCCCAAATTTTTATTAGAAGATTTAAATTTACACAATAAAAACTAATGAAAGTTGAAAGGCATCAAGATAGAAATAAAAACTGTTAGGGATTGTTATTCTCATGGCCCACGATGTCTAGGCACATTCCCTCACTGAGTTGAGAAGTACCTGTTCCTTTCGGGTCTCCTCTCTGGTGTCTAAGTATCCGCCCCTCCTTCGATGAATATGCATGAACAGACTGGACTTGGCCTTTGCAGGGCCAGTGGCTGGGGAACTGAGGGATCTGGAGCCTGATTATATTTAGGTACCCTGGCGCTGGGAAGTCTAACCAAGAACAAAGCAGAGACACCTCCCCCTCTCAGGGCGCCAGCCTCCTGTCCTTTATCCATCTCCATTCTCTCTTTCTTGGTCCTCAGGATTAGGCTAGTCCCCTGTCTCTGCTTCATTTAAGGCTGGAGTGTGTAGTCCTGGATGCTGGACAGCATAGACCATTCATGGTTGTAGTCCTCTGCCTTCCATAGCACCTAGGAGAAGATGGTGCTGGGATTAATAGCCCCATTTTACAGAAGACTCTAAGGCAAGGGCAGGTCTCATAGCTGATGGGGAACTTGGGCTAGGTCTTCCCTCCTTGGTTGGGCTTCTGCTGTAAGACTGTGGACTCTCAGAGACTCCAAGCTGGGAAAAGACGGAGAAGGAAACCTGGGATCTGAGGTCCACTGGCTGGTGGCTCTCTGAGCTCAGGCATGTCTCAATCCCCCCCTTTTTCCTCTAGAAGACAATAGGAATGTAGTCGTTTAGTCCATGGATGAAGAGGAAAGAGGCCATGGGGAGTAGAGTGGTGGTTGCTAGACAGAGGAACTCTTGTAGATGCAAACCACAGGGGTCTCTAAGGCCCTGCTCTCATCCCTTGTTAGGGGAGGGGATGGAGAGAGCGTCATGATGCTGCCCTAAAATTTCGGGGGGAGCTAAGGTAGGGACCATCATCAAGGTGAGGGAGGATGAGTGGAGTGTAGAGACATCCAGGATGAGGTCTGTGTTAGGGCAGGGTGAAGGTGAGGACCAAGCAACAAGCACTAAGGTCCTTAGAAAGACTGTTTTTATGGGCCTGATATGAATGCTATTGGACAACCAACTAGAGAAGGTGACAAGTCCTCTGCTCCATGAGCTGGAGACCCAGGACAGTGCCTGAGCCCTGGGAAGGAAGAAAGGCTTCCTGCTAGCTTGCTCTGGAGGCTGGGCTTACAGGATGCTCCCAGGCTTTGTCAGGGGCATAGCCAGGGGCAGAGTCGTGCTGGGGGTAAGGTCAGAGTTTGTACTCCAAGTGAGTGAGGCTCAGCATGGAGCTTAGCATGGGGAGGGACTGGAGATGCTGCCACAGTGTCTGCACCAGGGGCTACGTGGGTATGGGAACTAGCATGCAAAGGAACATATACTCAGTTCCCAGGGCAGTCATTCAAATGTTTCCTCTGGGGTCCTGTGGGTACTGTGGGGAGGCTACTCTACCAGGAGAGGAAGTGGAGGGAGGCTAGGGTCGGGCCTTTCTGATAGGAAACACTCTGAAAGGAGCCATTTTACATGCTGTGCATTCTCTCACCCCTCTGGCCTTCTCCGTGTGTGTGTGTGTGTGTGTGTGTGTGTGTGTGTGTGTGTGTGTGTGA
>NC_022014.1:26799651-26812637 GCF_000317375.1 Microtus ochrogaster
AGAGAGAGAGAGAGAGAGAGAGAGAGAGAGAGAGAGAGAGAGAGAGAGAGAGAGTGTGTTTTGGGCCTTGTAGGGGGCAAAGCCCATTGCTTCCAGAGTGAAGATCTGAAGGCTGAATGTGGAGAGCCGAAGGGGGGCGGGGAGACGACGACAGGCAAGAATTCCAGGGGGAAGGAGAGGCAAGAGACAAAGCATTTGGAAGGGTGGGCAAGTGGAGAGGGAGAACGGGAGAATAGGGCAGACAGGGAGAGGGAGCAACCCAGGGGAGATTCGAGAAAAGCAGGAGGGAGAGAGGGAGAGAGGACACACACGGACGGACACACACACACACACACACACACACACACGAGAGAGAGAGAGAGAGAGATGAACGGAGAGGAACAAAGAGATAAAGAGAGAGAGAGAGAGAGAGAGAGAGAGAGAGAGAGAGAGAGAGAGAGGGAGAGAGCACTCAGGAGTGCAGAACTGAGGGGGGTGGGGAATGTGGGATGCACAAGACAGCTTGTGATCAGGAAGAGGAGGGGCAAAGGGCAGGAAAGCCTCCCAAATGGAGTGAGGACCCTATGCAGGAGACAAGATCCTGCAGAAGAAAAGGAACTCCAAAGACATAAGAGAGATTAAGGAGGCTCTTCCACTCAGAGAAAAGGAGAGACCCAGAGGGAGGGGAGGAGGGCAGATTCTGGGGTGTGGTAGGACAAGGGAGAGACAGTGAGGACATCCTGAGAGAACACAGGGAGTCTGAGAGACACAGAGGCAAGTTCAAGGACCCTAAGAGGTATAGGCTCATGGGAAGAAAACCCTTGAGAACCCATCTTTGTGTGTGTGTGGGGGGGGGGGCACGACGACGACAGGGACTGGGATCATGCTGAGTTTGTGAGAGAAAGAAATGTTTGATGGAAAACCAGACAAGAGACCAAAGACAAAGGGAGTTGAGCCACACAGGGAGAGAGGCAGAGAGAAAGAGCCCTGATGCACAGAAGTCTGCATGCTCAGAGCTATGGAGCCCTGGCAGACCCCAGGGGCTCTGGCAGCCTCACACACACCTCTGGGATAGAATCTCCTGCATTGTAGGAAGCACTCACCAGTACGTACTGAGCACCTACCTGGCACCCCGCTCTCTGGTCTTCCCAGAGTTCTTTATGGTGGTGTCCTTCACATCACTGACTTCCTGTGGGACAGAGGTCATATCTTACACACACAGTATATGCTTAGGAGTCTTTTTGCTGTAGGATAGTTGTTGGAATGGGCAAAGAAATACCCGCTTGCTTGGGTAATCAACAGAGCCAAGAGACAGAATTAAGGCGTGTGCCACTATGCCTGGCTTTAACTTCATTGCGGTTCTGCTTCTTCAAGGATGATGGTACCTTGTATTTTTGCACAGTGTTTTAGCTTGTGTAGTTTTTCAAGTTTATTATATCATTTGTTCCTGTGGCAGCTTGCTAGAAGAGTAGGAGAGCTATAGGTTTTATTGCTGTTTGGGGGACAAGAAAACAGACCAAAGTGTGTGTGTGTGTGTGTGTGCAAAAGGAAAGTTCACAGCTTGTACAATGGGCACCAGAAGTTGGTTCAGAGACTTGCCAAGTATTTGATGCCACTTACAGGTGTGAACTTGTCCCCAGAAGGAGCATACCTGATTGAGGAAGCTGTCCAGGTGTGTGGGGCCAACCAATACAGGATGTCCAGGACAAGATATCGGGAGGGTAAAATGTTAGGGCATGGCATTCTTTATGCTTTTTTGTGAGTCAGGTTCTCGCTATGTAGCCTAGGTTGGCCCCAAACCTAATGCTCCTCCTATCACAGCTTCCCAAGTGCTGGGATTACAGTTGTATGCCACAGTGGCAGGCTGAGAGACATCATAGTTTACTCAAGTGCTCAGTGTATCTGGTTTTGAATCCAGGTGCTAGGCAGAACCTTTGAGCAGGGATCATTCAACTTCTGTTTGCTTCAGTTTCCTGGTTTACAAAAATAAAGATAGTAATTATTGTTCCTTGTTGTTTTGTGAGAAAGATTCTGTGTGCATACGCTTGTTGTTGTGGGTTTTTCATGTGTATGTGTATGTGGAGAGAGAGGCTGGGTGTCTGTTTTGATGACTTTCCACTATACCTGAAATTTGATTTGGTAAGACTGTCTGATTAATCAGCTTCAGGACCCACCTGTCTTTGTCTCACAACTTCCAGCACTGGGGTTGGTTACAGGCATGTGAAGTCTTTTTTTGTGTGTGTTGGTTGTGGTAATCTGAACTTGTCTTCATGCTTAGATAGCAAGACTTTATTGACAGAGCCATTCCTAGCCCCACTATTACTCCCATTTGTACAAGAATTGAATTAGTCTCTTTTTGGTTTTGCTTTATGTGGTTTGAGAGTGGGTCTTATGTAGTCCTGGTTGGTCTTGAATCCACGATATAATCAAAGCTATCTTGAACAACTGATCTCCTGCCTTCACCTCCTGAATGCTAGAATTGCAGGCATGCACCACCATGTCTACCTTATGAATTAATATTTGTAAATATGTATACCAGTATCACTAGTAAAAGTTTAATAATGACTGTTAAATCAATCAAATAAATAACACAATAAGGCAGGAGGCATTTTCAAATATGAGATCCGGATTACTGAGCGCTAGTGTGAGTCAGAACGCTGGACAGCTCCCAAAACTTTTTGTCCGCCATATTGGTTGCTGGAGAAAGGCTCTGCCTGAAAGGCAGCTATCAGCTTTTATTCTTTATGACCCGGAATTGGGGGTTCTCCTCAACACCCTTGCTTTCTGTGGTGTGAAGGAATCCACAAAGCTCTTCACCATGACTGCTCATCTTGGGTAGGTGGTGACAGTGAGAAGTGTGTCTGTTCCCACTGGTGTGCTCTTATAGAAACATTCCTTCTCACGAGCAGGGATTGTGTCACAGGTGCGGTGGGGGACCCAGAGGCTTGTGTATGGTGTGGATGGGGGATAGGAGCCCCACTGCTTCTTCCCAGAGTAATTATTACGGACAGAGACAGGGCTAGGGGAAGTGGAGCAGGAATGGAGACACTAGAAGGTTCCTGCAGTTGAGATGGAAGCTAAGGACTCCATGCAGCTCATACACCTTAGAACCAGAAGGCTTTCCCTCCCCTTACCTCAGAGTTACTCCAGCACCACTCCAGATCCAACTAGCCCAAACCTTGCTGGTGAGCGACTTGTCAGGAGGAGACGGGAGCACAATGGCTCTTATCTCTGGGCCCCCTCTGTGCACCGAGGCTCTGAAACCCTTCACCTCAACTGATCCTCCCCAGAACCCTGTGAGGTGGACATTGCCTGTTTATTTTACTGTTGGGAAAACAGAGGTTCATAGAAGTTCAGTCACATTTCTGGAGGAAAACCATGGGCAAATCATGACTTTTTGGTCTTTTCTTTCCAAGAAATGCTATTCTCAGTGCTAGGAGTGGATAACTGTTTCATTGCCACTTTCTTTTGCTATAGATGGGCCCTGCTGAGTCACAGTGTCATGGTTGCAATGACAAATTCCTCAATAGTTAGTCCTGTGAGTGAAGATACTTTCAGTAGTTGAAGTCTTGGGTGGACGGCGAAGCTCAGTGGTAGAGCTCTTGTCTGCCATGTGCAAGGTCCTGGGTCCCATCTCTAGCACTAAAGAAAAGAAGCCAAAAGCTTTTAAAATCTCTTTCAACTGTGGGTGAAATGAGTACCCCCTTAGACACCAGCTCTGTTAGAGCCACCCATACCTGGCCCCGTTTGCTAACATCCATCTCTCCCCTTCCCTCAGAGGAGGTGGCTGAAGGTAAGAGCGCCATCCTTATTGGCATGAGCCAGTGGAGCTCCAATGACCTGGTGGAGCAGATTGAGACCATGGGGAAGCTGGAAGAGCATCAAGGTGAGCCTCTGCCTCTCCCAAGACTGGCTGTGCATGTGTGTGTTACAGGGTGGGGGTGGAGGCTACCCCTTGTGCCTGGGACATATAAGACTCTTTGAGGGACCGTATGTGGGGGCTGACTGGGACAAAACAACCTCAGGGCACTTCAATAGGACACCTCTTCTGTCCTCAGAGTAGCACTCAGGAGCCACGGGTAATCAAGGGTTATTTAGGTCAAACTGTTAGAATTCTAGATCTATGGGATTGAAATCATTTAGAGAAATAGACTTCCAGGAACTAACCTGCTCACAAGACCTGCATGAGTCCCTTCCCAAGGGAGTAGTCACAGCCCAATCACTTCCTAGCAGGCTCCATCTTTAAGATACTCCATAGTCTCCATGCTATTACACCGGGAACTAAGCTCCCAGCATATGAACCTTAGAAAACAGACACATCCAATCCCTAACATCCATTTCATTTTTCCAATCCTTTCTTGGCCAGATCAAAACACTTGATGGTTTTAGTCTGGGCAAGTCAGAGTTGCTAAGTAGCCACAGCCAACCTAATCAGGAGTTGTCCAGAGAAGGTGGTGTTAGCCCAGCCCAAGAAAATGGCCATCATACCCCAATCCCGAAGAAAGGATTCGCTCCTTTTCTTATCCCAAACCCCTTCTATTTTGGATCAGAGCTTGTTCCATGCAGAAGTACCTACCCTGAGAGACAGGCAGGCTCAAGTTATTGTTTTCATTTTAAGAATGAAGAAGCTACGAGAAGCTGGGTCCGGATCTTATTTAAGGTCCTTCAAGGCTGTGACACTGTCTCTAAATTGGCCTTAGGGGCCAGATGAAGACTGGAGCCTTCCTTGAATGTAACAGTAATCTAGGGGCCATTTAAAGAGTTCCATATTCTGGATCCCACTCTCCAGCCAGGCTTAGTAGCCACAAAAAGACAAACCCAGGTCTGTAGTCACTGCTCAGTTGGCTTTTCCTCCTCGCTTCCACCCCCACCTGTCTGCTAAGGCTCATGTGACTCAGACCCAGTGTGAGCTCAGCAGGGGTGAGGGAGAGGCAGTGAAAACGGTGAGGGTGGTGTGGTGGTGGGTGTGGGGAGTGGGAGGGGAAAGAAAGCAGTTCATGGGTCAGGCAGAGCCTCTGAAGTATAAGGTCTGGACAGGAGCCTCCGTCCTGCCACATCTCAGGAGCTCTCCAAGTCTTGTTTCCTTCAGCTGCAGTGTGGGGGTACAAGTAACACGGGTGTGCGAATTATGAGATCATGCTTTCAGTAATGCAATCAGGTCATTATGATGATGAGTGAACCATCTTGCACTTCATCAATACGCGCCTGCCGGCTTCAAGCTTTCTGCCCTTCCATTCACATCTCATCCAGGGGACCCCTTCATGGTAGTGCCTGGCTGATCGCCTTATCTCCAAATAGGAGCTCTTAGGGGCTCCAGACTCCTGTTTACTGGCAACATTCTGTCTGCATGACTAAAAGACCCCTCGTCTCCACAACTTCTCAATGCTGCTGACTTTCCACTGCCCCTTGAATTATCTTTTGCTTTCCATCTTTTATGTCCACCATCATTTCTATCACACCACACAGATACTTCTTGGCCATCCTAACGTCCAGACTTTGAGGGTTCTGGCTCTGGGGAGTATGTACCTGTGTGCATGTGCTCCTGGGTTATGCTTCTTTTCTTTTTAAAATGTGATCACATCTTGGTCTCTTGGTCACCCAGTTGTCTGTTCTGTGCATTTCTTCAAGTCTTAGACCATGCACATGTCCTCAGAGAGACTGGTTTCTCTCTCTCTCTCTCTCTCTCTCTCTCTCTCTCTCTCTCTCTCTCTCTCTCTCTCATTTTTTTAGACAGCGTCTTTCTATGTGTTCCTTGCTTTCCTGGACTCACTCTGTAGACCAGGCTGTCTCAAACTCACAAAGATCCTTCTGCCTCTGCCTTCCAAGTCTAGTTGCTCTTGTTTTTCTTTCTCTGAACTGGGGGATTTCACTCACCTTGAATATTTTTATGCTAAACCTACAGTTCATGGTTTCTATTCCCCATGGGTGGTATAAATTTAGACCCCACACCCATAAGTGGCACAGACTTAGGGTGTTAATTACTCATGTGTGACTTTTTCTTTCTCACTGTCTGTGAATGTTTTTTTGGTTGCTGTCCCAAAGGAATGGTGTCTGACTCTCTCTGTGTGTATGTGGATGTGAATTTTTGTGTATATATGTATGTATATATGCATTTATATGTAAATATATGTGTTTGTGTGTATATTTTGTTGTGTGCATTTGTATATATGTATGTGTGTTTAAGTGTTTGTATGTATTTGTGTTTGTGTGTATGTTGCATATATATGTGTGTATGTTTAAGTATTATGTATATATGTGTATTTGTGTGTCTATGTGTTTGTATGTATGTGTATATTGGGGTATGTGTGCGTATGTGTAAGTATTCTTTTATGGATATCACATTCCTTCAAGGATCCACTTTAGCTCCTCACCATCCACAGACTGGGATCAAATCTCGAGTTGGCAGCTTGTACTCAGCCCTTAGCCTGAGAGCCTCCATCTGTGGGATTCCAGGATCCCGGGTCCGGGTCTGCTCTGTGCAGATGTTATCTTCCTCTCCAGGGCTCTTCTGGCTTTGTTTCTGTCCTTTGCCTGTCATTGCTCTTTATTGTAGGCCAGGCTACAGATTCATATTTGAGGTGATGTATATTTCACTAAAAAGAGATCTTAGGTGTAAGCCCTGTGCATTTTAGTTATTAGCTGATCATTACTTGTTCTATTTTAATTAGCATTTTTTATTGTTGTAAAATCTACATAGCATATTTTTTAAAATATCTTCAGTGTCTGGTTCAGCAGCATGACGTCACATTGCTGTCTGGCTGTCCTCATGCAGCATTAGAACTTTGTTACCATTCCAGACTGACATGCTGTATTGAGCACCAATCCTCACCCCTCAGCCCCTGACAGATAGCAGGCTGCTTCCTGTCTCTTCTCCAGGCCCCTCAGAAGTAAGATCATACAGTGTCTGTCCTTTTGTGGCTGGTTTTTTTTATTAGCATAATACTTTTGAGATTCATCCATGTTGCAGTGTGAATCAGGACTTTATTTCATTTTGTGACTGAATAATTTTCCATTGTATATACCCATTGTGTTAATCCATTCATCTGTTGATGGACATTCAGGTTTCTACCTATTGTGATTAATGCAGCTGTGGGCATTAGCGTACAAATACCCACCTTCTTTCTCGACTACGTTCTTGTTGGAAGAAAATCAAACAATAAAAACAAACCCAAAATCTTCCTTCCTGGTCCCTTTCACCTTAGACCTCCTTGTACAGCTCTCCAACTGGCATAGTTCAGTGGCTCAAATTAGACATTAGTGTTGCAAATCACCTGGTTTTTTTTTTCAACTTAGCAGTAGCCTTGAAGAGCTTTTTCTATGGCAAACAGATTCATCCCATTCTTTTTGCCTGCAGTATTGTACAATAGATACACCATCATTTACATAGACATTCTGTAGTGACAGATATTTTTCATTATGAGAAGAATGCTTAAAGGTTTATTTCATTTTTTAAAGTTATATATACCTGTGTATGCTGTGTGTGGTTAGATGCACATGAATGCAGGTGCCCACAGCAACCAGACAAGGGCATCAGGTCTCCTGGAGCTGGAGTTCTAGGTGGTTGTGAGCTTCCTGACATGGATGCTGGGAACCAAACTCAGGTTCTCTGCAAGAGCAGTGTGCATTCTCAGCTACTGAACTCTCTCTCTATATCTAGCCCCTCTTCTTAATTTATTATTGTTGTTGTTATTGTTATTATGAGTGTGTATGTTGAAACAGCATCTGACTGTCCCAGAACTCACTATATAGACCAGGTTGACCTTGAACTCACAGAGATCTGCCTACCTCTGCCTCCACAGTAACTACTTTCTTAAACACATAGTTTACCCATCTTCTATTGGAATATTTATCTTTTGCTTATATGTCCTTACATGTTCTAGATGTATCTTATTTTCTGTTATTGAGTGAGTTACTTTTCTCAAGACCAAGACCCAAAGCCTGACAGGAACCACCTTAAAGGAGAGAAGGTTATTTTGTCTCCCGATACAATCTATCCAGTCTGAGCAGGGACCACACCTTCCTGGGTCAAGAAACAGAGACAGGAACATGCCTGGACTCAGCTGGCTTTTTCCTTTTTATTTTTCTTAACAGGTGTCTATGTGTGGTATGTGTGTCTGCATGTTTATACATGTACATGCCACACGTGTATGAGACCAGAGTTTGGCATTAGGTGCCTTTCTCAATCACTTTCTACCTAGTGTATCGAGGCAGGGTTTCTTGGAGTTTACTCATCTGGTTCCTCTGACTAACTAGCTTGCTAGGGGCTGATATCACAGGCAGACTGCCACACCTACCCACATTTATGTGACTGCTGAGGGTCTGAACTCGTAGTATGATAAAAGTGACAATCAAAATGAACCATCACAGCTGCATATTTGAAATTTTGCTTCTTCGAAATCTTGTACCAGCATGAACAGTTTGTCAGCTGAGTCTTTTGGGTTTTTCGATGTGCCATATCATCTAAAAATCTTAGCAGTTATATTCTTGCCAATATTTACACTACTTATTTTTCTTTATAAATTGCATCATATAGCTATCTTAGAAGTTTGCCTCCATGTTTACTCCAATCTCTGTAACAGGGCAACCCACTTAAGGGAGCAATTTATTTACTTTTATTTATGTGTTTATGTGTCTATATACATGAATTTATCTGCACCACTAATGGAGGAAGGTCATTGGTTATGTTAAAGTTAAAGCCTTCCTTTTTTTGTTTAAACAGAAAAAGGGGAAGTGATGTGGGAGTGTCATATATCAATCTGTTGATTTCATTGGTTAAGGAATAAAGAAACTGCCTAGGCCCCTTGATAGGCCAACCCTTAGGTGGATGGAGGAAACAGAACAGAGGGCTGGGAGAAAGAAGCTGAGTCAGTGAGTCGCCATGATTGTCCCACTCCAGACAGACGCAGGTTAAGATCTTTCCTGGTAAGCCAGCTCGTGGGCTACAAAGATTAATAGAAATGCGTTAGATTAATATGTAAGAGCTAGCCAATAAGAGGCTGGAACTAATGGGGCCAGGCAGTGTTTAAAAGAATACAGTTTCCGTGTAATTATTTCGGGTAAAGCTAGCCGGGTGGCGGGACACAGCCCGCCGCTCATATTACAACAGCCATGAGGGCGGCTGGGTGCCTGGGACGCAGGCCCGCCGCTCCTATTTACAACACACCACATGCATGCAAGTGCCTGTGGAGGCCAGCAGAGGACATCTGATTACTCAGAACTGGAGTTCCAGGTGGCTGTAAACTGCCATGTGGGTGCTGGGAACTGAACTCGGTTCCCCTGGAAGAGAGCAAGTGCTCTCAATCACTGAGCCATCTCTCCAGCCCCAGTGATCCACTTTTAGTGCCAAAATCACAGTTCACAATAAAAATATCACAAATTTGTACAACAGGTACCTGAGGTGTTTGTATCCCTAGGCCAGTACCTAGCAGATAAAATCATGGCAGACTTTTGTTTGATTCTGACTGTGGTGATGTCACCCACTTTACAAGAAAGGACAGTCCTTACCTTATGGTTTCAGAAATGCCCACCATCAGGTTGAAAAAAAGAAAACTTTCTAAAAAATTATCTTTTCTAGTTTCCCAACTGTTAGTTTTCATTCTTCTCCATCATTCTCAATTCTTTTTGTCAAAGATTTACCAATTTTGAAAAAAAAGTATGGTTCTTAGTTTTATTTTTAATCAGCTCTACTGCCAACTCTGTTTTTTTTCTATTTAATTTATATAAATTGATATTGCTTTTATTTTATGACTTCCCCTCCTACTCTCCATGTGACCCAGTTTAGAGAGAACAGAAGACACCAGTCTTTTCTGAGGCGCTGGGGCGGGGGTTACATTTTCAGTGGGAGATTAATTTTGCAAATATCTTTTGATGATTTTTTTTTCCTTAAAGGAGACTCCTCCATTGTACAAGTTTTGCTCACCACAAAACATGCATCCTGCCCACTGGTCCATCTCACAGGTCTGAATAAGTAATCTTCTCACTTAGTCATGCCCAAGGAGTTCAAAACCTCCGTTTTCTTCTTGATCTAATGAATACTCAGAACCATTTATAAAAATCTTGGTGAATGGATTATTTTTTATTGTCAATTTGAAATTTTCAGTACCTTGTGGCTAAAATGTTTGATTTTTAAGTATTATTTCTTCAAGGCCTTTTCTTGTTTATTGTATGTTTCCCCCTCTCTGAACATTCCTTACAGTTTTTGTGTTGTTTTTGTTTTTTGAGACAGGGGTCTCTCTGTAGCTCAGGCTTCCTGAAACTTGCTCTGTAGACCAGGCTGATCTCACAGAGACCCGTCTACCTCTGCTTCCCTAGTACTGGATTAAAAATGTGTTCACTACAGAAGGCTTCCATGATGTTTTTAAAAATAAATTGCCTCTGCTTGTAGGTTCTATTTTCTCTATCTTTTAGGTCAAATATATCAACCTTTCTCCTTTCAGTTTTTTAATGCCTTTGATTGGCATAACCAACTTTTTTCTTTACACATCCTTTTCCTGTATTTCTAAAAACTTGCATTTTTAAACATTTATTTGCATGTGTGCCTGTGTGTCGACCAGGAGACAGTTTCTGAAAATCTGGTCTTTTCTTCCACCATATGGGTTTTGGGGCTCAAACACAGGTCAGGCTTGGTGACAAGGGGCTATACCCCCTGAACCATCTGGCCTGTTCAACAAGTCCAGGTGTTTTTAAGCATGCCTTTGTTTTGCCTTTGAATGCAATGTCAGTTACATCCGGATCTTTGTCAGTAGCTTTCTTGCATGCTGTGTCTCTGGCGAGCAGTCGGAGGTAAATGTAATCCTCATTCCTGGGTGGAGAGCCTGGGGTTTCTGTCCCTGAAGCTGTCAATGCTCCAGTGTTCTCCTCTTTGCATTCTGCTCACACTTTCGGAGTGGAATTCACTGGCATTGTTTGTGCGCTGGCACCTGGATGTTCTCATCACGGCTGGGAAGTTTCCTTTTCATTGTTCCTTCAATTCAACTACATTTTTCCTGTTGGCCCTTCCAGTGCTTATGCTGGACTGATGCAAGAATTTTTGCAGTGGCATTTCAATTTCGAACTTGTCCTTATCCCTCACACCCCACCTTTTTTTTAAATTTATTTTTTATTTATTTTAAGAGAGGGTCTCACTATGTAGCTCTGGTTGCCCTGGAACTCCTTATATAAAACAGGCTAACCTTGAACTCACATGCATGCCTCGCCTCCCAAGTGCTGGGATTAAAGGGGTATGCCATTAATATCTGACTAACTTGTCTGTATTATTTCTTGGTCCTGTTTGGGTTCTGGGTGGTTTTCCTTAGCTCTAATCAGCAGCTAGTCCATTTTCTCTTCCTCAGCGCTTTCTGTCGGCATCTGTGGAGCGGGTTTCATCTCAGCAGTCATCTTCCCACTTTCTTATGCTCCCATCCGGTTTTGGTTTTCACCTAACCCGGCATTGCGTCATTGAGACCGCAGGTTCATTCTATGTTTTCTGAAGTTCCCTTTTGCTCTACTAAATCTCCGAGTTTCCTGTTGATTGGAGATGGGCGAGAACAGACCACACACTTGAGGTGTGATCAATTAGCCACGGCTCGAAAGCGAGATCACTGCACAGGGCAGTGGCTTTCTGATTCCATTAGCTCAGGAACGTGCAGCCCCTGCGAACGCTGTCCAAGTGAAATACCTCTTGCCAAATTCTATTTTTAAGCCGAGGTATAATTCACGTGCCATAGAATTCACTCTTTCAAAGTGTTCATCCCGTGGTTTTTGTATGTCTGTGCATAGCCATTCACTGTTACCTACTTCCAGAACATTCTTTGCCCCCCCCAAAAGAAACCCCTTTCCGCTCGAGGATCACTGAGACCCTTGTCGATGGACTCCAGCAGACGTGGCCCTTTGTGTCTGACTTCTTTCCTCTGTTATCGCTTTCTGAGCCTCTCCTCTATTGGAGCACATATCAGTGCTCCATCTTATCTGACGTTCCCTGTTACTCCATGGTGCAGACACACCACACGCTTCCACTTTTTGGCTATTGTGAATAACTGATGTGTCTCTGTGTGCATGTGTATGTGTTAATGTGTGTACCCACACGCATGTGTGTATACACGCAATCAACCCTCTTGATACATACCTAAGAGTTAGAATTTTTGTACAATATGGGAATTTTGTTTAACTTTTTGAAGAACTGGCAGCATCTTCCAAAGCAGGCGCCCCTTTCCCATTCCTCTGGTGACATGAAAGGGGCCTGGGTTTCCAGATCCTCCCTGATGCTCTGTGCTCATATCCGCTGCCTTTTAGGTTATTGCCTCCTAGTGAGTGCTTTGGAGAACTTTCCCCTCCAATCCCTTGCCCGCTGGTTGTCTTTATTCTGTTGAGCCGTGAGGGCTCCAGGTGCACCCAACACTGGCACCCGACCAGATGCGTGACTTACAAATGTTCTCTCCATCTTGTTGGTGGTCGTTTCATTTCCTTAACAGTGCCTTTTGAGGCCCAAAGTTTTAAAATTTTCTTGAAGTTCGAATAATCCATTTTCATTGTCTGTGCTTTTGGTCCCATAGCCAAGAAACTATTACCTAACCCAAGAGCCTGACGATTTATATGCTTTTAGAATTTTATAGTTCCAGCTCTTATACTTAGGGCTTTAAAAAATTAATGCTCTCAGAGTTTGTTTTGTGCATGATATGAGATAGGGATTCAGCTTTATTCTTAACTGCTTTTCATTTTTAAAGTCTTATGTGTATCTGTGCACATCTCTGTGTGAAGGAGGCTAGAGGCATCATATCCCCCGGAGGTGAAATTGCAGGTGGTCGTGAGCAGGTCCTCTGCAAGAGCAGCAAGCTCTCTTGACCCCTGAGCCGTCTCTCTAGCCCCTCAGCTATACTCTTTTTTTTATTTTAATAAAAATTAAAATTTCTGCCTCCTCCCCTCCACAGCCTCCCATATCCCTCCCCCTCCCCCAATCAAGTCCCCCTCCCTCATCAGCCTGAAGAGCAGTCCGGGTTCCCTGCCTTGTGGGAAGTCCAAGGACCTCCCAC
>NC_022014.1:26813332-26875579 GCF_000317375.1 Microtus ochrogaster
TTTTGTTGTATGATAGGGCATCTCTTGGGTATATTCCCAAGAGTGGTATTGCTGGGTCCAGGGGTAGGTTGATCCCGAATTTCCTGAGAAACAGCCACACTGCTTTCTAATCAGCTATACTCTTTTGCATATAGGTAATCAGTTGTCCCAGAACCATGTGTTGAAAAAATTTTTGTCCTTATTGTCTTGCTTGGGTATCTTTGTCAAAGTCAGCTGGTCATAGGCATATGGATTTATTTCTAGATGTTCCATCTTACTGAGCTTATGTGCCAGGGAGGTCTGTGTATTTACAATAAAACCAGAGGTAGGACAGCAAAAAATTTGTGTTTCTTTTGCAAGATTTCTTTGACTGTTCTGGATTTTTATATGATTTTAGGGTCAGATTGCTCATTTCTGCAAAGGGACCAGCTGGGACTGGCTGACTCTGGAGATCAGCCTGGAGCCTTACTTTCATGGCATTATCAGTCCTAACACATCAATATGGAATGCCTTTACATTTACCTTCTTTGTTTATCTCTTTAAAACTAATGTGTCTGTGCATGTGCGTATATGTATGTGAGAGTGTGGTATGTGCCCATGTGTGTGCACAGAGGCTGGTAGCAGATGTCTGGGGTCCTGCTCTATTATTCTCTTCTATTCTCTTGAGTCAGGGTCTTTCCTGAACCCGGAGCTAGGCTGGTTGCTAGCAAACGCAGCATCATCCTGTCTCTGCCTCCTGCAGCACATGAGGCCACCCTCTACCTTCTACATGTGTGCTAGGATTTGAAATCTGGTCCTTGTGCTTGCACAGCAAAGTGCTCTTTCCTCCTGAGCCATCTCTCCAGCTCCTCTTCTCTAATTTCTTTCAACAGTGTTTTATAGTTTTCATTGAACAAGTCTGAGCACTTGTTTCATTAAATTCACTCCTCAATATTTTCTTTTATTGTAACTGGAATTGTTCCTTAATTCCATTTTGACACTGTTTATTGCAAATCTGTGGCAATGCAACTGACCCTCTTTGTTGATCATGCATCCTGAAACCCTGATAGATTTACGTGTGTGTGTGGGGGGGGTGTGTGAAGAGCAAAGGGATTTTTTAGGATTTCCTATATATAAGATCATGTCACCTCCAAATAGAGAGAGTTTTGCTTCTTTCTTTCAAGTCTGGTTACATTTTATTTCTCCTAGTCTAATTTCCCTGATCATGCCCTCGAGAGCAATGTTGTACAGAAGTGGAAAGAGCAGAATCTTGTCTCATTCCTGATTGTTTGGGGATGTTTTCAGTCTCTTACCATTACACATATTCATTGCAGTGATGTATTTATTTATGTGTAACTAGGCGTTTTGCAGCATCTATGTCTTTGTGCCACCTTCATGCCTGGTGCTAGCAGAGGTCAGAAGAAGAGGCTGGATCACCTGGAACTGGAGTTGGAATTGGTTTTGAGCGCTTCGTGGATGTTGAGGATGAACACAGGTCATCTGCAAAAGCAGCAACTGCTCTTAACTGCCAAGCCATCTCTTTGGGGGCTTTTGAATGTATCCCTCATCTGTTCCCTCATATTTCTAACTTGTTGGGGATTATTATTTAGTTGAAGGTGTTGGGTCTTGCCAAATGCCTGTTTATTCTCATCTATTGAGATGCTTGTGTGTTTTTCCTCCTTTGTTCTGTCTCTTTGGTATAGTTGACTTTTATACATTGACTAACTTTCTGAGGTGCTTGACAGGTTCTTCCATGTTGTTAACCTCTTATAGTCAGGGTTCATATCTTCCAGAATCATATATTCTAATAGTCTATGAGCTATCCCTTAGGAGCCATCTATGGTCAGGGCTCTTTTCATTCCTAAATGATCGCCTCATCACTGATGGCAAAGAAGCAGTCAATGTTACGTATCCCTGATAAATTTCTCTTTCCCCATCTCTGCACTCTTTAGCTCTGCTCCCAGCTGTTCACCGCAACTTTAGATTCCATCCCTGCATCTAGACACATGGTTCCCAAAGAGTTGGGCCAATAGCATTAGCATCACTCGGGGACTTGTCAGAAATGCAAGGGTGGGTGGGATCCCACCCGATCAAACAGAGCCAGCCCAATTCTAGAGGCGCTTAGGAGCCATTTAGCTAGCCCTCTAAGGGACTCTGTTGCATGTTAACTTAAAGAGTGATTAAGGATTATGATCCCGGACTGGTTCTGGGGATGCACAGCCCCATTTCCCTCCACTCCCCTTGCTGCAGCCTTTGAGTTTGGTAACTTTCTTGCACAGCCTTGGCTTTCCTTTCATGGTTAGCAACATTTGGCATTGTGTTCCACTTGTTTGTAGCTGCCTGTTAGTGGAGCTCTGAGTGATGGGAAATGTTTATTTAGCACAACCTGCCGCCATGTGATCACTAGAAAGGGCTAGGAGACACCACAGGATGAGTAAACAGCTCCTGATTTATTCTTTTTGCATATTTTCATCTTCTAAAGGTATCCTCTTCCTCAGATGTCCACCTTTTCCCACACACAGGGACAGGTGTCTTTGCCTGGCACACACAGGGGTCCGGGAAGGCTCATTTCACTGCCTCATTTATTGTGGATGGATGCCCAACTTCTTGCAGAATTCGGGGCCTCTGGTGTTTCCTCCTGAGCCTGCTGTGTTCTCTGAGCTTCCTCTACATGCCTCAGACCTCACCCTGCAGAGCTGAGCCTAGGCTCTCCTCTGGACTGAGCTGGCTTTCTTGGTACTTGACCTTTGTAGTCACACAAGGCTCCACACCGAGAGGGGTCCATAGTCTATGTCATGCTCCACTGTTGCCATCTTGAAATCCTTAACGGTTTTGGATAAGGTGATTTAATCTTCCATTTTGCCCTGGCTCCTGCCAACTCTGTAGCCATCCCCAGCTCTGTCCTTCAGTACTCTCTGCCTTCTATCTTTTTTGGGGGAGGGGGAGGGGGCGTGCTTATGCACAGTTTTGTTTTTCAGAAGACATTTCTTCTTATTTTCCTTGGCTGCTGGAGATTCAGATGAAAGTAATTTATGTTCTTTGTAGAGATTCGGGGCAGAGGAAAAAGTCTGGGCCATGCAATCAATTTACTGTCTTCCTTCTCCACTTCTGTGATGTTCCTAAAGTAGGAGAGCAGTAACATTGGCTGCTGTGGTAGTGGGAACTGAGTCATTGCTACCTGCAGGATGGAGCATAAAGCTCCCATCCTGGCAGGCACGGCCATCCTTGTTCCCCACAGTCGTCATTTCCCAGGGCTAGTGAGTTCTCTATTACTACAAGGAATTTAGCATCCTTGAGCAGCTACCATGAAGGACATTAAAAAAGGGGGCATCAAACTATTGCTAAGGCCTGAGATACCAACATCATCTCTGATGGTCTCGGCATTCCTCAGCTCCCCCTCCTATCACTCTGTGTTTCTAGTTCACTAGAGAGGATCAGGGGTAAGCTTGTCAATGATTGCTCAGATCCACCCGGAGCAGCTCCACCTTCATCTTTCCCTGCTCCATCTCTAGTTCTTACTACCCTGGGCTCCAGGAAGCTCCCCTGAGGTCCCATCCTCGTCTTGTCTGTCCTGCCCATCACAGCTCATCTGCCCCTCACTTGCCTATCTGAGCACAATTGTGTCTTTCTAGGTTTGCACTTTCCTTCCACAGCCTGGCATTTAAGTCTATCTTGACCCCAAAGCAGCCAGTCAGGTGTCCTCCTGCATCCACACATCCCATCCCTCACTTACACATTACTTTGTGTCACAACCAGTGTAGGTAATTTGGGAAGGGCCTCAGGTTTGATTGATTGCCCATCCTCCAGCCCACTTGAGCTTTTACAGTTCACTTAATCAGTTGCTCTAACAAGATGGGGGAGAAATAAAGAGAGAGCTAAGAGGATGCAGAGCCTGAGCTGAGGCTCCAGGTACTAAGGAAGCTTACTGGGGCCATGATAGACCAAGAAGGACACAACAGACATAGGGAGCAAGTGTAAAAGTGAGGATGAAGGTCTGAGAGACAGGGAGGTTTGGGAAGTGGGAGAAGCTCATCTTTTTTCCTTTCCTTTTTTGTCGGGGGAGGTTAGTATCTCACTAAGTAGTTCAGTCTATCTGTGAGCCGGAGACCCTCCTGCCTGGCTTTCTTGAGTGCCTAGGTTCAGGTGTGTGCCACCACGTCTGGTCTACAAAGTTCATTCTCACTGAAGTTGGGGTATTAGGCATTAGATGAGGAATAGAAAGGGGTGGGGGAGTCTTGTGGAGGGAGCAGGGGAAAGAAAATTGAAGCTGAAGGTCCTGCATGGAGGCTGAGGAATAGGGGCTTCCTTGGGAATGGCCCTGGGTCTGTGAAATGGATTAAGCAGGGTAGCGTTGAGCTAATTTGGGCAGAGCTCATTCTGAAGAGCAACGTGGAGGACTAAAGGAGCATTGCCAGGACGTAGTCACTGAGGGTTGGGGATTGGAGGTAATGAACTACTACTTGCAGTGAGCATTTGGGGAGTGGCCTGTTTAGGAGGGGCAGGTAGGTCTTTCCTGGCCAGGCTCATTCTTGAACTGACCTAACAGCTGGGCTGAACCTATTAAGGCCTTCCAAGGCCCAGGAACAGGAGCATATCAGGCACATAGGGGCTTTAGCATCTCGTGTCCTGGAAGAACAGATCAAGAATTCCCAGACCTTTCTCCAGGGTCTGAAACCCTCCCAAGGAGACATACAACCTCCCTTTGAATGCAGAGAATGGTTTCTCTTGTTCTGCATGTTTATTGAAAGAGATTGGTTCGTGGTTATGCATTTTGCACATTTTGTGTCTCTGGGAGGGAGCTGGTGGTTTTCTGGAAGATGGGTGAGAAGAGGAAAGAGATCACTTGGTAATTAGCTAAGAGTCATTAGCACGGTAGGAAGTGTCTTCTCTGGGGAGATGCTGTGGCCAAATCCCCCAGACTGTATGAACTTGAGAAAGGCAAGATTTTTGGGACTACAGCCTGAAGCAGCAGTGGCCCTAGCTCCCAGCCCAATCCTCAGCCTCCAACCCGAGCCCCCAGTCCTCAACCTCCAACCCCAGTCCCCAGTCCCCAACCTCCAAACCCCAGACCTGAGCCTCCAACCTCCATCCCCAGCCCCCAGTCCCCAACCTCCAACCCCAGCCCACAACCCCCAGCCCTCTCGCCTAACTCTCTGGCTTATGAGTGCTTCTGGCATCTTCTGTGATTGAAGCACGCTTAAGCAGAGACAAAGTGGTTGGGCCCAGGGGCCCTGGAAAGTTCCAGGCCAAGTGGGGTCTCATTTAGGTAACGCAGAGCCAGCTGCACATTTGGTTAATGGCCCACGTCCAGGGAGCCCGCTAATCAGGAAACCGGGTTTCACAGCTTATATAATTCCTCTGATGCTGGTGGTGGCTCTGAGGGGAGATAAAGCTAGTCTAGGCTGAGCAGGCAAGGCCAGCCTGCTGCTGTTGCTGCCCCCCCCCTCATCCCCACCCCATATCCATCATTTATAGTGTGGATAGTAGGCCCACCATGGTGACAGTTCTGTAATCCTAGCACACTGGTGGTGTGGCTGAGACAGGAAGATTGGAATTCCAGGCCAGCCTGGGCAACATAATGAGACTGTCTCTGAAAAAAAAACAAGGGGTCGATAGGAGTAGGAGGGAGACCAGGTAGGCTAGGTGGCAAGAATAATCAACGCATTGTACATATCTATAATAAATCAAAGAACAGATGATAGAGAGGAAACAAGATGGCAACAGCAAAAAGCAGACTCATGACCTCAGTGTCCTCATCAGTCTCATGGGATACCTGGCTCCAGCATCACTGTAGGCGAACTATGTCTGCAGGAAACACGGCCAGCCTCAACACCCCTTGCTAAGAGTCCCTTCCCTGCTCTCTTCCCAACCACCCTCAGCCTCTCTTCCCCAAAGACCCTCCCCTCACCACCTGAGCCCTCCCAAGAGGCCACAGCCTAGAGATTACAAGAGGCAGAGAGGCAGGGTAATGGGAAGGAGAAGTCCTCATCATGGCCAAGTGATAGAGCCCTCTGAGTCTCCGTCTTCGTATCTGTGAAGGGGACCTGTTTTGCGTAGGTGGAAGGCACAGCTGTTTCAGGTGTGGAAAGCACAGGCAGGATGTAAAGTATCTGCACTCCTAGGAATAGCCTGCTGCATGTACACAGCAGTAGCCATGCTCCTGGCTGGCCGTGAGATCTCTGGGCTTGTCTCTAATCTCCTTCCTAACCCTCCCTTCTCCAAATCTATTAGCATCCTATGTGCCGTTATCTCAAATTCACGAGCCTCCTGGCTTCCCCCGCTTTCTACATCCCAGCTTCTCCAACAGACTTTCAGGCCCTTTGGCAACTTCTCCATCAGATAATCTTGCTTATGAAAATCCTGCCGCAGTTCAAAGCCGTTCTTGCTTTGTGGTCAGGAGAGCACCAAATGGGACGAGCAGCTTATAAAGGGTCTAGGTATGAAGCTTCTGTGGCCTGGGTGAGGGCCCAGAGATGGTGAACCAGAATGGTCTCCCTTTGCTGGTAGGTGCATAAGAAATGCCAGGGCATTGCTTATGATAGTCAGGGATGTGACCAGTGCTCCAAAGAGCCCTTGGTTTGGGCTTCACTGTTCCCAGTTTTGAATTATTTTATCTCCGATTTTGTGGTTTGTGAGTGAAGTCTGCGGGTCCTGCGCCCCAGGCTGAGGCTTTGTTGCATGTGACCCTGTGCTGCAGCACCTCGAGACCTCCCGAGATGGGTGCTTGGCCTTCCTCAGTTCCATCTGGTTGTCTTGTCCCACCTTTCCCCTCCCTCCAACAGGAACCCGGGCTCAAGCAGGGTAAGGGATAGGTGCTTCAATCTGCTATGCCTCCCTAGGCTGGCAGTGTCACAGTGTATTCTGAGTGTAACTCGGAGGGATCAAACTATTACCCATCCTATCCAGGAAGCAAGTGTTCCCTTCCTAGAGGGTGAGGACAGCTCACCCTAGGTGGGGACAAGAGGTACGCGGGAGGCCAGGTGTATCACTCCACTTCCCAGCTGTCCATTATGCACCGTGGCTGGCAGAGGTTGGCAGTGGAGGACTTGGGAGATGGTGGGCTCCCAGTGTGTGCATTCTATGTTAGGGAGTGGGGGTTCCAGGCCACTGAGAGTCACTGCCATTCTTACAAGGAACCCTGAGTACAAAGGAGCATATACTAGTATTCGGCAGACCCAGGTTGCGAGTCTTCAGAACAAAGTCGGCACCTTTGCTGCTCTTCTTGCTATCTTGGCAGAGACATTGCTGTTCCTTTTGACTAGAACCCAGCTAATTATGTAGCTGTTTCTGGGTCCAATCGAAGCGGCAAGAGCTTTGGGAGCCATTGTAAGTCATTGCTGCACCAGAGCTTGTCTTTCTTGCTTATTATATTCATGTAAATGGGCATCCTGCCCAGGGTCACCCACCCCCGCATCCTGCCTCTCCTGGACTTGGCATGCCTTGAGCATGGTGTTTGCTGACCGTTTGTAACACCCTGCCTTTTTCTCGGAAGCTCAAATCATGGCTCTGCTGCAGGCTTCCCCTCCTGCCCCCGTCCCCCATCCATCACGGCTGACTGCATTCTCAGCACCATGCTCCATGCAGAGGTCTGCTTGTCTTATACGCACTTTGCTCTTCGTCTCAGTATTGCCCACAGCACTTGGCGCCGTAAGTGGGAAACAGAGAATGTGTGACCTCATTTCTGTGTTAGGGAAAGTGACTTTGTCCAGATGCACATATGCTCTGTGGCCTCAGATGATACCTAAGTGCGACACCTGTCATTGCTATCTGATGCTGGGTCTTCCCTGGTTCCCGTCTGCATCCAGGTTATTCTCATCCCTGGGATACAGTTTGTGGCCACCCCATCATGCTGGGTGGGAGCCACTCCATGAAGGCCCCATCCTCTCTTTCCCAACTGGACTCTTCTTGGACACAGACTGTCCTGCTGCTGGGCCTGGGAAGAGCTCTGAGCCATGCACACATTAGCCGGTGGCTCTGTCCATCTGGCTCCACCTTGTGTTGTGATGAGGGCAAAAGATGACGTCTTGAGCCAGTTGTCACATGTAAATCAGTAAATATAACAATAAGGGCAAACTGGGCTTGGTGCTGAGGGAAGAGAGGGAGGATAAGAGTAGACAGATCTCTGAGTTCGAGGCCAACCTGGACCGCAGAGTTCCAGGCCAGATAGGGCTGTCGATCTACAGTGAGACCCTGTCTCAGAAACAAACAAGAGCAACAAAAAAGGCAGTCCTGGTGAAGTAAGCCTTAGCTTCCTGCTGTGTTCTAAGAGCTCTAATTACTCACTGCGTGAGGCCATTCTGAGCAAGATACGAGCAGGACCCTCCATTGTAGAAAGGAGTCACAGTGGACCCTGGAAAAATGGCTGGGATTTCCTGGATGACAGTGCCCTGGAGTCCTGGGGAAAGGGACAGGGCAGCCTCACATGGTCTAGGAGATCCTTTGACGTCCTGAAGTGCCCTGAGCCCTTCTGTAGAGAACCAGGGTTTTTTCAGACATTTTCCCTTCCCCCTACTAACTCAGAGTTGTTTAGGAAGTCCTCAGCCATGGAGAATGTGAGGTGTCTGGGAAGTCTCCACAGAAGCCAAAGGCAGCAGGATGCACAAATCAAAAACTGAGGACAGAGGTCTGGGCTTGGGAGAGGTTTAACTACTGCTGCTTGAACACAGTACCCAGCTCAGACCCTCATAGGACAGGGTGATGGCAGGGAGGGGGGGAAGCATCTGTCAGCGACTGCTTCATAAAGTAGGGGAAGGGAGGAGCCAGCAAAGATAACCCTGAGAAGGCTAAGGTCAAGGGCATCACCAAGGAGCCAAACACACTCAACATGATGTCCCGTGGGGGCTCAGTGCTGGGTCACGCACAAAGGCCAAGGGCTGACTCTGATGTGGGTGGGGTACAGGGTGGGTGATGCCTCTGCCACCCCGGCTCTGGCGGGCAACCGTCAGCAGTTCCTCTGGGGAGTGCAGCATTGGTGTCTCATGTCCTTCTTGTTTCCACAGGAGAAGGAGCCACAGCGTGTACGTCCAGCATCTTGCAGGAGAAACAGCGTGAGTTACACCTGGTCCCCCAGAGCCTTTCCTTCCATTAGAAGAGGGATGCCCCTGGGCCTGGTCCCCTCTAGGGCTGAAAGCTCCAAGGGTGGAAGGACCTCTCCCATTTGGCTCCTGGGCAAGAGTAGAGAGCCTAGAGCCACTTGGTCTGGGTTTAGGCAGCTCTCCTGAGACCCTGGGGTTTCTAAACCATCCATGCTGGGCAGTTCTGGTGTCGGAACTAGAGCTCGGACATGAGGCTGATGACCCTGATAGGGGATCACAGAAAGTTTGGTGGCTGTCCTTTTCTCGGGGATGGAGAGCGGGAGGGACTGAGGAGGCAGCCTTCTTGAGCCTCGGTGGCATCAACATTGGATGCCAACTTCCAACAGCTGTGGTTGGTCCTGAGGTGAGCAAGGTCAGAGTGCATGAGGTTGTTCAAGGCTGGGCTCCAGAGGATGGTCCTTTCTAAACACATTCTGCTTTCTAGATACTGTCATTGTGTATGTGAGTGTGGGAACATGTGAGGTCAGAGGCCATCTTTCTGGACTTGGTTCTCTCCTTCCGTCATGGGTTCTGGAGATCAAACTCAGGTTCAGGCTGCACAGCAAGTGCTTCTATCAGTGAGTTATCCCACTGGCCCTGGACACGCTGCTCCTTCAAACCCCTTCAAAGAATGGCAAACTCTTCAGTCAGGACTCCTGGGACTGAGTTCTTGGGGTTTCCTGTCCGTGTGTGTGTGTGTGTGTGTGTGTGTGTGTGTGTGTGTGTGAACAGCCTGTCTTGATTCTTGATTCTTTCTGCCTGTTTTCTTAGGAAGATGGCTATGGGATTGGGTGTGCTAAGGTCACGCCAGCACACTGGTCACATGTCTCACTGACACACCAAGTGGCTTGGTGGGCAGCACCCGTGCCAGATCTTGTCTTCATTATGGGGCAATATTGACTTCCACATGAGGCTGGGTTTGGGGCAAGGGCTCAGAACTCCCCTCATTTTCCTGCCTGCTGTTTTGCTTGTGGCTATAGCTTTGGGGAGGTTCAATCCATATTGCTTCCTAACTTTCCAGGCCCCAGCTTGAGGCCTTCCTTTAAGCCCTCCCCTCCTCAGCTGATCTTCTGTGGAGGGTGTGTCAATATCAGCATCCATAATTCACGGTCCAGCCCAAACGGCTACACTGGCCTCCAGCACAGCTTCCCTGGTCCCTGGTGTCGCAGTGCACAAAGATAAGGACAGAGGGGTGGTGGTCATGTGCCTCTGTCAGGAGCGGTGGCCCGCAGGCTCCAACCTCCAGCATGAAGGCAAAGAGAAAGGACAGGGTGCCAGGAAAGGGGGCAGTTAAAATTTTGCCTTATTACATAGAGGTGACAATGGTGACATAGAGACTAAAGCCACCAATGAAAAGAAATGATTACAGAATTTACAAGAGCTGAGCCACTACAATAGGAGAGAGGGAAGCCCTGACCCTGGCTGTAGCTTGTGTGCATGTGTTGGGTGGGCACTGGCTCTGGCCCTGGCCCTGGCAGCTGCTTGTGTGTGTATGTTGGGCAGGTGGGTGAATGTTCTTTGGAAGAGAAGGGCAGGGGAACAGCTTGGGACTCCTGGTTTGAATAATGACTGGGGATTTTAACTAGGCTGGTCTCTAGTTACCTGGCACCTGGCCCTGATTGCCTCAGGGCAGGGGAAGAAGACAGGAGTGGTGGGTGAGTGTTAGCTACAATAGGCTGGGTGTGGATTGGGGTGTGGTTGGCTGGTTTTGAAAGGCTGTATTCATGGGCAAGTTTGTTTCTGTCAGAATTAGCCCATGTAGGATTACCGGTGTCTCATTTGACCAGGAAGTCCCCAACATGTTGAACCATCAAGAAGTAAAAAAAAACCCAATATAAATACACGAGGAAGGAAAAGCCCAGATCATCTATCCCGGGCTTCCTTCTTGTTCATTTCATATTTATTTTAGAGACAGAGTCTCACTATATAGCCCAAGCTGGCCTCAGACTTTTGGCAGTCTTCCTGCCTCAGCCTCTCAAGTGCGGGGAGTTCAGTCCTGTACCATTGTGACTTGCTGCCGCTGTCCCTTTAGTAGTGACTCGGAGGTGAAAGCGAGCCACCTGCAACAGGCTTTGTCACCAGGAGGCCAGTCACAGCTCCCTTCCACATGTTCCCACATACACAATTGAATTGACAGGATGCCTCTATCTCCTGTGACTCCCTGGGGAAAAAATTGCATTTCGGTAGTAACAAAGTCTTTTTTATTTCATGATTATAGATTTTGGTCAAAATTATATTGCTGAGAGCTGTCATTGTCTCCTGCTCCTTGAGGATATTTTTATGAGGGAAAGAATAGCAGCTGATGTGCAAAAGAATTTTAGAGCCGTCACATCTTTGTCTTGAAGGCTTCCCTGGCTGGCACTACCCAAATCTAAGCCCAGTGTGTTCGGATGGAAGGAAACTTACACTATAACGGGCTTTCCTGCGAAGGCGAAAGTCTTTAGCTGAGACCAACGCTTTCCACATAACTCTACAATTATGTCCTGCCTACAATTTCAGGCATTAAAATCATTTCTTCTTTTATGAAGTGATGGTGGTAATTGATGGTGATGTGTTTGTTTATTTCAAATCTGAAATAGGCAAAATAAAAGTTTGTGACCTGCATTCGGAAAGGCTGTATCAGGGTTTATGTTGGGAATGTGCTTTTCCCCTGCCAGTGCACATCTGCACATTTTACCTCAAGTGACTTTTCCCACTGCGTGTTTGAACACTCTGAAAATAAGATAGTCCTCGGGGCGAGGAGTCAGATTCCCTGCCACCTGGGACATCACGCTGTGATGGCTGGTGTTTAAAGCTCTATCCAGTTACTGTAACTCTTTGGGAAAGTGACTTAGCATCTCTGAGCCTCATTAGATGTGGGAAGATGGCTGAACTCTCTGCTTTCCAGGTCAGCCGAGGGTATCAGGGGCTGTGGAGCAGATGCACAGGAAGGGTCTTTACCGTCCTCAATTATACCTTGGATTTCCATAAGCCCTCACAGCTGGAACTCCTGGGCCGTATGTGAAGGTGTATCTCATGGAGCTCATCCTATGGCTACCTGGCTTTACTGTGATGTAAATAGTGTTTCTCCTTTGTTACGGTTCAGATATGAATTACCACCCCCCTGACCGTTGGTATCCGGCTGGAGGGTCCAGTCACTGAGAAGTGATGGGTTCATAATTTGATGTTGTTACTGGGAGATGACAGAAATTACTGGAGTCATAGTCTTGGAGGTTATATCTTGTCCCTAGCTCCTTACTCTGCCCCTCCCTCTGCTTCCTGGCCACCTTGAGGTGAGCAGTTTTGCATCTCCATGTCTTTCTGCCCTGATGGTCTGCCTCAGTACATCACAGACATACCTGAGTCTCAGTACATCACAGACAGACAGACCTGAGTCTCAGTACACCTTGGAGCCTTTCCAGTGTTCCTCTGTGACATTTGATCAATACTGATAAAAAGCTAAGTAACTGGTGGGAGGTTGCCAGGTCCTCTGGTTCGCAGCTCTGGGACTTGTGTGCTCCTTGGACTCCCTGCTCCTTGGTAGCTTTCTCACAGTCCTGTGTTCGTTTGCATTTGGACAGACAGCCTGGAAGTCCATGACCACTTGTGTTATTTAGATCCAGGTGGGGTGAGACAAAATGGGGGAGTGCTTGGGTGTGGGGACAGTGTCGGGGCTTAGCCTGGGGAGCAGGGGGCCTGGGCCATTCTTCCCAGCTTGCCTTGCAGTCATGGCCAGGACTGGGGCCCAGTCCTCTGTTCTGTTGGTTGATGGATGGAGTCCCTCTGGGTCTGTTATTCTAGGTGTCTCTGCTGCTGCCTCTTTGTCTCCTGGTTTCCTTTGTCCATGTCTCTTTGCATTTCTGCCTGTCACTGCTCACTGATCACAGGGACATTTTCAGATGCTTCCCTTGTGCCTGAGTGAGCCCTCCTGTGGATGTGGGTCCCGAGAGACTGAAGCTCACTGCTCTGTTCTTCCCTTCAGAGAGAAAAGCCTCATTCTCCACAAATCTGAATTTCAAACCTGGGCTCTTTCTAGACAGCGCGCCCCCACCATCTTCACCAACACCTTGGCAAATGAGCCCCCAGGACAGCACACTGCCTCCAGCAGAAAGAACTCAGGCTCACCTCCTTTTCTTGACCACCATCCCTAATTTATAGGAATCCCAAGCTTCTCTTGCTAACCTGCCCTGGCTTCCTACATTGACCTCCATGCCTCTGATGTCCACCATTCTTGTCCTTACGAGTGGCAGGGAGGTCTTTGCTGGAAATCTGGACTTTCTAGGCCTGTTTGCCTAACTTACTCACTGCCCAGTGCTCCATCAGTGTCTCCACCCAGCTTCCCCTTCCATCAGTGTTTCCTTGTCGTTTGGATGTCAATTGTCTGTGTCCTTTCTAGAAACCATCTGTGCACACACTTCTTGTAGGATAGTGGGGAGGTCCGAGATCCTGCTCATCCCAGCATCCTAGTGGAGGGATAGCAGATGGCAGGAAAGACATAGGTCCCACAGGACTGCAGACACTGGATGGCATGCTCTGTGGAGGGAGCTGTTCTGTCCTTGTGAGCTTCCTGCATTGTCTACGGGATGGAAGTCTGCTGCCTCTCCTCACAGGGGACATGAGACCTATTCCCCACAGGCCTCCCCTGTCACTCTGGCTCAGCAGGTGCTAGGTGTGTTGGGAATGGCTCAGGATTTCCCCTCTGATACCCATTAGACCTGGAGCTTGGGAGGACTGAAACCATGATTTCGGGATCACAATGTGAAAACAAAGATGGCCAGGAGCAGATGGCTCCTAAGCAAGGCAGTCATTTTGCTCTCTCCACTCCACCAACCGCAGAACTTGACCATGCCTGACCAATGTGGATCTCCTGTCCTGAAGTGTTTTTCTTCCCAGTTGCCCCAGGAACCTGGGGACGTGCTCTGTCCATTCTGTCACACAGGACCAACTTCATTACTACTCGTCATCAGACTGTGCATAGGTCAGGGACATGGAAGGACGCTTGAAGCTCCCTCTTCATGGAAAAAGTTTACTTCCTGTGGCCCTCAGGGTTAGGCCTGGCCCACATGGCATACAACATGAACTTGAGACATGCTGGCTATCAACTAGCTTTCCCAAGGGCCAGTGCCGGCATCAGCTACATCTGTCCCACGTGTGGGGCAGCTAACCACAGCCATGTTTGTAGATCAGAGCAGGGGCGCTCAGTGGGAATCTAACTCCCTCTAGTTCCCAGACCAGAACCTGGCAGTGGCCAATACTAGGCTCCAGTTTTCTGGTCCCAGACTGACTCTGCATCTTCATCCTTACCTCAGCTTCTCTGTTAGAGCCAGATGTATCTAGGGGCCGAGTCCAGATTCCAGCCCCTGGCTCTAGTCTGAGGGTGGATCCTCAACTCAGATGGAGGTGATGAGGGCATCTCGGCATCACCCTCCCCACTGGACAAGGCTGATGTCGTACCCCATTGCCTAGGCTCAAAAACTAGAGGACAGTTTCCTTCCCTGAAAACCCTCAGATCATAGTCCACCTGGGATGACCCCCAGGCACAGTGTACAAAGCCCCTTGCCCACAGCTGGCCTCCCCTCCTCCGCCTGGTAACTGGTATCTTTTCCTGGCCTGTGTGGGCAGCTTGCTGAGCACAGCTGCAGACAGGCTATATTTAGCCAGCTTTAATGAGCTCAGGGTGGCAGACGTCCGCGTTGGGAGCACTTTTTCTTGCATGTGTGCGTATGTTTGGGCCTGGCACGCTTCCTTCCTTTGTGCGCGTGCACAAATGGAGTGTCCTTGTGCACTAATATGTGGCAGTGCACTGGTGTGCTCATTTACCTGGGGCTAGTGTGTGCGGTGTGCACAGATGTAAGTCTCTCTGCACAGAATCTCTTGTGTTGCGGTTGTGTACAGTTCTGATGCTTGTGGTGCAGAATGGGAACAAATCATTAGTCCATTCGCTTGTTTGTTGAAAAAAATATTTAATGAACACCTTTATTAGCCAGGGCCGTGATAGTCTCTGGGGATAAAACAGAGCACAGCCAAATGAACACAGTCTATCTTTTAAAGGTTTTATAGCCTGGGAGCTGGAGGAAGAGTCCTCAAATAACTATAAAACTATAATTGTGGGCTGAAGAGATAGATGGCTCAGCAGATAATGGTGCTTGCTGCCAAGGCTGACAATCTAAGTTTTTCCCTGGAACCAGCATGGTACAAGAGAATCAGTTCCCACAAGTTGTCTTCTGTTCTCCACATGCGTGCCGTGGCACATGAGTACTGGTGTTTGCCTGTTTGTGCATGCTCATGCAATGTGCGTGCGCACGCGCACACACACACACACACACACACACACACACACACACTCGTGCACACACACACACAGTGGTAAGGATTTCTGGGCTAGATAGTTGACTTAGCAGTTAAGAGGACTGGCTGTTCTTCCAGAGGACCCAGGTTCAATTCCCAGCACCCACATAGAAGCTTAACAACCATCTTTAACTTCAGTTCCAGGGAATCCAACATCCTCTTCTGGCCTCCATGGATACCAGGCGTGCATGCAGTGGTGCACAGACACACGTGCAGGCAGAACACCTACACTCATAAAATACAAAAGTTACTTGTCCCAGGAAAGAGATCCATGTTGCTTTGTGGGGGGAAGGTAGACCCCCTCTCTAGGAGGAAGGAACACGGATGCTTCTGTAAGAAATGGGAACACATGAACAGTATTCAAAAGTCCAGACGTAAGAAGTAGAGGTTCAAGCAAGGTTCAGGTGTGGTGAGAGGGAAGTGGGGGTGTTTGCCAACTGTCTGAAAGGCAGAAGTGCCTGAGTTTGGAGGGAACGAGGGACCAGAGGTAGAGATAGGCAGAGTGGTGGTGGGGTGTGTGTGTGTGTGTGCAGACTCTGGTTGACAAAGAAGTGTGGAGCAAGGGGAAAGGTGAGACTAGAGGGTACGGTGATTCACAGTTGTAGGCTGTACCCTGGGTCTCAGGCAGAGGTCTGGCAGAGGGAAGGCTCATAAACCACATGGCAGGAGGAGAGCCTTGCAGAGGGATGCAATTCACGGATGACTCAGTTGGCATCCATGGGGCCAGCTTCCTGGAGAGTGCCTGACAGAGGGAGCATGCCTCTTCTCAGTTCTCCTTTAGCTCTCCCTATGGCTCAACCTTACCAGAAGCCGTGGAGCCTCCTCTTTAGGGGCAGGGCTTAGGATGTGTGGCTGGTGGGGGTGGGGGTGGGCACGGGAGGCCGACCACTCAGTGTAGACCAAGGACTTGGTGTCAAGGAACTGCACTGTCCTCTGTTTCTCAGAAAGCCAGTGTGGCTTTGGCCTTGGGTCCCACCCGGGTGAGCAGATGAAGGATCCCTCTGGCGAGTGCACAGGCATCTCCTTCCCTAGTTTCCCTGAGACTCTGCATCTTCCCTGACATTGGTTGGTATCTGCAGCCCTGTGCACACATGGGCAGAATCCCTGTGCCCACACTGGAGGGTACAGGGACTTTTAACCCAGTCCCTGGTCACCTATTTGTCTTCATCTGTAGCTTCTGGTGGATTCCTGGGTCTCTAGGTGGCCAGGCCTTTGAGTTCCTCTCCCTCACGGGACTGTGAAGGGCCCAGACCAGGTCTTCGTCCACCCCTCAACTGGGATGGTGAAGCAGGACCCTTTTATTTTTAACTTGAAGGAATCTTTTGTGTCTTCAAATCCGCTTTTCCTGGTAACAAAGAGAAAACAAGAGCTGGGGAGCTTTGCCACCAACCTCGAGGCAAAGGAGTTGGAACAAGCAGAAAATATAAAGTCAAATCTCAGAAAGGGGAAAAAAAATCACCTTGTTACATGCACTTTGAAAATATTCTTAGTTTTGATCTGTTTTTTTGAGTGGGCCGTGCGTGAACAAGGTAAAAGCTCAAAAGGCATGAAGGATGACGCATGTGCCTCCCTCTCTCCCTCTCTGCACCCAGCTCAGCTCACCCAGCCCTTCTTCCCAGAAGTGGAAAGGATGACAAGTATCTCATGTCCCACTCCAGACTCTGAAAACATGAACATATCCATAAATATTCACTTCCATATATATTTTTATATGTACCCCACACAGATGGGAGTGCGCTGTGTGCTCCGTTTCCCTCCTTGCCTTCTGTGGATAATATACCGCAATTCTCCTTCTCTCTCAGAACATCTACAGGGTTCAGGTTCATTGATCTAGGCCTTGAGTGTACTGCATCTCTGGGAAGCATTTGATTTAGCTTGTCCCCTATAGGTTGCCTCTCATCATTCAGTATTGTAAACAACATAGCAGTGGTTAATGGGAGTACATGTAACATGTTCATCACATGGATTTGGCATTGCCGGGTCATCGGGTGTTTTGTGTTTTGGATGGCATTGCCAGATGGCCCTCCAGAGACTTTTATTCTCAAAAAAGCTGTTTTCTCACAGGGTGTTGACAGTGGCTGATCTGCCAAACAAAGGCAAGGAATTGTGGGTTATTTCAGTAAACTTTAGGGTTCTCAGCACCTTTTTGTGTGTGAGAGTCATTTCCTGTCCCTTGGCTGGGAGCCACTGTGTTTGCAAGGGATGCTTAAGTGTGTGTGTGGGGGGGGGAGTCGCACTGGATGAGGCTGCTGTGTTCTGTTGTGAGAGTGTGTACTTCCAGGCAGGCAAGCCCAGGCCTGATTAGACAGGAAATCCTAACAGAGTCAAGCCCCACTGTCCCAGCAAGCTCCTGTGCCCCATAATAGGGCCTGCCTGCTTTCCCTCTTAGCCCTGGCTCTTGTGAGGGGTCAGAGCTGTGGTGCAGCAGGCATTTGGGGACTGAAGAGATCACCCCTTTCCTACCCAACTCCCTGACTGTAGGAAGTAAGAAGTGTGACCCGTGACCTGAGTTCAGATCCTCTCAGGTGTTATCAGTTAGTTTTTCCCACACTGTGACAAAAATATCTGTTAGGAACTTAAAGGAGAAAAGGTTAGGGTTCTTTTGACTCAGAGCTTAAGTTCTTCATGTGGTGAAGACCTGTGCATGAAGCCTGTGGTGGAGTGGTTCATTTGTGCCTTGAAAGAACAGGAAACAGGGGTAGCTATAACCTCTAAGAGGCTTGCTTTTTAGAGCTCGGTGTCTGCCACCTAGATGCCATGTCCACAACCTCCCCAGAACAATACCAACAGCTTGGGATGGTTGTTCAGAAACTTAGGCCCACGAGGGGTGTTCTACACTGAGACCGTCCACTTCCATCCAGAGAAGAGTCTCTTAGTCCTTTCTTGGTTTTCTGTGTGAGATGTTCAGGCTATCCTGGCTTCTCAGAAGAGCGTGAAGACTGCTCGAGACATGGGATGAGGACTGCATACTGGAGACCCAGATGAAGGGACCTGTGTTCAGTACAGAGGGCTCAGTGGGGACACCAGGCTTGGGGATGTCACACCCTCCTGGCAAACTCACCTGGCCTGGTTCAAGATGGTGGCTTTCTGGCCCTGAAATGGGTTCCCTTAGCTGAGTTACTTCTCCAAGACGTTCCCATGCTCATTTAGGGTGCCCGACAGTATGTTCTGAATAGGTAAGGTCTAAGGCCCAGACCCTAGCAAGGGTCAAGTGTCAAGGGGCATGGGGCAAGCTTTTATCGGGCTAGTACCTCTTTAAAGACACTGATTTACTGCACACACCTCTGCCTGTTAGCTAGGCAAAGCCAGGCGGATATGATTGGATTTTGACCTTGAGAGGGTTAAGAAGGCACCTGAGGGAATCTCAGTTTCTAGCTCCCACTAACCCTGGGTGGAAATTCCATCCCAGCATCCCTGCCAAGTGTATATTGCAGAGCTTGCTTGCATTAATTACATCAGTAAAAGAGAATTCCCTGCCTGCAGGCCAGAACAGGCCACTGTAGACAGCTGTAAATGCTTCCAAAGTATGCTCAACCATGACATGTTGTTTTCCTGCGCTCTACTTCCCAGGTTCAAGCATGGCTCAGCTTGCATCTCTAACTGGGTCTGCAGTGTAGATCTGTGGTGTGGGTCTTCACTGTGAATCTGTGGTGTGCAACCACAGTGTGTATCTACTAAGTGATCTGTAGTATGGATCTGTGGTGTGGGTCTTCAGTGTGTATCCACAGAGTCAGTAGGTCTATGGGGGGGAATCCATGGCGTGGCTCTGACGTGTGTATCTGCAGCATTAGTTAATGTTGTGAATCTACTGTGGGAATCAGCTTGGATCTTCAGAGTGAATCTTTAGTGTGGATCTGTAGCCTGGGCATGCAGTGTGGATCTGTGGCATAGACCTATAGCCTGGGCACGCGTCGTGGATTTGTAGCATGGATCTGCAACCTGGGCATGCAGTGTGGGTCTGCAGCCTGGGTATGCAGTGTGGATCTGTAGCCTGGATCTGCAGCCTGGGCACACATGTGGATCTGCAGGTTCACTTGGTTGACTCTTCTCCAGGCTGGCCCTAAACTTTCTACAGTGTTCCCGCCAAATTATCAGGCTCCGGGTATGCCCTTAAAGTAGCCTGAAGTCCTCACTTTGAACTGTAATTCTGGCTTGGGCAATCTCATTTTGTAGCTCTGGATCATGTAAGTAGATTTGGTCATATGATCTAGATAAGTTTTAGGCATGTGACTCTGACTTGGTCATATGACTTGACTTTGTTCATGTGATCTTCCAAGCTTGAGATCTCTGTAGCCTGGTGCTGGATTTTCTGGGTGTTTTCAGCTCTGACTCGAGTTGGGTAATATATAACCACCAGAGCAGAAATCAGAAAGAAATACTGAGTGATGTAAGTTTGTGACCAGCTTGTAATTGTTCTTAGTGTAAATATGACAACACATGCTTATAGTGTCCAGTTAATGTACATCTTCATAAATACTTAGAGACTAAAATAAACATGAGCCAACTAAAGAAACAGTAGAACATAGGGAAAGGTGGAGAATAGGGGAAACCAACCTTGGTCCCAGTGGGACAAAAAATTACATTTCGATGATTTCCTTGGACTACAAGGCTCAAGAGCCCTGTCCCACCCCTTCCATCTGCCTAGAATGTTGTTTCCCAAGGCTGGATGCTGGGGCACCTTCAGGGGAGGGTGACCTGGTGTCTGATTGATAACTGAAGCCAGGAGCTTTCAAGTCTAGCCCTGAGGAGCCTTCCGGGACTGCCTAGCAGCAAGGCTGGGCTACAGTCAGGAAGTAGGCCCAAGTTAGTCAACTTTCTGCTCCCCCACAACATTTGATACAATTAACTTTAAAGAAAGATAGGCTGAACACTCAATGAAATTCAGCTGGCTCACTTTCATCTTTCAAGTAGCCCCCAGGGAAAGCTTCATTGGATAGGAAATTTTTTGGTTTTATAAGAGGCCCAGGAACTTTCTGGAAAAGGCGTTTTTTGTTTGTTTTTTTGTTTTGTTTTTTTGTTTTTTCCTGCTTCTTGCCATCGTGTCTGAATTCTGCTATTGAAGATCAATCCCCACCTAATATTTTGGCTCAGAGTTTCAGAGGTGTCAGTTGATGGTTGCTTGGAGTCTGGGTGGCACAGTATACCTTGCTGAGAACATGTAGGGGAGGAAGTTGTTCACCTTCTGCTTGCCAGGAAGCAAAAGGAGAGACAGGAAGGGCCTGATGGCCCTAGAGACACTATAAGTCTACACCCTTTCTCACACCAGCCCCCATTTTCCAATAGAACTGCAGCTTGGGCACCAAGCCTTTAGCACATGGGCACCAGTGGGACATTCAAGCTCTAGTATGGAGCAAGAGGGCAAAGTCTCCAGGAGCTGCAAAGCGATGCTTCTGCCTATCTGCGTATTCTGTCTTGCAGACATTTAGGTCCCTTTCAGGACAGGCTACATGGTTCTGGGCTGGGCCAGCTCCACTCAGTTCACTTCTGGGTCGCTGGTAGAGGTGACAGCCACTGCCAAGGGACTGGAGGCTGGAGAACAAAACCGAGTAGTGAGCATTTGCTCCCGTTAGGTCCTGGCAATGGGTGGCAAGTGACTGGGGACAGTTGGGCTCTTCTGCCAGGCTAGGGTGATGTTTTGCTTAGGGAACCAAGCATGTGGGTGCTGACCTTGGCTTTTGTCTCTGGAGCAGTATGGTGCATGGTAATTAGAAGGGATGATCAGGATTTGTGCTTTCCCAAGGCTGTGATTAAGCAAAAATAGCCTCTGTTCTTTAGCCGGCAGAAAGAAGCATGGTGAGCTGGGTGGGTCACCAGTTCCAGGGCTGGGGCTGGTAGGGTGCTGGGAGCAGGCACTGTAGTAGCTGGCCTGCCTCAAAACCCATCATAAAACATTGTCACAAAACCAGTTTACCTACCATAAGTGTGAGCCCAATAGGGACCCAGCCTGAACAGGGTCATGCAAATAGAGATGAACAGGTGGTGGAGAGAAACAGGTGGCTTGATGACCAAGTCCTGGGGCCCCTTGCAGGTGGCTTTCCACCACCCAGAATCCTTTCCTGGCCTCTCAGCACTAGAAAACCTGGTGAATCCTCCAGGTATGGAACAACGGGCAGGTCAGGAGCAGCTAGCATTCCCAGAGCACCTTAGATCCCAGCTCCTCCCAGGACTCGCTCAGGGAATTCTGCCTCACAGAGAAAGAGAGATTGCTCCCTGAACCTGGAGTCTCTGGGGCCTGAGCAGCTTGGAGAGGCTGTGTAACCGTGAGCATCTCGGATCATCACTTCTAAGCAGTTTTTATGAAAGGGCCAGACCCTGAAAGCTGATAACTTCTGCCTTTATGAGGCTCCTTGTTTGAAGGAAAATAGAGCAACTTTATAATAGCAGGTCACACCCCATTCAGCACGCGAGGTAACATCCTGGTCTAGGTAGATCTGAGCAGACTTTCCAGAAGGAGTAGCTATTGAGTAGGGTCTTGTGGAACACAGATGTGTTTTTAGTTTGCAAAGGGAAGAAAGGCTCATAGGCACACAGCTTGGCATAAGCGAAGGTGGAGAGGAGCAGAAGAGTTCTGCCTTGTGGGAGAATCAAACCCAGTGATCTTGATTGTCATGCGAGGTTCTTAAAAGAACTAGCCTTTGCTGAGTGTGGGGGTACCTGCCTATAATCTCAGTGTGCAGAAGGCTGAGGCAGGAGGATTGCCAAGGACTGGAAGCCAGCCTGAGGTACATTGTAAGATCTAGTTTTGAAACAGCAGTGACAGCAGCAACAGTAACAATAGCAACATTGCAAAGTCTTATGGGAAGGGGACAGACAGACAGACAGAGCAGTCTTAAGGTTACTCTCCTGCTTGTTCACAGAAGCCTCTGCTAGCCTGTGGATGACTCTGGTCCTGGCAGGAAGTGCTCTAGGGAGCAGTGTCTGCATTCACCAGGAAAGGTCTCCTGGCCTCTCTGACAAACAGCACAACATCTATACCTCTGTGAATCCAAGGAAGCAAGGTTCTGTTCCCAAACGCAGAAAGAATGAGATGCTTCCTTTCTGCTGGGGAGTGAGGCAGGGAGAAGTCATGCTGCAGATACCTCTATCCAGCCCTCAGCTCTCATCCCTACTGATTGGGGAACTGTTTCAGCATCATCTGTGGTCAAGATGCCTTGTGCATCCACCAATTCCATGAGTATTGTGTGGTCCCCAGGGAACTGACACCAGGCAGATGGAGACTGTTGGAGCTCCTAGGTCTGTGTCACCAGTGAAGATGCAGGATTCAGCCCCTACTTAATCGAGGGCATGGTGCCTGGAAGACAGCAGGACCCTCATGTCTTCCCTGCAAGTTATTTATAGCCTCGCAATGGTAATTTGTAGCAATCACAGCATTTAATCCTGTAATCACACTGCAAGCAGGCACCCAGCCCAGTGAGGTCGGTGAGCCTGCCAGGGCTCAGGGAGGGACTTGGCTGCAGGACAGGGAGTGTGGAGGCGGTAATGTCCTTATCAGCCTCTACCTCATCTTGTCAGCCATGCCCCGCCCCCTGCACCCTGGATAATACGAATAACAATAGCAGCTAACACATTTCACAGGTGTCATAGTCTATGCCTTGTTCAAAAGCTGTCACCCGTAGGAGCTCACTCATTTTCACTATCACTCCATAAGGGAGTTACAGTATCACTGTGGCATTCCTGCACTCCAGGTGAGGAAACAGGCTCAGGTCACACAGCTGCTAAGAGTCATGTCTTGAACTTAGGCCTTTTGGTTTCAAAGCCTAGGGTTTTGGAGACCATGGTCTCAGAGGTAGAGATGTCCCATCTACCTCTGTCCCACCCTTACTATTAGCTTTGGCTCTGCAGACACACACTCTGGGCTCCTCCGCGCACCTGCCCCAGAGGAGCATACGTGCTCAAGAGGCCACATGCACCACAAGACAGCTTTTCACTTTGTGTTGGCGTTGGCTTCTTTCCCAGACACTCTTTCCCCGGTGACAAGGTTTAGAAAGAGGACTTGGGCAGCACACCCGGACTCTATTCATCAGATGTCCTCTGCTTTTTGCCTCTGCGGAGAGGGACAGCCTGCCGCTTGCTGCTTGGAAGGGCGGGGCACGTCTGGCTGAGTGCCCTCTTCTATGGAGGTGGGGCCCTCTAGCGGGGAGTCCTTGGCCTTTTTTATTCTATGGCTGTCTCAAATGGCCTGGGTGGGATGCATGTGAACTACACATTTTAAAATTCACTCATCTGTAAAATGGGGCTAAGAACAAGAGTTACTTAAACTGAGAAGGCAGATGGGGCGATGGGTGAGTTGACCCCTGTCAGCCCTTAATAAAGGCTCATTGAAGTGGGCTCATTTCTCTTCTCTTTATGGCCGTACTGACCTGAGTGCAGAATTTTGGCTTCTCCTATTCAGACTCAGGGCCAGGTCTTTTATAGTTAGAAGAAGAACAGGGGACTGGGGGAAGGGCAGCACTGGCCTCCAATCTCAATACCCAGGAGACAGGGGAGAGGAGGATGGTGAGTTCCATGCCAGCCTAGGCTATTTAGGGAGACCTTGTCTCAATAAAAACAGAAAACAAAAACAAGACGCAGGGGTGAGTAAGGCACGTGCACACAAGTGTGCGTGCCCGAGGTGGAATCCCCAGAAGTCACTTAGAGCTGGACACAGACCCTGCGTCTGTAATTCCAGTGTTCTTACTGCAAGATGGGAAATCAAGACAACAGAATTCTCAGAAGCTTGCACGTGACCATTTCTCAACAAGGTGAGAGATGAGGACCAGTGCCTGAGGCTGTCTTCTGACCTTCACATGCAGGCTATGGTACTTCTGCACATGCACGCATGCACGCATGCGCGCGCGCGCACACACACACACACACACACACACACACACACAGAGAGAGACAGGAGAGAGTCACTTGCTCATGCTATATAAACTGATGAAAACAGACAGGAGAATTAGAAAAAGTAGTAGGCAGAGCCAGGCCTTAGGAACATTTGTGCTAGCCTCTTCCTCATAAGAGCCAACCTGTCCTATCACCGAGGAAACAATTTTAATCCCCACAGAAGTAGCTCAGAGCTCACAAAGCAGTTGCCTTTAGCCCAGGGTTGTGTCTTAGGGACCGGATAGTTCAGAACTGCTCTTCCCAGCTGAGAACAACTCCTTGTGTAGAATTCTTTGCAGATAGATCTCACTGGACCAGGCTGGGGAATGGGGAATGTCGTCAGTCCTAGGCTGACTACAGTCATGGGAAGGGCCTCCACTAACCCTGCAGGGGTGAGAAGGACCTTGGGGAGGATTATCATCATCTAGAATGGACTTCTGAGCAAGAAGGTGAGTTCCCCATCAACAGAGGCAAGCAAGTGCTTCAGAGTCCAGCTGTGTTTTTTTTCCTAACACAGGCAATAGTATCCATCTCCTGGGGAATGGGAGAGGAGGCACGGTGGGCTGGGTGAAGTAAGGACTCTTGGGAGGCAGACATTGTTTATGTAAAGGGAGGCTGTGGGATATCTAAGATCTCTTTCCATATGAGAGTCTGGTTCAGTCTGACCTAATGCAGAGCATGGGGCTTAGATCAAGCATTGGCACATTATTCTGGAAAGATCCAGATAAATATCTTATGGTTTGAGGGCTGTGAGTTTGTTGTCACCGCTGAAGTCAGGCCTGTGGTGTGAAGGCAGCCATAGATGATTCATAAATGGATGAACTGTCTGTGTGCCAAGAAGACTTTATTTACCCAAACAAGGGGCAGATTCTGTCCTTGGCTAGAGACCTCTGTATTCGAGCAGTGGGAGCCCAGGAGCCCGAGAAGCCTTTCCCGGGGAGGGGTTGGCTTAGGTAGCTAGCAGAAGTGAGGAAAGCCCTTCTGAGTGACTCCAAAGTGCCTGCTGGATGCCAAGTGTCATGCCAGACAGTGGCCTTCCCTTTCTGAGTGGTCACTTCCCTCTGGACCATAATCCTGTAGTTCAAAGCTTTGCTGTCTCACTAAGAACTTCAGCCAGGTTTGATTATTTTATTTATTTGTGGTGGAAATGGAAGCCAGGACCTTGTGTATGTTAGGCAAGTGTGCTCTTACACTCCCAGGCCCAAGGAGATATTTTTAAAAAAATACTTTTTTTAAAAATTGGTCTGAGACTGGAGAGTTGACACAGCGGTTAAGAGCATTTGTTCTTGCAGACTATCTGGGTTCAATTACCAGCACCCACATGGTGGCTCATGACCCTTTGTAACTCTAGTCCCAGGGAATCTGATGTTCTGTGATCTTCTCACCATGTGTTACACAGATATACATTAAGGCAAAATATTTATAGTCATAAAAAAGAAAACAACCAAACAACAGCAACAGAAACGGGCTGTTAAAATGGTTCAGCAGGTAAAAGAACTTACCACTAAACCTGATTGATAGTCTGGGTTCAGTCCCTGGGACCCACGTGATCAAAGGAGAGAGCTGATTGCTGTGTGCTGTCCTCTGCATGCTTACACAAACAAAATACATAAATAATGTAATAAAAGAAAAGTCAGCAACAATTCCCCCAAAAGAAGAAAAACAAAAGTAAAAATGGAATTTGTCTAATGAGCGCTGTGCTTGTACAATAGTAAAAACTGAGAAGTCCTGTCTCTGCTCTCCATCCAAAGCCCGTGAAATATAGTGATATCATTGCTGTCCAAGCCCAATGGCCCGAGCTCCAGGGGAGCCAGGGATGTAAGTCCCCATCTCTAGCTAGAAGGTGGAGACCCAGAAACACCATATCTCAAGGCTGTGCCCCTCCCAACCCTTTTGCTGTGTTCAGACCTCCACAAAAGGGATGGCACCTGCTTACCCCAAGGGCAGACTCTTCTCAACTCAGCTTCTGTGGTTAGAGCACAACCCTCCTGGAAACCCCTCACAGGCACATTTGGGAGACACAGGGCATCTCTTAGCATCACATTTAGATGACCCGAAACACAGCTGCTCCCTAGCTGTTCTCATGGGACATTTGCATCAAGTTCCTGGATGTCATAGCTCTAGCACAGCTGCCATTACTGGTGAAATAAGAAGGGCAGCTCTTTCTTAGGACTTCCTGTCTTATTTGTGATGGCTGACCTCAGCTGACCTTCTTTTCCCTAGAAGGGCAAGGCCGTTTTGCATGTATAATCTCCTGAAACAGGGTCTGGACTGGGTGACCCTCCCTAGCTGCTGACTGTAACTCCAGCTTCCCAATAAATCAGGGCCTCTGCTACACCTATGGGGGGGCCAGTGTGGTGGGCGCCTGCTGCATTCTTTCTGTCCTCTGCAGGAGAACTGTATCGGGTGTCCCTAAGAAGACAAAGGTTCCCAGCTCAAGGAAGCATTGAGATCCATGAAGATGGCGAGGTGTGCTGGGTTTTGGAGGCATCCGGTCCATCTGTAGCCTGAATCTTAGGAAGGACCCTGGGAGGATAGACAGGCTGCCTAGCCTCCATCCAGTTCTTCTTTGCTGTATGACCCCTGGGTACCTCCCTGTTCTCCAGGCTTCAGGTTCTTATAGGCACAAGAAGAGTCACTGAAGACTCATCCTGTTGTGCTGTTCATTGGGGGTCTGGCCCTCCTGGTAGCCTTCTGGATGCTCCAGAGTCCCACAGGGGTTGTAGGGTGTCAGTCATATCCCCGTGTCTCTGTCCTTGTGCATCCTGGGATTCTGCTGCCTCCCTGTCTATATCCCTGTCATGTCCCTCTCAGGAAGGCTGCTCACAGCGTTCCTGCAAGACGCATGTCCTCCTGCTGGTGCTGCACGGGGGCAACATCCTAGACACCGGTTCTGGTGACCCTTCCTGCAAGGCGGCCGACATTCACACCTTCAGTTCTGTGCTGGAGAAGGTCACGCGTGCCCACTTCCCTGCTGCCCTGGGCCATATCCTCATCAAATTTGTCCCTTGTCCTGCCATCTGCTCGGAGGCTTTCTCGCTTGTCTCTAAGTGAGTCATTTCGGCTTGTTTGTACGGTCTGGGTTTGGTGTGGGAGGTGTAAGTGGAAGGGATACCCCTGCCTTGGGAGGCCTGTCTGGTGTCAAATCACTAAGGATGCGGTGGAGAGCATCCTTGGTGGGGTATGCTCATTAAGAGTCCTCTATCAGGACCTGGGAGCGCCAGCTTCCCCATGCTAGCCCATATTCACTTCCTGCGCCTCAGTTCGAATGAAAGAAGAAACAGGCCCCAAGAAGTTTATCCATTTCCCCCAGCTATCCAAGAATGAAGCCAGGAGTCACACCAAGGCAGCCTCCCTCCAGAGACCAGCCCTATAGGGATAGGTACTGTAATGAAGGTAGCCCGAGATAGAACTAATTCCCAGTCAGGGAAGACTTCCCAGAGGAGAGTTGATTTTAATGTCATAGCGTGGCTAAGTGTATGTCCTCTATAGCGTGGCTAAGTGTATGTCCTCTCTGGGGCCTGGACTTGAATCCTTGGGGAATTGTGCCACCTCTTCCTCCCTTAAGTCCCTCACCTGTAAGATGGAGGTGATGCTGATGCTGGTGTGTAGGTGTAGGGACACACGGCAAGTGTCCACATAGCACCGAGATGCCCCTGGCTGCCCCACTAGCATCCTCCTAGGGCCAGGGGCATGCTCAGCTTGTTTCCTGTTGGTGGAGAGTGAGATGATAGGGTCCTGTCCTAGCTCACAGCAGATACCAACTTGTAGGCGCAGGGAGGGAAAGGACGGTATGTCAGAAGCACAGGCTGAACACTAGGCTACTTCTTACAAGTGCTGGTACGTCCTTCCCATTGTGGACCCAGGTACCAGTGAGGGGCAGACTCAGAGACCAGGGGCTCTATGGGAACTGGGTCCTATGGGGAAATTCCACCCACCATGCTAGAACTTGCGGGCCCCAGTGCTCTAGAGCCCTGCGTGTCACTGTTGAAGTAGCTGAAGGTCGGTACCTGGAGCCAGTGGGACACCTGCTTTCTTTAGTCTTTGTGCACCTGTAGAGCCCCCATGGCCTAGACACTGAGCAGATTATTGAGACTGAAGCAAGGCGACCAGACTTTCCTGCAGGTGGGGTCAAAAGGGAGCTGTTGGCACCCCTGCCTCACCGCCCCTCACATGACCTTGGAAAGCCCCTCCTTCAAGCCCCTCCTCCAGGCTTTCTTGTGTGGAACATACTCAGAGTCCCAAGAGAAGGGGAGCAATGTGCTTAGCTTCAGTCAGGTGGGGCTCTGAGCCCAGGGGCTCCAGTGGGGGATGGGCCCAAGAGCCCTGTCTTTCACTTCTAGTAGCTCAGGATCTAGCAGGGGCTGGACCATTTCGCATCCTGCTCACTTCCTGACTGGTGCTCAGAGGCTGCAGGATGCCCTTGGGTGGATCTCCATTAGATACACAAGTTGGGAAGGTCTATTGCTTCTTAGCTTAGCCAATTGCCCCAGTATCTGGGGTGATCCATGCCAGTTGCCCCCGTATCTGATGTGACGCATGTCACACGCAAGATGTGCAGGCGCCCGTGGAGCAGCTGAGTGGGCGGAGCCTTGGAATCTGCTTCCTAGACAAGAGCTTGCTGCACTCTTCTGTTGTGGGATTTAGGAGCAGCTGAGTGGGTGTACAGACTCTGGTCCCTCACACTCACAGAAGTCCCAGAGTTAATCTTGCTGGTCCACAATCCATCTCAAGACTCACCCCCAGGATGGCTGACCTCCTGAGCTGGGTCATTCTTATCTTCAGGAAGACGGATGTCCAGGCCATTTGAGGGGAGAGTAAGAGGGAGCTTACCTCTCCCCCAGGCAGCTCTTGCTAGGGCCATTAATCACCGGTAATCACTGCTGGGAGGGAGCTCCTTCTTGGCTAATTAAAATCTCTCCGGCTGCAATCGAGGCCTGTTTCCTCTAATTTGCATTATTTGGAGATGAGAAATGGTTGGTGGGGCCTGCCTTGCACACTGCTAGGACCCTGCCACCTGCTGAGGATGCCTAAGTCCTGTCCTCTTCCCTGGATTCTGCTGGTTCTTAGCCCCATCTGCCCTAGGCTTTGGGCACTCTGGAGCTAGGCACATGGGGGTAAGGACAGGCTGTTGGCCCTGGGCAGGAAGTTCTCAGACTCTTTTTGTGTCTGTTCTAAAAAGCCAAGGCCAACAGATCATCGGGGTTGGGTCTGCTGGGGGACAGAGGCAATCCAGGTAGGGATGGGAAGACGGGTGGGTCTGAGCTGCCCAGAGAGGGAGGGACTTCCTAGTAGGGAGATGGAGGGGTGCAGTGGCCTCTGGCAGTGGAGTTCTGTAGGGCAGGCGCCCAGCCCTCTCTGTGAAATTTGAAGCAGAAGATCTGTCCCTTGAATACAGAACATACTGTCATACAGGCAGCTAGGAGCCCCTTCACCCTAGGGCCATTGTCTCAGCTCCTCACTGGTTCCTCCTTAGGTTCCCCCAAAGTCTCTCTTTAGAGTTTAATTCAGCCTCTTCCTCCTCCAGGAGGTCTACCATGATACCTCTTTCCCACGCTGTTCTATGTTGGCTGATTCTCTAGGTTCTTTCAGAACTGGGGTGTTTTTAGGTTCTTGCCAAACAGCATGGCTATGCCACACAGCAAGACTGCCATGGGCTGGCATGTATGGAGTCAGCACAGCCCTGAATCCTCATCCTTTTCCCTCCTGTGCCATCCTTGTGCTTTGCCTCATGGGACCTATCCTCATAGGTCCTTAAAATTTCTCTGCAACTGGACCTAGTGCCCAGGCGGCGAGTATGTTCTTCCAAAGAGCCCACAGTCCCACGTCACCCACTTCTTGGTCCTGGCTAGGCTGACTTTGGGTCCCCGTGTCTGCAGCCTGAACCCCTATAGCCACGACGAGGGCTGCCTCAGCGCCAGCCAGGACCACGTTCCCCTGGCTGCCCTTCCCCTGCTGGCCATCTCCTCTCCACAGTACCAAAATGCTGTCGCCACTGTCATTGAGCGAGCCAACCACATCTATGGAGAGTTTCTCAAGTCCTCTGATGGGATTGGCTTCAGTGGGCAGGTAAGAACCTGCTTTCTCTCACTCTTAGTCAGCTGCTGCATAAAAGAGGGCCTGGGGTTTGCTGCGGGATCAAGGCAGGCTAGAACTGTAGCCTCTGAGTTTGGAGGAGCCTTTTGATGGATTTGGTATTCTCCTTTTACAGACAGAAACACTACCCTCATTTGGAGTCCATGATGACCCTTAGCTAGCCTGACTCCTAATCGTGGCCTGACCACTCACCTTGGGCTGACTCCAAAGGAAATCGGTTGTCAGGATGTGCCTACCCTCCATTTGGGCTCTAAGCAACTCCTTAGGACAAGTTCCTTATTCTCTCATGGGAGCATACCCCTGTTCTGGCTGGATTCGGGGTGAGAGGGTTGTGGCAGGCAAGCCTGCAGCCCAACTGTGCCTCTGCAGGTGTGTCTCATCGGGGACTGTGTGGGCGGCCTCCTGGCTTTCGATGCCATCTGCTACAGTGCGGGGCCCTCAGGGGACAGTCCTGGCAGCAGCAGCCGGAAGGGAAGCATCAGCAGTACCCAGGTGTGGTCAGGCTGGGGGATGGGAGAGGGCGTGTCTCTGGGTGTCTCTCATAGGAACAGAGTAGCAGGTGGCTCCCCCAGGGAATGCAGTGCTGGGTTTTCATGTTGAGATTGTGGTGTCTATAATACAAAGGTTGTATGGAAATAGCAAGAACATGTTTAGCGCAGACCAATAAAGAGGCCCAGAGGCGGTCTACTAGTATTTGTTTCTCTAGGTGGTCATAGGAGATGGTCTGTGCCTACACCCCCACCCCTCATCACCATGAGGTGTTTGAAAGCATAGTTTCCACATGGGAAGACGGGGCTCATTTATGCCCAGGGGAGGAGGCAGGGCCCCAGGGCCCCTTTGATCGTTATGCTTTCTGCTCAAGGACACCCCTGTGGTGGAGGAGGACTGTGATCTGGCCAGCAGTAAGCGTCTCAGCAAGAGTAACATCGATGTATCCAGTGGAGTGGAGGATGAGGAGCCCAAAAGGCCATTGCCACGGAAACAGAGCGACTCCTCCACCTATGACTGTGAGGCCATCACCCAGCACCATGCTTTCCTCTCAAGGTAACCTTCCTGGGCCGCTGCCTTCACAGCTAACAGCATCCGTTAGTGTAAGGACCTTGGTCAGAATCACCAAGGGGGCCTGTGACCAGGCAGTCATCCCAGACCCCCCCACAGGGGCCCATAGGTAGTGGGAATTTTGTCACCACTTGTCATTGGCTCTGCATCTACACCACAGAATTTCCTGTTTGTCTCCGCTCTGTTCAAACCTGCAGATACTGGACATGATCTGTTCTACCTCTCTGGGCTTCCGTTTCCTCTTCTGTGAAAGGATAGGGTTGTCCAGCCGCCCCTTGGTATAGCTTAGAGAATCTAGAGAGGTCACAGATAGGGGTATACTTGGTGGGATACCCCAGGGGTTCATATTTGTTCTCAGAGGAGGGAGTGTTACTCCGCTAGGTCCCAAAGATCCGGGGCCAGCATTCTGCTCGTCCTTCCTCACATCCATGTCTTGGGCATGACAAACTTCATAAACTACCCTTTCACTTTCTAGAAGAAATGGTTGGTGAGCAGCTAAAGGAACCATCTGATCATTGATTCAGGTTGAGAGAATTGAGCATTGAACATGGACCAAATTGGCACAGGGTGGGGCACTTTTCCTCTCTGTTTCTCTCCAGTTCTCCCCTTTCCTCTCCTCTCCACCTTCTCTCACTGGTTCCCTAAGTGATAAGTATCATGGATCATCAAAAGAGTGGCTATTTTTTACATAATTTATGTGTTGTTTTACTTAAAAACAAAGAATTCAGCCTTGTGTACTGTGAACTTTCCCTCATATGATTAAAAATACTTGGCAAATATTCTTTTTTATTCTCTCTCTCTCTCTCTCTCTCTCTCTCTCTCTCTCTCTCTCTCGACAGGCTTTCTCTGTGTAACTACTCTGGCTGTCATAGAACTCACTTTGTAGACCAGGCGGCCTCAAACTCACAGAGACCTGCCTGCCTCTGCCTCCCAACTGCTGGGGTTAAAGGTGTGTGCCACCACAGCCCAGCTGGTAAAGATTGTTAATGCAATATAAATTTCAGTGAATAACTACTTCCTCAATCCCACTAACTGAATATTTTGTGTTTTTCCAGTTCTTCGCACTTATAAAAAGCACTGGACTGGTCATATTTTAAGAAAGATTAGTTTGTCTTAGGTATGTGTGCCTGCATATGCCTTTCTGAATACTTGCAGAGGCTGGAAGACAGCACTGGATCCCCTGGATCTGGAGTTACAGGTGGTTGTGAGCTACCTGATGGTGGCTGCTGGGATCCAGTTCTCTGTAAGAGCACAACGCTCTTGACCACTGAACCATCTCTCTAGCCCCTAGGCTGGAGATCTTTGTGCATAATCATTAATGTATGTGCTAGACTTACAGTAATGACCAACCATGGTTTGAAAATATGAACTAGAAAATTCTAGAAGTAAATCAGTTGTACACTCTACAGAGCAGCATGGTAAAGTCTCATGCTGTCCTACTTGGAGTCACTCCTTCGTCCTGTATATCCTGTCTCTCTGTGCTACTTACCTGTTGATCACTTGGGCTGTCTCAGGTGTTAGATCCACTGTCATGGTACCACAGTGCTTGTGGTCATATGTATGCCCTTGCTTTACTTTGTAATGGTTCCAAAGTGTAAGAGTAAACAATGATGCTGGTAATTCAGATATGACAAAGAGAAGCTGCTGGGTGTCTAAGAGGAAATGTGAAAGTACAGCATTTTGCAAGGGACACTTATATAACTTTTATTACGTGTATTGCTATAATTTTATATTTTATTATTAATTGTTCTCTTAATTGCCTATTGTGTAAATTAAACTTTATCCCAGGTGCTTTAAGTATAGGAAAAAGCACCACATGCAATGGGTTTGGCACTTTGCCTCTGAGGTCTTGGGATATGTTCCTGTGGATGAGTGGGAACTTCTGTACTTCCTGCAGGGGGATCCCAGGAGGCGGAATAGGAGGCCGCAGGTTCTGTGGGGTTAAGCTTTGAATGTTAAGGCTCCTCTATCAGATCAGCTCTGGAACAGCAGCCATGTGCAAAGGAGGGTTGCAAAGTGAAAACCTCAATATTTCTGGTTCATCGTTGAAACAGCCTCCAGGAAAGCCCAAATCAGGAGAGTGCCAGACATCGGCCACTTTCAGTAGCGAGCCCAACACAGCCAGGTTGTTGGGGAACAGATGGCTGTTTCTCTGGTAACTAAGTAGTTGGCACATGTTTAGGGACCAGGTTGTACATGAGATATACGTAGTTGAGCTTCATCATCATTGACAGGGAGAGCAGAAGGCAGAAGACTGGGTGCCCTGTTTGCCTGCTGGCTCGCTCCCGAGGGTGGACCTCTTGCCTGTAGCATTTTAACTGTTACTTTGAAAGGTTTTTCTCCAGCTTAAGTGTTTTAGATGGGTTGGCTTTCAGAAGTTGGCTGATACATCATGTCATTTCCCTGCAGTGGTCTAACCTCTGTACTGTTCCTGGTGCTTGTTGGAAAGCCAGAGAGGCAGCTTTGGCTTCTGTTTACTTTCAGCATCTGTGGCTAAACACAGCCTAGACAGGCTCTTGGGATGAGAACGTGGGATCCTGCTCTTTGGCACCTGTCCAGGGGAGTGGGGAGGCCAGATTGTTTGCACCTGTGTCTGCCTGTGGCCTGGAACACGAGTTATGGTGGAAGCCTTGATGCTGGCAGTGCCAGCAGCAACCAGGTCCCCGTGCTGGCCAGGATGGGCTCTCCTGTGGCAAGTGCAGGGGCTTTCAGGGTGTCAACAACACCATGGAAGGTTACGCCTATCATTCAGGTGCTCAGCAAGCTTTCATAAGAAAAGTTGTGGCAGATCCCAGCTACACAGATGGTTTAAACATGGTTTGTGGCTGTCTGACATGGCAGAATAAATCCAGGCGGTAGAAGCAGGTGGCCCACAAAGTCTTTCAGACTCACCACCTGGCCCTGTGCAGAAAACGTTTGCTGAACTCGGCTCCAGCCAAATGTTGGCTAGGCCTGAGTGGCTAATGCTGAGGGTCCCCAGCCTGTATGGATGATGCCAACAGTGATCTCTGGTTCTGAGTCCCCTTCCAGCAATAGAGGGTTGGGCACTCTGCCCTCAGAATGCAACTGTGCTGCAGAGTGGACACGCCCACGGTCCTGGCCCTCCTCTGATCTGCCATTCCTCACTCCGGCAGCATCCACTCCAGTGTGCTGAAGGATGAGGCCGAGGTTCCTGCAGCTGGCACACCCCAGCTCGCTGAGGTCAGCCTGGGTCGCTTTGACTTTGACGTGTCTGACTTCTTCCTCTTTGGCTCACCCCTGGGCCTCGTCCTGGCCATGCGGAGGACAGTACTGCCTGGGATAGATGGTGGGTATAGTTATTAGGCCAATGGCTCAGGGGATCAAACTGGTGGAGCGGGAGGGTGGACAGAGTGATGGAGGCAGGGTAGATGGAGAGAAAGGATGGAAGCTGAGGGAGAGGCCAGGCGGCTTCTCCGGGTGGGGCAAAGGTGAGGCAGCTTGATGGACGTCACTGTCCCTTTCCTGTGTCCCTAGATTACTTGTCTCAGTCATGTCCCACGAGAACATGGGCCACACGCATTCTCCTTATCACAGCAAATCCTCCCTCCCTCCGTCCCTCCGTCCCTCCCTCCCTCCCTCCCTCCCCCCCTCCCTCCCTGTCGGTTAGGTCTCAGAACCTTTCTACCCAAACTGGCACTGGTGCCTTTGCCCACAGAGCATCTGAAGCCTAAAGCTCTTGCCAGCTCATACAAGACAGGCTTATGATGCCATTTGACCAGCCTGGGCCTTAGGAGAGTCTAAGGGCAGGAGTGCAGGCTGTTATTCATTGCTCTCTGCTGAGGCTCTGAAGTGAGGGGCTGAACTGAGGCGAGGCACTCAGTGTTGCAGAGGAGCCTTAGGGCCCCTTAAATGCAGCCCACTCAAAAGCCCTTGACCCAGGACAGGTGGGCGGCAAGAACCTCTATGGCGACACCTGCTGGCCAGTGGCGGAAGTGCTTCACCTGCTCCGCCTAATGCTGAGCGCACCCGGTCAAGGGCCTTGCATTGACTTAATGTATCCGGTAGTGACTAAGTGGTGGCGAGAGGGTCTGCAAGAAGTGCTCCAGTGTGGATACAGTCAACACTAAAAGGAAATGTTACAATAGTAAAACAAAGGCCTGGGATTCTGAAGAATCGACTGTTTGAGCACAGGGGAAGGAAAGCAGCAAGCTTACAGATGTTCACCAGGGTGGCAGTACTGGGTACCTACAATGGTGCCCTTAAGGGGAGCAGATTGACAAGGCCTTCAATGGCAAACTGGGCATTTTGTTTCTGAGTAGTGTGATGGCTAGTTTTCTGTGAAACTGACCTAGGCTAGATTCCTCTGAGAAGCGGGAACCGAGGGAACCATAATTGAGAGGGTGTCTCGAGAAGATTGGCCTGTAGGCAGGACTGTGGGGGTGTTTTTTATAACTGATGATTGATGTGGAAGGGCCCAGCTCACTGCAGGTGGTCCTGCCCCTGGGTGGGTGGTCCTGGGGTAGATATGAAAGCAAGCTGAGTAAGTCAGTAAGCAGCGCTCCTCCATGGCTTTTGCTTTAGTTCCTGCCTCCAGGTTCCTGCCTTGAGTTCCTGCCCTGACTTCCCCCAGTGATGGAGTGTGACCCGAGAGTTGTAAGATGAACTAAACCCTTTCCTCCCCGAGTTGATTTTAGTCACGGTGTTTGATCACAGCAATAGAAACCCCAACTAAGATTGGTAGCAGGGACCCAGGGGAGGCTCTTGAACAGGAGATAAGGCTGCTCAAGGCCACACTCCAGGGAGCCCTTTAGAGCCTTTAGAAAGGGCTTCTGCATGTGTCTTCTCCCACTCACCCAGGTTTCCAGATGCGGCCTGCCTGTAGCCAGGTCTACAGCTTCTTCCACTGTGCAGATCCCTCTGCCTCGAGGCTTGAGCCACTGCTGGAGCCCAAGTTCCACCTGGTGCCTCCTGTCAGCGTGCCTCGTTACCAGAGATTCCCCCTGGGTGATGGACAGTCTCTCCTGCTCGGTAGGTCCTGGGACTGCGACACCGTGCTGAGTTGGAGGCTGGTAGGTTCTGGAAATGTTCTTTCTGGTTCCGCCTCTCAAGTTGTCAGCTGTCGGGTGGCTCATGGGAGCAGGGCTGTGCTGTTAGAGGAGTGGGCAGGAAGCCAGCTGGCTTCAATGCTCTAGAGTAGCTGCTTATGCCAAGGACCTGCTCTGTGCCAGGCATCGTGATGCCAGGGCTCTGCTCACCCCACACCCTGCCAGGCTCCCATTTGAGCCTCAGTGGCTAAGGCTGGGATAATGGTGGGGTTGTTGACTCTGAAGGGCAAGTTAAAGGCACATTCCCAGTGCTGTTTCCCAGTGTCCACCCTGTACCCTGCAAAGATATATCAGAAAGTGTGTCATCCTGGTAGGCTTCATGGAAGAGGTAGCCTTTGGCCAGGGCCTAGAGAAGGGGTGTGTTTGGATAAGTAGAGAGACATTGGAGGGGCAATAAGAGCAGGGCAGGTGGGGTTAGAGAAGGACCAGTGGATTCTAGGTTCAAAGGGTGTATGTGTGTGACTGAGGATGTGGCCAAAGGCAGACCTGGAATGGATAGTCAGGCACTTGCCATCAGAATCTTCGCTCCATAGCTCCCTATTGCCATTGAGGAACTCCAGCCTAATCCTTTTCCAAGGTTTGAGCCAAAGATGAGGGGATGCTATTCCTGGGACTCACTTCAGGGTTAAAACTTACCCTTCCTTGTTCTTCATCTCAAAGGTATATATTTGTCTAGCACTTCCATGACGAAGCAAGGCTCCAAAGTTCCCTTCTGCTACCTTAAATGTTCCCTCTGAAAAGGGGATCCTCCAACCTCAGATGTCTCTTCCCCCATGACTCCAGCCTGGCTGGAGTCATTTTCATCTACTTTCACCTCAACCATATGCCTCTGTGGGTCAGGAAGGAATTTGATCAGAGAGGACATTGATAGGCTTCACATCATGACTTCAGCTTGGCCTTAGGGCCCAGCTCCCAGGTTTCCCTACAGCTTTGGGGAGATAGGGTGATGTTGCGATCCCCACTCATGTCTATATTACTCCCAGTTTAATAAAAGATGAAACTGTTAATGTACTATGCTGGTGTAGTGGGGGAGGGGGTACTGGTGGTCTGTTAGCTCTGGGCCAGCTGCTTTGTATTTATAGTCTCTTGCCCAGCATAGGGCTGGCATTAAGTAAGCCACTCTGTTGGAGACTTGATGCTTGCCCTGACCTTGCAATTCCCCCTCCAGCTGATGCCCTGCACACCCACAGTCCCCTATTCCTGGAGGGCAGCTCCCAGGGAAGCCCCCCGCTTCTGGATGCCTCTGCCTCGCCCCCTCAGGCCCCAAGATTCCAGAGGCCAGGACGGAGGCTAAGTGAAGGCAGCTCCCACAGCGACAGTTCAGAGTCCTCGGACAGCCTGGCACCTATGGGAGCCTCCCGCAGTGAGTGAGGTCCTTTTGGGGCCCAGCTTGCATTTGAGGGGCCTGGGTGGTGGTGGGTCTGCAGCAGCGCTTCAGTGGGTGGGATTTTGGGCTGGGAGGAGCTGTGGAAGAAGTCGTGGGGACATTCCTGTCTTTGGGAAAAGGGTTGGAGATGGTGGCATGTGGGGTGGTAGAGGGAGGACCCGTTTGGTTTCCCACTGAGTCATCACTGCTTTCCTAGACTAAGCTCTGACCTAGGTTAGAGCCCCAGATGTACCAGCTAGGGTGATGCTTCCCTCCATCCCCACACTCAGCGCTGGGTGTTAAGCCCAATCCACATGCTAGCCCAACACTAACAGCTAAGCCTCATTTCCAACCTTTGAGTCAGAGTTCTGATTTTGAATGGAGCTTTGACCTCTGACCAAGGCCCACTGAGTTTTTGATCTCAAACATAGCCTTGACCTTTGTTTGACCTTATTCATGCCTCTGATCTCTTGATCATGCATTGTGCCTTGACCTCTGCAGGCACAGACTGATTCCTCACCTTGGAGAGAGCCCTTGGGAACTTACTATGGAGCTGCACCAAGGGGTTCAACTATGGCCATCTCTGAGGGCCTGGTCCTCTTCCTTGTGACCAGCTGGGAGCCCATGTTTTAGTGGAGGGTGATTATAAGGGCTGGTGGAAGGGCAGGACTCCCCTTCCCAGCTCTTTCAGGGCAGGTGCTGTGGCCCCAAGCTTGTTGGCACATCTCCACTGATCCTGTGCCTGCTGGCTTTTGGCTATTCTGTCCTCATCTCCTTTTTGGCCCCACAGTCACAGCCAAGTGGTGGGGAACCAAGAGGATTGACTATGCCCTGTACTGCCCCGATGTCCTCACCGCCTTCCCCACTGTGGCCCTACCCCACCTCTTCCATGCCAGCTACTGGGAGTCTACCGATGTGGTCGCCTTCATCTTAAGACAGGTACTGTGGCTCCCTTATTGCGCCCAGCCTGTTGGCCTCTTTAGGGGGAATCCCAGGGTCCCGGGGTCCCAGGGAGCAGTTGGCCTCTATCTGACAGTGTTGAGAAAGCACTGGGACACTGAAGCGAAAGTGACAGGTCAGAGAAAAACGCCAAATCTCTAGATTAAGTGAAACCTGCCGAGGAAGCCATGCTGATGTGTCAACATGGAGGCTGGAGAAATGCTTCAGTGGAGTGCTGGGGACAGGACGGAGGAGACGAAGTAGGCGAGGGAGTGCTGGAGTCTCATGGAGAACTTGGTGCTCTGGACAAGGCATGAGGGTCTCCAATGAGAAGACATGCTCAGATGAGAGGAACAGGGTAGGCATTTTGGGATGTTGAAGAGAATGGCCCAGCCGAAAAGATCTAGATCAGAGAAGGGAGCGCTGCTGAAGCAACAGCATCGGCATCGAGGAAGGAACAGGGCTGAGTCAGGGCTCTGGCTAGCCTTAGGCAAAGGTCCCCCACAATAGAGGAGGGGAGGCAGAGAACAAATGAATGCTAGTTAGGAAGCTCCAAGAGTCAGGCATGAATGTCAGAGGCTGCCCCCAAAGCAGAGCTACCAAGGGGACAGTTCTCTGGTTCCAGCTGTCCAGACAGGTAGGACTGGAGACAACTCCCAGGGCCCCAGCACGGTCCAGGCGATGTTCATAGGGAAGCCAGAAGTAGGGCTTGACTGGCTACTGTCTGGGGAGGCAGAACGGTTGAGGACGAGGACGTGCTCCCAAGCCCCTCCTCGCTTTTGGCTAGGTGATGCGTTATGAGAATGCAAGCGTGAAGGAGAACACTGGCCTGGACCCCACGGCTCTGAGCCCCACTAACCCCCGGGAGAAGTGGCTGCGCAAGCGGACCCAGGTCAAGTTGCGGGTAAGCGCTTGCTGCAGTCATATTTGTTGGATAGGTGACCTTGAGAGTCTGGGCAACCACGTACCAGATAAGAACTCTAGTTTCCTGGGCGGAGCTTTTCTCCTTTCCTGTTGGCCTGAGTGCTTGCATGAGGGAGCAGCTGGGAGTTCATCTCCCACGGTCGGGCTCCACCTGGAAATCCAGGGCTCTGGGGATGGTAAAAGCACGGTGGTTGTGGAATGATTGCTCCAATGCCAGGCTTCTGGAGACATGGATTTGACATAGATCATCTTGCCTGTGCCCCAGGTCTCTCAGGCGTTGAGTAGGGATGGGGGCCATCCTTGCCGCAACAGGATGTACCTACACATCAGGATGAAGGTGGCTAGGATTGCCAGGGCAGACCACACTGGGCTTCTCTAAAGATGGGGCTCCTCTGTAGGGTACTGGGGGATAAAGAGGAGTTTGGGAGGCATCCATTCACGCATTCTCTCTGTCAACTGCCGTCACTGCCTACTCTGTCTCGGATGCTGCGCATCATCCCAGAGTATGCCAACACAGCGTTGCTCTGGTGAGCAGTTCCGCTCCAGTGAGAAAGAACATCAAGCGTGGATCCTAAAAACAGTCCTGGAAGGCAGAGTGACTAATGCTTCGTGAATCACTGTTTTTGTGCATGGACATACACAAAATTACACACCACATAGGTGATATAATTCACCTGTCACACAATCCAGTGTCAAATCATATATTCACAGCTGCATGCCAACCCAACCACGGTCGGTTTTAGAACTTTTTTGTCACCTCATAAAAGAAACCTCTTTCTCTGCAGCCCTTTTCCCTCTCTGCTGCCCTGGGCTCCTCCCGGAGTAGCCAAGCAGTCATCTAGTGTTGGTCTCTGTAGTTTCACCTGTTCTCGAACTTCGTGTATCTGAAGTCACATGTGTGTTTATGTCTTCCTTCTTTCACTTAGCATGTTTTCAGGGTTCACCCATGTTGTGTCATGCATAGCATCTCATCTCCTTTTCCTGACTGGATACTATTCTACTGTATCCATGTATTCTGTCCATCCAGTTGTCAGTTGATAGACATTTGGGTTGTTTCTACGTGTTGGCTATTTTGAATAGTACTGCTTTACATACTCATCTATGCAGTTTGTGGGCATATATATATATACATACATACACACATACATACATACATATACATATATATACATATAAATTCATACATGTATATATATGCACTTTGTGGGCATATATATGTACATACATACATATATACATATACATATATACAGATATATACACACATAAATGCATATATGTATATATATGCAGTTTGTGGGCATATATATGTGTGTGTGTATATATATCTATCTATGCAGTTTGTGGGCATATATTTTTATTATTTTGGGTATAGATGAGGAGTGGTAATTCTACACTTAATCTCCCGAGGAACCACTGTGCTGCTTTCCATAGTGGCTAACCCATTGTAGACATGGTAGATGGTTCTTTATGCCAAGAAAGACCCAAAGGTGACTGGGTAGTTTCCAGCCCAGGTACCTAAAAATGAAACGCAGGTTGTAAAGGCCAGTTGTCACCTCAGGAGATGTGCAGACTCAAGAGCATGGGGTCCGCCTTGGTGGGCAGCCTAAGAAGCAGTTTTGGTAGTTCAGTCTGCTTCTGGGATCCTAGTGCATGCAGCTCCTGGACGCCTGACTTCAGCTGGGCCATAGCCCAGAAGTCATCATTTCAAGGCTTTAATGATAAAGCAAGTGTGAGCTTTGTCTGCAAAGGCTGAGCCGGGTCGTTTCTTTCTGTCCTTGCAGAATGTCACTGCGAACCACCGTGCCAATGATGTAATTGCGGCTGAAGATGGCCCCCAGGTCCTGGTGGGGCGTTTCATGTATGGCCCTCTTGACATGGTGGCTCTGACTGGAGAGAAGGTACCAAGGGTTGAGCATCTCCTTGGCTCACCTGTGTCACATGGCTCATAGTATCACAGACAGAAAGGGTGACAGAAGAACGGTGTTGGAACACAAAGCAGGGAGCCCTTTCCCAGCCCAGCATACCAGCGAACAATAAGGGGAACTTGGTATCTCCAAGGAGGTGGGGAAGCCAGTGTGGTCGCCACATGGAGGGAGGGTTATAGGAAACTCTAGGATACAGCAGGCAGGAACCTGTACCTAGGAGTCCTTCAGCCTTTAGCAAGTCCCTCGCTTCCTTCACTGACTGCAGGTGGACATCCTAGTGATGACAGAGCCATCGTCAGGCCGCTGGGTCCACCTGGACACAGAGATCACCAACAACAGTGGCAGGATCACGTACAATGTGCCGCGACCCCGGCGTCTGGGGGTTGGTGTCTACCCTGTAAAGATGGTGGTCAGGTAGGACCAGGGTGTGTGTGAGGATCTCATGATGGACTTTTGGGGTGGCTCCCCCATCCAAGCTTGGCTGGAAGACAGAGTTTATTTCTGTTTACATGGAGACAGGAAAAGGGAAGAGGCTACCAGCCATGGTATCAGGAGGCACCACCAGGAACCTGGCCCCAGACTGACTGATTTCAGCTGTAGGCTGACGTCAGGCTGATACCTTTCAGGGGTGACCAGACCTGTGCGATGAGCTACCTCACAGTGCTGCCCCGAGGCATGGAGTGTGTTGTGTTCAGTATCGATGGATCCTTTGCGGCCAGCGTGTCTATCATGGGAAGCGACCCCAAGGTCCGGCCAGGTGCAGTGGATGTTGTTCGGTGAGTGTCACCTCCCCTAAGGAAGGTGTTTGCCCAGGGCAGGAACCAGCAGCTTTGGAGGAAGTGCTAATTAGTCATCCCCTGACCTCAAACCAGCTTTCTCTAGGACTTCTGTAGGTCTCTGGGCCTAGGCACTGCCAAGTTCTGGCTTCACCTCCTGTAGCCATTCACTGGGAGTCTCTGGGGAGATCAGTCCCTTTTGTAGACTTTAGCTCATTCATTTGTCCCTCCCCCCTCTTCTCTTCTCCTGGGCACCCTTTCATCTTTTCCCTGAGGTCAGCTCCAGACTCCAGGCTCTTGGGTTCTGCTTTAAAGATTGCTGCTGGTGGGAGAATCTGAGACCAGCAGAGGAGAAATAGTCACTGGTGACAATAGAAGCTTAGATCCCAAGAATGGACAGGAATGGGGGACACCGGGAGTTTGGGGCAGCTGGGGTAGGGATTGCCCTGCCTTGCCTTACTCAGGGAGAGAAGCTGGGCTGACTTTGAGGCCTTGGAGAGACAGCTGTCTCTAGCTGCTTTCTGGTCCTGTTGGAGAAGTCCTGCACAGCCTGCTGAGAGGATTGGTTGGTTTATCCCATGGGGGCTGTGCTCTCTCCTCTGTGACTCTACCCTCCTTCACCATGGCGCTGGCCACCTTGCTGGCTGTCAGAAGCTTGCTTTCTATGAGTCTGACACAGACCTTGCCTCTCTGGGGGTCGCTCTGGGAGTCCCCAGCATCCTTGTAACACCTACACTGCGCATTTTCGCATCTTCTCAGATGGTCAGGCCACTGTCTGGATTTAGAAAGCCCAATCTATGGCAGCAGGCTGACGGCTAGTGTCATAATAATACCTTCCCAGATCTGGGCTCATCTGTACCGTGGGCCATCCATGGAAAACAGTAAAGAACTGATTCTACCCGGGAAGTGAGAATCTCCTGGAAGAGGGACCCTGAAGAATGAAGATGTAGATAGGCAGGGTGTCTAGGGGAGGGTCCTGAGCCAAGAGCACAGGGTTTGTATAGGAGTGGCAGAGCAGCCCTATGTGGGTAGGGAGGTTCAACTCATCAGAGTGGAGCCCAAGAGTAGAGGGAAGTCTCAGGAATAGGAGCAATGGCTTTGGGTTTGTGGTTTAAAGAAATTGCCAGGAGACAGTCAGGGATGATAATGAAACCAACTTTGCCAGGTAGACTATGCCAGTCGGGTTTGGAATTAATGCCTTTATCGTTGGAATAATCCCATGGAATGGTTGGATGATTAACCCCATCTGACAGGTGGGGAAACAAAACACACGCACGAGAGAGACTAGTTCCAAGTTACACAAGGTCAGATCTGAGTGGGAGAACAAGAGGGAAAGTGGTCACCAACGACTTTTGTTGTGGCCCATGGGAAAGATGGGGTGGAACTAAGGACCAGTCTCTGAAGGTGGGCACAAAGCTTTTTTTGTTAGTGGAGAAGGCCAAAAGAGGAGAGGTAAAGGTGAGGAACCAGGTTGGGCCAGTTCTCATAGGCCATCTGGAGGAAATGTACGCTATTCACCCACCTGAAGCAGGAGCGAGCTCTTACCACTACCTATCGCTTCTCTAGAGGGCAGCAGCAGCCAGGACAGGTATTTGGGCAGCGGGCGGCCTGCAGGGGCCGAGCTGGACCCACCAATGCCATCTCACCAGGCACTGGCAGGACCTGGGCTACATGATCCTTTACATCACGGGGCGGCCGGACATGCAGAAGCAGCGGGTAGTGTCGTGGCTGTCCCAGCACAACTTCCCACAGGGCATGATCTTCTTCTCGGACGGACTGGTGCACGACCCGCTGAGGCAGAAGGCCATCTTCCTTCGCAACCTCATGCAGGAGGTGAGTGTGGAACCGGGGAAGGAGTGAGGCCACACCCACGCGAGCAACCCAAGGCGTTGGGCTGGCCTTTATTAGCCAGAGAGGAGTTAATTCTGGACCCTTTTGCAAGCTCCTCCCCTTTTCAGGCCCAAGGGGTTGGGCATCGGGATCCTCTGCTGGTGAAGGGAAGGGAGGCACGTTTTTTTTGTTGGCAGAGTGCGTGCCTCTCACGGGACCATCTTAATAGAGCTAAGAGGCAGGTGTTATCTTCATCGACAGATATTCACGCTTTATCTTCTCCTGACTCTTGTCTCTACATCTGGTTATTCCTGCAGTAGATCCTATTGAGATATTTCAGGCTCTGTTGTGTTTCTAGTTGCCGGGTGCTGGCGTTTCTAGCCCGATTTCCCGAATCTGTCGCCCAGAGCTGTGATTTTCCAGCTGCACTTAGGAATCATTTTAAAAAAGGCAAATTCCCAGGCTCAGAAACTCTGAGTTTCTGCTCAGGCAGCAGAAACTCTGGGAGGAGACTGGGACATCTTTGTGCAAAGCCCTCGATGAAATCCTCACCCTGTGGGATTAGAAGTAGGGTGGTGGGGAGGGGGAGGGGGAGAGGGAAGAGAGAGAGAGACCAACAGAGAGAGAGAGAGAGAGAGAGAGAGAGAGAGAGAGAGAGAGAGAAGAGACTGACTTGCAGATGAAAAGCAGGAGTAGACAAATGAAAATTATACGAGTTCAAATTTCAGTGCCCATAAATAAAGTTTTATTGGCACAGGGCCAAGCTCATCTGTTTATGTATTGTCTGTGGCTGCCTTTATGATGCAGTGAAAGAGCCGCCGAGTCGAGTTGCTGTGGCAGAGCTCAAAGCCTAAAATATTTACTGTTTGGCTTTTCAAAGAAAAAGTCTGCCAATCTCTGATCTAGAGAAAGAAAGGCATGCAAATTGACAATTAGTGGTGTGTGGCAGAAAAAGGGCAATATTGGCAAACAGAGGAGGAGAAAGGACCTAGGTTTGCCCGGGAAAGCTGAGTGGCTTTTCGTAGGTAATAACTTCTGGACTTAGTCTTGACCTATGAGTCTGAGTTGTCAGGTAGACGATGACACGGCATTTGCTGGGCCTGGGGAAATACAAACACAGACGTGAAATCAAGCTTTATTTGAGACTAGCTCTGTGGGAGGATGCATGTGCCATGCTGGTTTATGGAACTTCTCGAAGAGGGTGAGGCAGGGGGATTTGAAAAGGTAATGATGGAGGGGGATGGCAAAATGTGTCCTAAGACAATAACTGTTCGGCTGTAACAAGTAATAACAATGACGACCTCAGTCTGAGCATGCACAGACAGTTGCCGAGCGAATGTTCTTGGAGAAATCATGCTTGTGTGAGATTGCTGTGACCTCTTAAAACTTAATTATTATCTTTTAGATCAGTCTACCTCCCAAGTGCTGGGATTAGGGGTGTGTGTCACCATATTTTGTGTAAGGTTGTGGTCCTGGTAGATTGTGTGTGTGTGTGTGTGTGTGTGTGTGTGTGTGTGAGAGAGAGAGAGAGAGAGAGAGAGAGAGAGAGAGAGAGAGAGTAATTATCAGGCCATCACGAGTGCGAATACCTCCTTCATAAACTCTTGACTTGGTGTTTTTGATGGGGTTGACCCAAGTGATTCCATTATGATTTTGACGACTTTCATCAGATGCAAAGGTGCAGGGGTGAGAAATAGTCTGGGCTGTTCTCAGAACTGAAGCAATACAGGGTGGGAGTAATGCAGACAGGGTCAGATCAAGAACAGGTGGGAACTGAGATCCTAGAGATCACTAGGGACCCAAACTTGCTAGGTTTAGAAATCCTGGAAACCAGATCAAGATCTTGGGCTCTCTGCTGAGGGCAGTGTGGAGCAATGGGGGAGTTTGGACTAGGGCTGTGACAGCATCTAGTTTGGGTTGTAGGAAGATCCCTCTGGGAACTCACCGGAAAACACAGTGGCAAAGTGAAGAAGGGAGGGTAGTTAGGAGGCTGTTACCCCAGCAAGAAGGCTAGAATCCAGACAGTCAGACAGTAGCTATGCTATGGAGAGAAAGGCATGCACAGCCAGAGACTGAGCAGTTGGCATTGCCAGGACTTGGGAATGGTTGATTCATGGGCAAGGCACTCTCAGTTGTCCTATTACATGGCCAAGAGAGATCAAGGTGGCACTGGGCTTATTGTGTTGTTCAAGATGTATCTCCAGGATCTGGGGTAGCGGTGGCACGCAGTAGGTGCTCAGTAAGTGCTAGTACCATGAATACATAAATAAATAAACAGATGAAATGGGAAGGGCTACAGAAGAAGGGTCAGGCAGGGAGAAGACGAGATCAGATGTGCACACGAGGACACTGAAAGGGCCATGGATTATGAGCCATGAGGCTCCCAGCACATAGATCAAGGCAGTAGCCTGGGCTGTAGGCAGAGACTGGAGCCCTGGATACAGTTAGTAGAGCTGCGTGGGGGCAGGGCAGGCAGCACCCAGGGATGGATGGAGCTAGGTGAAGCTGTGCTGTGCTTCTGGGAGCAGGGTGAAAGCCAGCTGAGAACAGGGAGAACAGTTGGGGAGGAAGAGGCCAGGGCAGGGAGGGTTTCAAGCAACAGACCTTTTCTCGTGGAAGTGGGACAGTGACAGCTGTCTGCTAGCTGAAGCCTGACCAGTGGATGGCCTTGGTGAGAAAAGGACACCTCCAAAGGCCAAGAGGATAGAGAGGTGGGGTCCAGAGGGAAGGTGGGTCTCAACCTGGAGCAGATTGTAAGGGTGGGCAGCAACAGGCTCTCCATGTGGACAGTGTGTTCTTGAGAAATTGACCCGAGGAAAGGTTTTTTTGGCTCATGGTTTCAGAGGTGTCTGTCTGTGGTCTGCTAGCTCCATTGCTGTTGGGCTGAGGTGGAAGTAAAATATACTGGTGGGAGCGGGCGGCAGAAGAAAGCTGCTTGCCTCATGGTGGCCAGGAAACAGAGCAAGCCAGCGGAAAGCTTCCTCTAACTTTATCTAAGTCCATTCAGCTGTGAACTCGTCAATGGCTCAACCCCATGGATGAAATCAGCACACATTAACTCGCTACTTCTCAGTGGCATCACTAGCTGGAGATCAGGCTTCCTGCACACGTACCTATAGGGCTCACTTCACATTTGAATCATAGTTGGAAGTGTCGTCCTAGTGATGACAGTGGATTGAAAGGAGAGAAACTGTAGCTCAGACTTAAGTCCCCTGTTCTAGTCAGGGTTACTATGCTGTGAGGAAGCACTGTGACCCAAAGCAAGTTGAGGAGGAAAGGGTTTATCCTGCTTACACTTCCATATGGTAGTTCATCACTGAAGGAAGTCAGGGTAGGAGTTCAAGCAGGGAAGGGACCTGGAGGAAGAAATGGATGCAAAGGCCATAGAGGAGTGCTGCTTAATGGCTTGCCCAGCCTCTTTTCTTATAGAACCCACGACCACCAGCCTAGGGATGCTGCTACTCACAATGGGCTGCCCCTCCCCCGTCAATCACTATTTTAAAATATGCCCCGCAGCCAGATCTTATAGAGGCATTTTCTCAACTGAGGTTCTTCTTTCTAGATAACTCTAGCTTGTGTGGAGTTGCTATAAAACTAGCCAGCACGTCCCCAGTGAACATGGTAGGACAGGGGACACACAGTGAGGGTGTAGTGTAGTGAGCATCACCAGCTGGGTAGGTGGGAGATCAAGGCAATTAACTGAAGGAAGCACCCCAGGACGAGGAGGTCTGGATTTTTTGGGGAGCACAACAGACCAACTATCAGGAGGCAGGGGTCACATGGCTAGCCTAGAACTTGCCCCTAGTTTAGGGCCCATAATGCATAACTTGGCCCCACTGTGGGAGGAGTGTGGGGTGGTGTGGGTAGTTGTGTGTGGGGGTGGGAGGGGGTTGGGACTGGGCAGTAGTGTCAGCAAGTAACGTATTTCCATTCCCTGATAGAGCCATAGTGCCCCACCTCAGATCTAGTGTGAAGAACTGGGGCAAGGAGGGGCAGTCATCTGGGGGTGGCTCCTAGCAAAGGTGGACTTGGTGTCTGAGTGCAGATGAAGGGCTCCCCAGCAGGGTCTCCTTAGGTCTTCTTCCCTCTTCACCAGCTTGCTTTGTGTTTCAGTGCTTCATCAAAATCACTGCAGCCTACGGCTCCACGAAAGACATCTCAGTCTACAGTGTGCTGGGCCTCCCTGCATCCCAGATCTTCATCGTGGGCCGGCCCACCAAGAAGTACCAAACCCAGTGCCAGGTGTGTGGGAGCCAGGGAAGGGAATCAAGGGCGGCACCTAATCATTCAGTTACTTGCTCATCCCTTCATTTGCTCATTCATTTATCCCTACTGAGCAATGCCTTGGGCCAGGGCCCCTGCTGGACGCAGGGGAGAATCCAAGTGGAGACGGGTGTAATGGCATCTAGGGGAAGGGGAAATGGCAATGACTGTTTGTTACAAAAACAAGTGCCACTCTGAATGAATGAGTGATGAGGCCCTGGAGATGCGCTGCAAGCCTAGACTCCAGGGTAAAGCTGGCCTCCGGGAAAGGGTGGGGACGACGACGGACAGCCAGAAAGAACCTGGGGTTGAGTCAGAGTGCAGGGGTGCAGACAGGGGTGCTCAGTGGCCTGCGGGAACCCTAGAACTGTATTGAGCTTCCCTGCTACTGCTTTTTGGGGTCCTGGAGAAGCTGCAGACTCCCTTGGAGGATGCCCAAGGGAAGTAGCGATGTTGGGGGACACGGTCAGATGCTAGCCTGATGCTTGTCCCTTCCACAGTTCCTGAGTGAAGGCTATGCCGCACACCTAGCGGCACTGGAGGCCAGCCACCGCTCGCGCCCCAAGAAGAACAACTCGCGGATGATCCTGCGCAAGGGCAGCTTCGGGTTGCATGCGCAGCCGGAGTTTCTGCGCAAGCGCAACCACCTGCGCAGGACCATGTCAGTGCAGCAGCCGGACCCACCCGCCCCTAACCCCAAGCCCGAGCGGGCACAGAGCCAGCCCGAGTCCGACAAGGACCACGAGCGGCCGCTGCCTGCGCTCAGCTGGGCGCGTGGGCCCCCCAAGTTCGAGTCGGTGCCCTGAAGGGTGGGCGGTGCTCAGAACAGTGGGGGCAGTTAGGCGGCCTGCAGGGAAGGGAAGGGTTGCCTTCTCCCTGATAAAGGCGTTTTCCTGCTTTTTCCCTCCCGTGTCTGTCCAGCAGTGTCCGACCAGAGCAGGGAGGGACCTTGCCCTGACACTGGGGAGCTTTCTGGGCTGCTATGGGGTGAAATCGGGGTGTCTCAGTGCAGCCACCGCCGCTTCCCCGTGCCTGTGCTCACAAGCCGGAGTCAGGGGTGATGTGTGAGTGTGACCCTTGGGTCAAGCCTGCCTGTGCCCAGTGTTTGGGTAAAGTTGACCATCTTTTCGAGTCCTGAGGTTTCTGTAGCTGCGCTAGGCAGGCTCAAACTAGAGAAGCCCCCAGCGCTAGGTAGACTGCCAGACAGGTGTTTACCTCTGGCTGATTGCAGGTGCGACAACTTGACCATATGTAGAAGAGTGAGTGACATTTGTGCCTGCCCTCCTTGTGACATCCGGGGCACCACTTTGGGGCTGGCTGTCTTATGACACAGTGAGATCACTTTATGGGAGAGGACATTCTCTGGGTCCAATCTGTGTATGTGGAGTCGATCCACAACCCCTGGGGACCGGGTCTGGTGCTGACTGTCTGTCTTGCAGCTGTCCTTTGCTCCCCTTCTTGTTCTCCTGTGGCCCTTGAAGACAGATGTTCCTCTTCCTTGAGTCTTGCCTTGTGCACTTCCCTGAGAGGCTGCAGCCATGGGCTCTGCCCGGAATTGGTCTGGCTACAGTCTGTAGCATATCCTCTTTGGGCCCTGCCTTTTTCTGTAACTAGAAGGGGCCTCTTGGCTGAGATGGGTCCTGGGTTTAATTCCAAGGCTGTCCAGCATTTGAGCTCTCTGGGGCTTCACAGAATGCCCAGTGGGCCTCCCCCCCATTCCAGCCCTCCCCACCCTGGGATAGAGATTCTAGGTGGGACAGAAAGGGAGCCTAGCACCTCAGAGGAAGGAAGCCACAACTTCGTGGAGAAATAAGCTTGTTTGTGTACACCGAGGGAAACAGAAAGTGCTTCCTTCTGCCAACAAAGGGGACAACATGGTGGCCCCTTCCATAGCTCTGCTCGGACTGGCTTTTTCTCTTTAGGTTTTCTGGAATGCACAGACCTGAGATCTTGGGTTCTGGAGGTTCATGGAATATTGACTCACGCTGTTGTATTCTCTTCCCCTCCCTGGCAACTCAGTTTAGTTTGAGCATAGAATCTCCTCTAGGGTAGTCAGACACCTTACGATGGTGGCAGGGGGTGTTTCTTTGCTGCCGAGTCCCTGGCCTTGGCAAGTTTCCCCCTTGCTCCCTGGCCCAGGCTGACACCTGTTGTATGGCTGCCTGGATGTCTTAGTACCCCCTGGATGCCACAGAGGCCAGAGCCAAATATCTGCATACACAGCAGGCTCCTGTCAGCTTGGTGTCGCTTCTGTTCAATGTCTACCTCTTGCAGCTCCCATGCAGCCTGTGGTGGCTACTGATGGGGGTGACTGGCACTAGGTTGTGAGTTGCTCAGCAAACTGGGTGCCTCACTTGGGCTGGAGGGGGTGTGGATTTCCAGTACCCATCCGGCTTTTCCCACTCAAATATCTTCTCCAGCCTGCCAGCTCCTGTTCCCTCTGCCCATCCCATCCTACCTGCCAGCTCCTGTTCCTCTGCCCATTCCATCCTATCTGCTAGCTCCTGTTCCCTCTGCCCATCCCATCATATCTGACAGCTATTTCAGTGGCATCAGCACTGCACTTGGCAAACCATGCCCATCACTGCCAGGGGGCTGCAGAGAGGGCAGGGAGGTATGGAACCAACTTCAGCTTCCTCTTTCTATCCTGCCTCTTAGAAGTTCATACCTGCCTCCCCCCATTTCTCTTAGAAGTTATACCTGCCCCCGCTACCCCACACCACCTTCCTCCACCATTCTTGCCTGTCTTTTGGCACCAAATCATATGGTATAACCACCTTAAGTACAGTCCTTTCCCCTAAATGCTGTGATTTGAGCTTGGATAGACTTGACTGATTCTCCTCCCAGCAGGAGCCACTGAGTCTAACTTTCAAATGATAAACACCCAGGCTGAGTGTTTGTGTGAGTGGGGGACCCCAAGGGGACTGGAGCCAGTGACCAGGCTCTGTGGGTCAGAGCCAGCCAGAGGCCCCACTCCTCTTTTGCTAGAGCCTCACATTGGGGCTAGGGTGATCCCTTTTGTGGGATGCCGCGGGTGTACAGGTGTTGTGAATACCACCCTAGGAGCCGTGGTGCCTGTGTGAAGTACGCGCTCACTGCTCTGTTTAGAGAACAGCTCAGTCTTGGCTTCCTGGCAACTGTACTCTGTGTGTGCTTTCTGCTAGTGCTGTGTTCAGTTAGGTCAGAGATCAGAGGAACTGATACCTAGTGTTCTCCAGAGGAGAGTGCCGTTGCCTCCTCCAGTAGTTCTGTGACGCCCCATCCAGCTGTTTTCTAGAGACCTTTAGCTCCCGGTGTGCCTGCTCTCCAGCTGTTGAAACATGTTCCTGCTTGACCAAAGTTCCCGTATCTGAGTGGCATGTTTGTTTTTCCCATGTGGTAGCTGTCCTGACCTGGCTGAGGGATGCCTGACACCTTCCTTTATCCCTCGTCCTGTTGTGGGTTGCTGGAGTCTGCTCTTTCAGCCTCATGCCCCTCACCCCTAAAGACTGACCCCTCCCTGAAGCATCACAAGATATTTTTTAAAGAAAATAAATTATTTTCATGCATTCAGACAAACAGCCTTCCCGCCTGGGTGCTGGGCTACATCAAATGTATCTGAACCCCGGTATTCCTGAGATTGGGGTGGTTCTCTGAAGAAGGGAAAGCTGTATCTAATGGTTTTTAAACTGTACTTCGGGCACTCCGCAGCCCAGAGCTGTGCCCCGGAAGTATCCTGCAGACAAAACATGGCACCTGTCTTTAACTGGGGAATGGACCCTGCCAGACCGATGTGCCCAGGTCTGGAGGAGGTGCCACTTTTGCAGGCATACTCTCCACTCAGCTCAGGTGAAGCCCCGTCTGGGAGGGGCACCCTGACTGTAGGAGCCTTGCAGTTGACCCCGCCTTAAACAACCACTTTCCAGCGGAATCCCCGGGGTTCCATTCCAAGTGCTCTGAAAATTAAAAAAAAAAAAATCCCTTTTCTTTCCCTTCTGGGCTAGGGAGGAATTTCTTATACACCCAAGTTAAACGTTTAGACCAAGTGGCAAAGCCGTGATCTTGCTGGTAAACTAACAGGGAGGTTGGGGAAAAAAAAATCAGAATTTGACTCCACCCTGTGGAGGTGCAGAAGAGGTAGGGGGACACCAAGGAACGGTAGGCACAGTGGCAGCGTGGGACATGCCCCCTCAGACCCAGACCCACTGTCCTTTTGTTTACTCAGTGGTGGCAGCCCGTCTGACCTTGTCTGTGGTCTGCCTGTCCCTGTGTGTGTAACTTCCAGTACTCGCTGTGATGGCTGGTTCTGTGATAGAAAAGGCTTATTACAGTCCTCATGGCTGCCTTGTACAAAATCCGTTAGAAGAGAAAATGTAAAATATCCAATTTCTAACAAGACAAAAACAGCATTATGGAATTAAAAAGATTTTTACAATTGGTCTTGATTTTGATGTGAGCTGTTTTTAACCGAAATGTTGTCACTTAAATAAAAACCTTATTTGCCTTTAAAATGTGTGGTGATGAAAAAGCTTTTATCTATTTTTATGTGCATGGTGTTTTGTCATGGGTGTCGGGTGCCCTGGGACTGGAGTGACACACAGTTGTGAGCTGCCATGTTCTTGCTGGGAATTGAACCTGGGTCCTCTGGAAGAGCAGCCAGTGCTCTTAACCACTGAGCCATTTTTTTCTGCACTTTGGTTCTCTAGGCGAGAAGAACAGGAGCAGAGGGGATGGGAGACACGGAGCTGAGCTCCAGTCCGACGGCTGTGCACTCAGTGTGGTCAGAGCGTGTACGTAACAAAAATGCCAAGTGTCAAAGACAAGTTTTTATTATGAAAAAGCAATGTGATCTGGGACACGGACACACTGGTGTCTTTCTATTAAAAAGACAGCAGATTTCTTAAGTAATTTACAAAGAGCAGAAACTGGTCTCGACCAGTGTTCCCCTCCCAGCATGCCCACAGTGCCCCACACTGAGCTGATAGGTAGGCCCCAAGAGCTCAGGCTTGCACAGTTTACCAATATCTCCTTTCTTCCCGTGGAGCCCTGTGGGAGCGGGGATAAAAGTGGGTCCCCAAGAATCTCTGCACTGGGAATAAAGGGGGTGGTTTCATGGGATGACTCCTGCAGGGCCTTGGTCCTAGTTACAAGGCTCAGAACTGCCTAGCATCTTCAGGTACATTCCTAATATGGATGGGCCACTGTGAGGCTGGAGAGCAGGTTGCCTATGAGTCCCCAGGAGAGCATGGGCAGTTCTCACCACCTCTTCAAGGTCTTCCTGCATCACTCAGGCTGTGGCCAGTGGTTACCAACGGGCCCAGATATGGTTGAAATAGAAGGATTCTGGATCCCATGTTAGTCAAGTCCTTGTTAGCAGTGGTCTGGGGATGCTGATGAGCGCAACTGCACCTCCTCCTGGAAGTTCATGGGGTGGGTGGCACAGACATTCTGGTGACTTGATGGCTGGACAGGGCCTGTTTCCTGTAAGAGAGAGCTTCCATTGTCCTTCTCCCTATTCAAGGCAGGGGATGTAGGAAGCTATAGCCCTCCTCTCCAGATCCAAAAGGTTGGAAGGCGGCTTCCAGTCCTTTGAAACCACAGGGTTCTGATGTGATCAGGAAGGGGAGTGGCTTTGGCTGAGGGAAGAAGACCCAGATACTCCCTACTCTGCTCTTTACCCACCCACCCTGCGGTTTTCTCGATCCATTCACTTCCTTTCCACTCCTGCAAGCACGCGTGCACATTTACATGTAGTGAAGGAGGAGGGGAGAGAGGAGGAGGAGAATGAGAAAGAGGGAGGGATATTACCTGTAGGATGCTTGTTGTCCTCATTCACAGATAAGGGAGACAGTCATGTCACCACTAGGAATAGAGAAGCGGGTTGGGGACTGATGAACTGGATGCTTCGTGTTCCGAAGGCATCCCAGCCCAGACTAGACAAGACCAGAACCTGGAAACATGGCGGGAACATGGCTGCAGGGGACATATGGCCTAAGAACCCTTTATACAAATAGGAAAACAGTTTTCAAGTTAGGGAAGATTCAGAACAAGGCAATGTCTCCATGGTTGTAATCCTGAGCAGATAGACCAGGGACCCCACAGCAACCATGTTGCTTTTGCCAAGTACATGGGTAGATAGGGTATAGAGGAGCCATAAAAGGTAGTGGAGGAAGGGAAGGCCTCTCAAGAAGCACACATGAAATTCAAGGTGATGGGCAAAGGTGAGTTCAAGGCCTGAAGGGCTCATAGTGCATCCTTCACCATCATCCCAAGACTGAAGCATAGAGGGACAGGGACTAGTCTTGGTCATGTGGCAGACTGTTGTTGGAACAGCACTTCCTAGAAATACAGTATGGTTCAAGGGGCCCATGGCCATTTCACCCTGACCCCAGGATGCAGCTCACCTCTCTTCAGCCTTGATGGCTTTGTCCAGCTTTTGGGACAGCTTCTGAAGATGCTGGATTCCAGCTCCCACAGGCTCTAGGTCACTGTCAGACTCACTGAACACAAGGAGATGCCACAGAAGGGGTTAGCGAGAGCCCTGAGCAGGACCCAGACAACCCTGGCTGACTGGGAAAGCCCCACTAGAGCCTCGCTGTGGCGTGAGACATGCAAGCCTGTGAGACTGAGCTGTGGGGGATGATTTTGCAGTCAGATGAGGGCTGCTGTTGCCCTCAAACCTGTGCCCCAGGCTTCTAGATGTCCCCCATCTAGAATGGAGTGGGACTCATCTCCTAATCCTTTTACAGGTAGGGAGAGAGGACTGGAGAGGTTTTTTCCCCCTTCAGGTCCTGACTAGCTCTGCGGCAGACCTGGGCCAGGAAAAGGATGTGACAGATCAGGGAGGGTGTCCTCGGCTCAGGTACTACTGAGGAGACTTGTGGGACAGGAAGGGAAATCATGCTGGGCTCAGAGACTACTTGCCTGGGAGAGCAGAGAGGTTCTGTGGAGGAGCAGGGGCTCCGGAGGGCAGCCTCCCTCCTTAGCCGCTGGCGTCGATGGCCGTGTGAACCCATCTGGCCAGAGAGGCGAGGATTTCCCCCAACTCTGGCATCCCGGTTGGCCCTGCATAGCCGAGTGTTCTTCTGGTTCAGACTGGGTGTTGGGGACCCACGGTCCTTCTGGGCTTCTCGTTTTCTCCTCACTTTCACCTGTCTTCCCATCAGCCACTTGGTGCCGCTTTGGCACGACTCCTGGATTCTCTGTGATGGGTTCATGTGGGAAGGTGAGCACAGATAGGACCAAGGTGGGCTGCCAGCCTTCGGCTAGCCCACAGACACAGTCTGCTGTTAGTCTTAAGAGTGACAGTATGGGGGCTGGAGAGATGGCTCAGCGGTTAAGAGCATTGCCTGCTCTTCCAAAGGTCCTGAGTTCAATTCCCAGCAACCACATGGTGGCTCACAACCATCTGGAATGAGGTCTGGTGCCCTCTTCTGGCCTGCAGGCATACACACAGACAGAACATTGTATACATAATAAATAAATAAATATATATATTTTTTTAAAAAGAGTGACAGTATGATTCCCTGTGAGATGGTACTCTCTGCAAGATCTTCCCAGGGACCCAACTCAGGGACATGGCAGGTAGCAGCAAGATCACACCACAACTAAGCCCTCTAGACAGAGACTAACCTAGAAAGTGAGGGAGGTTCAGTTTCCTGAATACTGGCTCACTTGTCATCCACTCTGGTCTTATTCCTTCTCCTCCCTTCTCCATCTTAGTCCACACAGACCCTTCAATGATATATCAGATAGCTGTGATCACAACACTTAATTGCTCTAACCCCTTCTATGGCCCTCTACACTCTATAGCGCCAAGTCCCAGCCCTTGGATCTTTTACACGTGGCTGGATCAAACGGTTCTGCTTAAATTGCCTTTGTCTTGGCAAACCAGAGCCCAGAAGTTGGAGCAAGGCCCGAGGTAAGTTTGATGAGTTGGGTGACCTTAGACAAGATGTCACATTTCATCGTTCTGAGTTATAGCTGTTGAAAGCAATCTTAGGGCTCTTCCAAGTCAGAGCTAGACTTTGGCCAGGAGGCCTCTCTGGAGAGTTGCCAGGAGCCTCTGTTCTCTCCCCATGCCATCAAAATGCCCAGAAAGATGCCCACCCCTTCTCTCCCTGGAGGTCTGTTCATTTTTACAGCTTCCGTTCTTTCCAGGGGCCACCTGCCCACATCTCCAGCTCTAGGTTTAGAGACCTGGGGTCAGTGAGGTAGCTCAGCAGGTCGAGGTTCTTGCCATCATTTGATCTCCAGAATCCACGTGGTGGAAGGGAGAGAGCCCACTCCTGCACATTGTTCTCTGACCTCCAGATGAATACCACCACGTGGATGCTCCTCCCATAAATAAATACAAACATTTAAATAAATACTTTAAGAAGACACCTGCCTGAAAGGCTCCTGGGCACACTGCACCCGAACACCATCCCTCAAACCTGCCTTCTGAACCGCTCGAGAAGTTGCATCCTTCTGCAAGCCCAGCTCCTCTGCCTTTTCCTACCAAGTAGCTGATAGCCAAGGCATAATAAGTAGTCTGACTGGGAGATTTAGACGGGGGTCAGCACATAGCATCTCCCCCTTCACTGTGACTTAGTCCTTCAGCCTCCAGGCTGGACTCACACCACCCTGCTGGTCCTGTGCCTCCACATACCACCCCTTTCCTGTGTTATCGTGGAAGGGTGATCTATTCTAGGGAGGCTTTATCCACGAAGCTTGAGAATGATATCTCTTTATAGTTAGCCATTTCTTGCAATTTCCTATCATAGGGCACAGCAGGTTACCTTACATGGAGAGCATCAATTTCTTCCATGATCTTTCTCACCCACTGATTTGTTGAGAAACTTACTTATGTGCCAGGATGGGGGGGGGCGGCTGAGGGGGAAACTGCCAAGGACCTAATCAAACTCCAACACCCCACCGACTCTATTCTTGGAGCCTCCCTGAGGATAGGAATTTTTAATACCCAGGACACTTCTGCCATTGTTACCTGGGACATAGCACCCAAGGCGCATTTGGCTGAGCGAGCTGCACCCTGAAGACCCTGCTGCTCTGGTTCTGGAGTTTCCAGGCGTTTCCAGGAGGGGCCAGTCCCCAGGTTGAGGCTGACGGCTCTCAGTGGCAGCCTCCTTTGAAACTGTCTGCACAGGGAGCCCAGATGGCCCTCAGCAGACCGGGTCACCCCCTTCTCTAGATGTTCCTCCTTTAGGAGCGATCGTCTGCGCATCGAGGCCGTCATGCCCTGCCACTGAGACGCCATGTGCTAGGTCCAGTCTCCTCTGCCAGCTAGATCCTGGGGAGGTCAAAAGGTCATCAAAGTACTCTCTGGTCATATTCCCAGGCACCAGAGACCCTGGGAACTGGGAAAGAGATGAACTGGAACCTCTTGGGGTAAACTTCTTGCGCAATTTGTGGATGCCAGAAAGACGACCACGGACGGCGTCATGGTCAGCAGCTGCCTCGACTACAAGGGGGCAAACTGTCTTTCCATCCCAGCCTCCTTCACGGAGGCTCAGCGGAGAGCCACAGAGGTCACCGAGCCTCGGCGCTTATGCAGGGCACCATCAGCAAGAGACTCTTTCATAAATTCGCGCTCCTCTGCGGAGCAGACCCTGGCCATCTTTCCAAGGCCTCGGATCCGATGGGTGCTTTAAATCTCCAGATACCTCCTTTGCGTTGCAGGTCCGATCCAAAGCCCCTGGCCCGCTCCCTTCTAGGAGCTGGCCGTGAGAACCCCTCCCCAAGCCCTCGTGAGACCCTCTCCCCAAGCCCTCAATGTCCCCGAACTCACCTCCCTGAGTGATACCCTGGATCAGAAGACCAACACCCGCTCCTCGCCCACTGCACTCGATTTGAAACTCCGCGCGGCCCCACCCCGGCCGGGTACTCGCAGCTCATTGGCCCTATCAGCTTTCCGCCGCCCCGCCCCTGGATTCCGATTGGTCTGTTTCTCTCGCGACCATAAATTGTGCTTTGGGATTGGCCGGGTCACTCCCATACATCACTCGGGACCCCCGCCTGGGTCGCTGCAAAGGGTCCAGCAGGTCCGGCGGTCTAGGTCTGACTGCTGTCACCTCCTGGTTGCAGGGTTTGGCGTGGCTACCCTCTTCCATGTCCATCGCACGCCCAGACCCTCCCCAGAGCCTGAGGTCAGGCTTCTCTGCGGGATGCTGCGGGGTCGCGGGACACGGTCACCCAGGGCACTCCTTCCAGCCCTTTACCCCACCTAACTTCTCTCTCGCATTCAAAAGTTTTGTCAGAGCGTTAGGCTGGACAGAACTGCTGAGCGCTGCGTTCCTTGGGAAGTTTTGTTTCAAATTCCCCGCCGGATCCTCTTCCTTCCTGAGAGACCGCCCTGCCCCTCTCAGTTCCTCAAACTTACCACCCGGCTGGCGCCCAAGAAAGCACATCTCAGAGGAGGGGACAGACTCTAGATCCCCCTCTCCATCCGTTAGGTCAGTTTCTCTGCCTGGTCTTGCCCCAGCCATCTCTTCCTTAGTCTTCCAGGAAGCTAACTACCACCGCCACCACCATCAAAACCAGCATGGTTTGCTTTCTCCTATGTGCCTGCTTTTATTTTTGCAGTCTTGACTTTTTTTTTAATTTTTAAAGGTTTTATTTTTGTTTTTAATTATGCATCTCTGTGCGAATTTGTGTTTGTGAATGCTTGGAGGGTTGGGGTGGGATGTAAGGCAAAAGAAGTCAGATCCTCTGGAGCTGGAGTTGGATATGGTTGTGAGGCACCCCATGTAGGTGCTTACAACCAAACTCAGGTCTTTCTGCAAGAACAGTAGCACTTTTAAGGACTGAGCCATTCCTCTTTCTTTCTTTCTTTCTTTCTTTCTTTCTTTCTTTCTTTCTTTCTTTCTTTCTTTTCTCCCTCCCTCCCTCCCTTCCTCCCGTCCTCCTTTCCTTCTTTTCTTCCTTCCTGGCTCAATCTCCCCAATATTGAAACCAAGGGTCCCGGGTGTGCCAGCATAATGGGGCCCACCTACCTTCTTCTCCAAGAAGCATTATCGCTCCTCTCTCTTCCTGTCCCTTGCCTAAGCCTGGCGTAGGACTCCTAGAGACTCTTCAGGCCTCTTCCTGGTGTCCGGATTGTCTGACCTTTTCCCTGAGAATCTGTGTTCACCTCCCAACCCTCCCTGTGACAATGATTGATTTTTATGCAGCACTTTCAAGAATGGCCCCTGTATATTCATGAACCCATTTACTCCCAATGCCACACAACTCTATGGTGTAGCCGAGGTGCAGAGTGTAGGCTGGCCACGTTTCACTCAGTGTGAATGTACAGCACGGTGAAGGATCCAGACACTGTCTATGCAAGAGCAGAATTTCTGTGGACCAGGGTTGACCACCTCACTGATGCTTCTCAGCCCTCACACCTCCTTCCCCAGCCTGAATCTCTCCCCTGACTCCTGAAGCCAGCAATCTCCTGGGTCCTATCATCTCCTGCTGGTTACTTAAAGGGAACAAACCCAAGTTGGAGCCACCCTGGTTTTTCCGATCTCCACCCCCGCATGGTCTCCCTAATCTTACAGGTGGGAACTTGTGAGTTATTAAACTCTGTGCTAAAAGGAAGGTGAAAAATGTCCATTTCTTATTATTTATTTATTTATTTATTATGTATACAATATTCTTTCTATGTGTATGCCTGCAGGCCAGAAGAGGGCACCAGACCTTATTACAGATGGTTGTGAGCCACCATGTGGTTGGTGGGAATTGAACTCAGGACCTTTGGAAGAGCAGGCAATGCTCTTAACCGCTGAGCCATCTCTCCAGCCCCAAAATGTCCATTTCTTACTTCCACGGGACTCAAGGTTAGCGTGCCTGGAGAGATGAGCACCTCCAGATCAACTCCAACAATCAGGCAGAGAACCGCATGTTATCTAAACCTGAGACCCAGGGCATGAGCTGGCCACGTAGAGAGTATGCTTGCATCTGTCTGTAGACGTGTGTCTTTGCGAGTGTGTGTTTGTGGTGTTTGCACATGGCATATCATGTTCAAGGCCACTCTCTGTAAGAAACCTGACACACACACATATGCAACCCCAAATAAAGTCTTCAGAGAATTGCTTGTGACTGTATAATGTGCTGAGAGGCTTTATTGCGGCCCGATGAGCAACAGGTGCAGGCTGTGGTTTGCAAGCTGCTGCCCTCAAGAGCCTGTTGTCTTTGTCCGCCAGCATCTCCTCCTTGGGACTATTTACCAGGAATCTCAGACTGCTCGTGTCTCTTGCATTTGTGATCACAATCAAGAAATACACCCAGTGAATCAGACGGAGGGAAAGAGAGTGGTTCCTGTGAAGACAGGGGTCAAAGCGAGGTGACGTCTCAATGAAGATGAAACTCTGGGAACGGATCTCTCAAGGAGTGTTTTGCCACATTCATCTCCTCAGCACCTGCTGCAGTGCCTGGCGTGTCAAGGCATTCATAATAGCTTATATTTTCTGAGCCCTTATCACGTGTCGGACACTTAGCCAAGTGCATCGACGTTCTTCCTTCTCTGTTCTCGCTGCAGCTCTGGGAAGTCGGCTCTATTTTTATTCCCATTACCGCCGACGAAACTGGAGATTCAGACAGGCGAGACCCTAGGTCTCGTGACTCTGGGCTCTGTGTTCCTCTCTTCGGGTCACACATCCTTGCTGAGCATCTGGAGTGTGTGCATGCGTGCATGTGTGTAGAGAGTATTCTCAATGCCTGCTGCTCTCTCCCCTTTCACCACTCGGAGACATAACTGGCAGATCAGGTTAATGAAGGGAAGTCTCCATGGCAACGCAAGAAGGCAGAAGAAGTATTTTCTTCTGAATGGGAAGCTGCTCCCTTCAGCCTTGCGTGGGGAGTGGCTGGAGGGGGCTCCACACAGGCGTATCTCTTTGATGAGTGGTGGGTACAGGGTCTCCTGCTCCACTGGAGGAGGACAATGCAGCAAGGAGCACAAGTGGGGCTTAGCCTCTGGAGGAGGGAGGTAGGGAAGGGGTGCTCCAGCAGCCCCCTCTCCCCCGGCTTTCACTCACTATTCCCATCCCTGGAATGATCACATCTCATAGAAGAAAACTGACATCCAGCAGTTATGGGGCCATGGACTTGAAGAGTCAGGGGCCATGGGAAGAGAAAAGGACACAGGAAGGGTGGGTGGCTTTTCCAAATATGTGACATTCTAGCTGAGGCACTGGATGGAGGGCGATGCAAGAACCTTGCCACATTCCAGGACTGACTGTACTAAGGCTGAGAGAAGCAGAGGGCATGACCAGGGTCGGGGGTCAGGAACAGAGACCCAGGTTAGGGCAGGAGGTTAGAATAGATCCGGGGTGAGAAGTCAGCTGGCTTTGAAGAGAGGAGCAGGCGACCAGAACTGTGGTCCAATAAAGGCTTTGAAAAGATTGGAGTCTGTGGCCTGAACAGGCAATGGATGCTCCCTACCCAGCAGTGAAACCTGGTCCCTCAAATCCCTTTGCCCCTTCCCTTTGCTGTGGGCTTTTTGTCTCCCTGCAAAGCACCAAATGGAAACAGTAGCAAAGTGTCAGGCATGGAAAGGAGCACGGCTGGGTCCTTCTTTCCCATTGTGCGTCTGATCAGGAGGGAGAAATGCCTCAAAGAGAAACTGTTATAAAGAGAGTCATCATAAAGTAACTCACAAGGCCATCCTCCACGGCAGGGGAGAGCACTGCAGGTTGCTTAGGGTCAGTGCTGGGCCCTGGCCTAGGTTCCCCACCCCATGGCCATGGCCTAGGTTCTCTTCCCCACCCCATGGCCATGGCCTAGGTTCTCTTCCCCCACCCCATGATCACGGCCTAGGTTCTC
>NC_022014.1:26876121-26933707 GCF_000317375.1 Microtus ochrogaster
CCATGGCCTAGGTTCTCCTCCCCCACCCCATGTCCATGGCCTAGGTTCTCCTCCCCCCCACCCCATGGCCATGGCCTAGGTTCTCCTCCCCTCACCCCATGGCCATGGTCTAAGTTCTCCTCCCCCACCCCATGGCCATGGCAGTGATGTCCCTGTCTGATCATTCTACCTCCTCAACACACATGCCCCTCTAGGCTGTCATATGGCTGGAGAAAGATGGTGGGGAAGAGGAAAAGGTCTCTGCGCCTTCCACATTACTTGCTCCCCAAGACTGGGATGGAAACAAATCCTGAGTTGGGGACCTGGCACTCAGGGAGGGCTTTCTAGAATTCTAGGCTTCATCCTCTGTGTCTGACCAGTTTGCCTAGTGTTCTGCCTCTTGGTCACTAGTCAATGTCCAGAAGAGACTGATTTTGGGGTGCTCGGAGTCCATTATTAGCCTAAAGATTCTGGAGAGAAGCATGAGAATCTGAGGTGGCCACAAGGTGGCGCCAAACACTAAATCTTCACATTACATTTTTTTCTTCTCGTCTCTCAAGGGGACCCCGGGGGCTCCTAAATGTCTCCCACGACCCAGGACTGAGGCCTAGCCAGACCTTAGAGTGGAGGCAGAAGCTTAGTGCTAGGAGTGCCTCAGTTTCTCTCAGAACTGTTCCAACCTCTCTTAGTTATCCCAAAGTCAGAACCCCGCTGCTGCCCTCTGGTCACTTCTCCCAGCTCCCAGGGAAGGGCTAAGAGACAGAGACTGGACAAGGTTGGCATTGCAGGTGCAGGAGGGACAGACAGTGGTGGCTTTGGCCTCCACTCCTCTCCCCTTGGGTAGTCCCACGCCTCTCCTGCTGCCTTCCTTCTCCACTCCCTCCTCACGGAAACATCAGCTGACCTCTTTTGCTGCGATTGAAAGAAAGCAAAGCCTGTGGGTGTCAGACTCAATGGAGTCTGTAGTGGCCAGAAGTCCTACCTTCCTCCTGTGTCCCATCCCTGCCAGGAAATCCTCCAGGTGCCAACTGCTTAACCGTCCTTTCCCGTGGGGGATTATCTAGTCAGTCTATAACTGGGTGTCAGTAGGATTATCTAAGTCAGCACAAACCTCTCCCATCCCTGCAGCATGGACGTCTCTCTACTCCTCAATGTGGAGGGTATTAAGAAGACCATCCTGCACGGGGGAGTGGGAGAACTCCCTAACTTCATCTCCGGCTCCCGGGTGAGTAACCTTCCCCCAGCGAGAGCCCCCATGGTCCCTTTCTGAGCTCCAGCTGTGCCCAGGGCATTGCAAATAGCTTTTGGTTCAGCCCTAATCCAGCCAGGCAGGCCTTTTCTCAAATTGCCCACCCTATGCACCTAGGCTGCCCTGCTTTGGAGTTTATAAACAGGTCATTTTGGGGGGGTAGTTTTTGGGGTAGCTTTAGTGCGGACTGAGGGGTTGGGGGTGGGGGATTTTTCCAGAGCTCCAAATGTCAAGTGAATAGGAAGGAATCTCGGGAGTTCTGGTGTTTGTCTTCTGTGTTTGATGGGTCTCCCAGGGTGGATGGACACATCCCTGGACATTTGAGCTTATTGGGGAAGGATTCTTGACTCTTGGTCGTGAGAGACGGGCACAGGCTATGCTGGAAAGGAATGGGTTCCTTGTGGGCACTTGTAGGGTGTGTCTGATGCACCTTAGCTTACCAGGCATAGATGAACTGACTCTGAGGACAGCCCTAGGAACCTGTGGTGGCTGGGTGGCCGCAGCTGGAATTCGGGAGGTATGTCTACATCAGACCCCTCTGTTTTGGGGACTAGGTGACGTTTCATTTCCGAACCATGAAGTGTGACGAGGAACACACAGTGATAGATGACAGCAGGCAGGTGGGCCAGCCCATGAGCATCATCCTCGGCAACATGTTCAAGCTGGAGGTGTGGGAGACGCTGCTGACATCCATGCGGCTCGGGGAAGTGGCCGAGTTCTGGTGCGACACCATCGTAAGTAGGCCGCATGGCTCTTTCCCCACTTGGTCCCCGCACGCTCTTCCTGGAGCCATCAAGGTTCAGGAAAGTTAGGGCTAAACAAGCCTCTCTATTCTAGCCTGAATTCCCATTGTCTGTCATTACAAACGTGATGACCTTCAGGCAAAGCAGGCCTTAAAGTGACATAAAAATGTATGGGTGGCTGGGGAGCTTTGGAGAGGACCTTGGAGTAGGAGAGGGTCACCCCTGCCCTTTTCTTTCTGCTCAGTGAAGCAAGTCCTGGAGTCTGTGGTCACTGGGCTTTTTTGCCCTCCCCCATTCTTTCCAGCTCTATGACTCAGTTCATATTTACGTCAATCCTAAGTCATCTTTACAACGTCTTGCTCTGTGATTTGGAGAGACAGGCGCTTCTTAGAGAAACTTGCGAACTTGCAAAAGTCAGGAGAAGCCTATCAAGAACCTGCCTCCTAGGCTGGCACAATCAGCCCACCACCCTGTCTTGAGTCCTCTTACCTCCGGGGCACTTCTCTTCCTCATCCCACGCCGCGTGGGCAAATTCCAGGCATCGTGGCCATTCATTTGGGAACACTAGATTTGGTGACTCTGAAACTACTGGACATTTGAAAAACACAGCCACAGCACCGTTGTTAAATCTCCAGAGAACCCAAACACCCCCTGCACACTCTCTAATTGCCTGACACAGGACTCTCTGACCATCTCATTTAGTCCCTTTACAAGATTTAATTTTTATTTTTAAGTGTATCTATGCACGCGTGTATCTATGTGGATCCGTTCACATGAGTGCAGGTGTCCACGGGGTACAGAAGAGGGTGTTGGATCCTCTGGAGCTGGAGTTGTAGATGGTTGTGAGCTGCCTGGCATGGGTACTGGGAACTGCGCTCTATTCCTCTGAGAGAACAGCAAATGCTCTTACCTGTTGGGTCACCCCCCCCCCCCATGTCGCTCATTTATTCTTTAGAAATGAGTGGCATTTGTGTGTGCAGGCAGGATCCAAACAAAACCAGTGTGTCAGGCTTTACCTGTGTGGCTCTGTATCTGTCTCCCTGGGTTTCCTGGCCCTTTCGGGTCACGGAGTTAGTGGTCCTAGAGATATGCACATTTGGATTCTGAATGTAATTGTCTGATATATTCCTTTATTTCTTGTATTTCTGACAAATGAGCTTTTTGTCTAAAATCTTGAAAAGTCTTTTATTCTTTCTTCTCCTTTCCTTCTCACTGATTTGTTTTTGTCCAGGGCTTCACGTAGCCCAGGCTGGCTTCAAAATCCCTATGTAGCTGAGGATGACCTTGAACTTCTGATCCTCCTGCCTCTACCACCCAGATGTGAGGATTACAGGTGTGTGCCACCACATCTGGTTTATGCAGTACTAGGGACTGGGAATTTGAGCATGGCAGGCAAGTCCTCCCCACCCCCAGTCTTTGTTTTAAAGTCACGGAGAGCTCTGTGAATGTCTCACCAAGGGCCGCACGGTACCTGCCTATCACATGCAAGATTGAGATTGATGGGTGAGTTCAGGTGTTGACAAGCTGAGCTGTCTATCACAAGGCTCCCCCTGGGTCTTCACAGTGGATGGTGGTTAGATACTCTTTATTTCGTGGGGAGCTAATGACCCTTTTGAAAGAGCAGTTTGGTAGAGAGAGAGAGATTGCATTTGCGACGTATTTTATTAGTGTGGAGTGACCTGGGGAGATTCTTTCTCCTCTTGCCACTCTGTCTCCTCATCTGTAAATGAACAAATGGCGTGTTTGGGGCTATTTTGGGAGTCATAGGATATGATATAAATGAGCGGAAGTCATGGTGCACATAAGGCGATTAAAAGGTAGAAGCTATTATTTTGAGCTAGAAGGATGTTGAAGATTAACTCCTTTGTTTTACTGAGGAGCCTTACTCTGAATATGATTTTGAGAGAGGAAGTAATCTGCTCTGGTTCAAACAAGCTGAGGGGCAAAATCTAAGTGGGATCCTTAGCTTTCTTGTCCAGTACCTGCACCTTTTAACAGAGCCAGACTGCAGTACCACCGTCTACCATTAGGGGATGCCATACACTACATGACTCCCCTGTGTTCCTCAGCATACTAAAGCCCAGCATCTTTTCTTTGCAACACTCTTGTTGTTATTATTTTAATCTTAATTTCCTTTAACTTAAACAATGTCTTTCTGTCAGTTCAGGCCTTCATTCAGTTAATTTATTCTGTGGTGTGAGTTTAGAACCACCCCTTCTGCCTTTGCTCTCAGTGAGGCATCCCCGAGCTTGGAAGACCCCTATGCATCTACTTTAGGCTTTATGTCTACAAGCCTTTGTCATGAGCAAGAGCTCCCTCACCTGCTCAGGGTGCATATTTGCTAACATGGTGGGCTTCATGCACAGAAGGCTGTCAATACAGTCTTGATTCGTTGATTAATTTGTTGTGCAAAGCCCCAAACTGCTGCTCACTCCAGGAGCAGTTCCTGGGGCCTTTGATGATGGATTGGGAGGTGGGCCTGTAAGCTGAAATAAATCCTGTCTGCCTCAGGTTGCTTTTGGTCATGGTGCTTTATCACAGTAATGGAAACCAAACCAAAATACCTGCCCTAGGAAGAGTATATGTAACTATGTTTAGTCAGCCCCTTCTCTGTGGGCAGCCTCTACTCAGGAACCAGAGTTCTACATAAATTCAGTCACCAGTAGGGCAGGCACAGGCCCAAGAAGACCTGACTAAGCAGTCATTGGGTGTCACTTACTGTCCTGCACTCTACCTGGACTGTCCTTGTTCAGTCAGCTTGGAGTTATATCTTTGCAGGAATGGGGGTTCCTCCCTCTCTCCCCCAGTACAGAGGGGCAGGGTGGGTGAGAGTTCCTGGCCCCCTGTCTGCCTCCGAGCGTCTGTCTCCACCTAGAACCTGTTGCTGGTGCTCAGTTTTGTGAGGCCAGAGAAACAAAGTCTGATTCCACAGGATCTGGGTCTCCAGTTGCCCAGTGGGTAGGGGCAGCTGTTTTAAGTTCATGCAGGGAGTGGGCTAGCAGCCGTATCCGTAGCAGCCGCAGCAGGATACTTGGGTTCTGGATTCCATCACGGGTCTGCGATATTCTGTTAATACTTTGTGCTTAAACACTGGCAATAAATTTAAAAACCAGACCCTCCCCCTGCCCCAACCAAGCCCAACACATTGAGAGTCAGTGGATGTGGTCTGTAACACTGCAGGTGGCAGCCTCCGGTCCAGACAGGGCCTTGGCCTGAGCCAGGCACTTACCTCAGAGCAAAGAGGGAACCATGATGATGGGCTCCCTGATTGGTCTAGTCCTCAGATGTCCAGAGCCCATGGGTGGCAATGACTGCTCCTATAGCTTGTAACCTGGTAGGAGGGCTCCAGGATCCCTCCCTTTCACAAAATTGGTGCTAGAAAAATGTCCCCAAACTTGGTTCCTTCTTCTAGGTTCTATCTTGCTCTTGATGTCACTCCATAACCCTGGGCGTGGGCTGGGACACCAGACCTGCCAGGTTGGCAGGTATCTAGTAGAATGCAGCCTTTGTCTGAGGTCCTGCTGAAATGGCCCCAGTGGACTCCTCCCCAAAGCAAGCTGGTAGGAGGAGGATGCTTCCTCCCTTATTCTAGCCTTAATCCTTCAGACAGCTGCCATCTGGCTGTGCCTCTCAGAAGTCAGCCCAGGGCATTTGGGCTAATCTAGGCCAGTGGGGGTGGGGAGAATGACCTTCAGCCTCCAGCATCTGTCCTTTCCACCAGCGGAGGGACAGGGGTGGCTTCGTAGCCATCTGAACTTGACCTCTGTGGCTCTGAGGCTCTACCAAAGAGTCGAGGCCTAGTATGGAGCAGGCCTTGCTGAACCCCAAGGGCCAACTCTGGATGCAGCTGGATCAGACCAGACATACACGTGCACTGGCACATTCAATGGCTCTCTCAGGTTTAGGACTCTGCTCCATTCACTGCTACATCCTGGAAGCCCTGGGCTTGTGGGGCTCAAGGACTCCTTGGGGAAGAATGTAATATGCTGACCACAGGGCTAGAAAGAGGCAACGTGTGGCTAAAAGCACAGCTTGGAGAGGCAGGTTCAAATCCTGTCTGTGTCATGCCTGACTGTGTAGCTTTGAGGTCTAACCCCTCTGGGTTTCTTTTCTTCAGCTGTAGCACAGGGATATTCACAGTGACTCTTTTGCTGGGTGGTCATAAGGATTAGAGGTGCCAACAGGTTTAGAGCGGTTGGGCACACTGTGAAATACAGTTGTTCTGGTAGGTGTCCTGGGATGGCAGTGCCCATGAGAAGGGTCCAGCCCAGGCTGGGGGTGGTCTGGCTAGCTCTGAACAGACGGCTAAGACAATGCTCCTTCATCTCTCTTACAGCACACAGGAGTCTACCCTATGTTGTCTCGCAGTCTACGGCAGGTGGCTGAGGGCAAGGACCCCACTGGCTGGCATGTGCACACGTGCGGGTTGGCCAACATGTTCGCATACCATACTCTGGGCTACGAGGACCTGGATGAACTGCAGAAGGAGCCGCAGCCGCTCATCTTCCTGATTGAGCTGCTGCAGGTGGGAGCCAGGTGTGGGAGGGGCTGGCCCAGGTCAGGAGGGATCCTGAGGACTCCTGACCCCATGCCCACTTCACTTGCTTCTCCAGTAAACGAGAGGCTGGTCAGGGACCCCAGCAGAATTGAAAGTTGCAAACCCCCTCCAAAGGAAAACACTCATTTGGAAACAACGTTTGAAAAATGGGATTTAATTTCATTTTTGAAGCATCTTTATTTAATTGGTCATCTGTCTGCTTCCATTTCTGCAAGATTGAGGGTTGCAGCCTCCTTCTTGGTTCCTGTAACTTGTGGGTTTGGACTTGGGTCTGGCACAGTAAGAGAGCCTGCATGGGGCTAGAAGCGCCAGGCTCAAGGTCGAGGCCAGGTCAGGACTCAGCTTATGACCAAGGTTGAAGCTCAACCTGAGGGCTGTATGGGTAAGGAAAACTGAAAAAGAACAGTTGTGTGGTTTGTGCACTGTGCGGGAACATCCCTTCAAAAGCGCTCTTTGTAGATATTACACGTTTGTGTTATTATGATGACAAATTCTCTCCAGATGGCAATAAAAGTGTCTTGTTCTAACACAGCGAGCACTCATGACAATCTTCCAACTACTGGAAGTAAACTTTCCTTAAGAAAGGAGCCTTTTTGTAATTTCCCCAAAGGCACCGACTTGCTTAAGGCAGGGCTGGATCTTGTTGCTTCCTTGCTCTGTTCTCAAGGTCTTGACCAGCATACCCGACACTTGGTGTGGTGCCTCACTGTGGGACATGGCAAACCACTTCAGAAGGAGGCTGGGGTCATCTCGCTGGTCCTTTCCTGGCTAACATCTAGCTCCTGGACTAGGTGGAGGCCCCGAGCGAGTACCAGAGGGAGACGTGGAATCTGAACAATGAAGAGAGGATGCAGGCCGTGCCTCTCCTTCACGGGGAAGGCAACAGGCTTTACAAGCTGGGTCGCTACGATCAGGCTGCCACCAAGTACCAGGAGGCCATCGTGTGCCTGAGGAATCTTCAGACTAAGGTTGGGAGCGACCGCTGGCTGGGTGGGCTGGGATGAGCCTTACCCAGCCGGTGGCTGAGCTTCTGCCTTGCAGGAGAAGCCCTGGGAGGTGGAGTGGCTGAAGTTGGAGAAGATGATCAACACCTTGATCCTCAACTACTGCCAGTGTCTGCTGAAGAAGGAGGAGTACTACGAGGTGTTGGAGCATACCAGCGACATCCTGCGCCATCACCCAGGTGCAACCCCGGCAGGGGTGAGGGGGTAGGGGTGAGGGAGCAGTGGGAGTGGGGGAGTAGGAGTGAGGGTGGAGAAGTGGGGGGGGGTGAGGGTAAAGGAGCAGGGGTGGTGGAGATGGAGGCGGGGGTGGGGGAGATACAGACAGCCAGGTCACAGCCACTGGCACTGGCCTCACGTGGCCCTTTCTGTGGTGAGAGGCACAGAAGCTTGTCTTCAACCTGTTGACTTCCCCAAGCCTGCAACTGCGTTGTCGGTGCTTCTGGGTGGGTGATATTTATTGTGGGAGCTGTTTGTTTCAGACTGAGGCTGGCCATGTAGCCCAGGCTCCCTGGGAACTTGTGATCCTCCTACCTTAGCCTTTAGAGCTCTGGGTTTTACAGGTGTGCACAATCATGGGCTTTAGGGAGGAGGTTTTTAAAATCTTATTTATTTTTATGCTTTTCAAATGTGCATGTGGCTGTTATTCAATTAGTTTGGGAGTAGTAACCAGGCTTTGAAAGGAGGCCAGCAAATGAGAGAAAAATATGGAATCGACATTGAAAGAAAAATATGAAATTGACTTTGGTAGTATTTGAGAAGGAGTTTACAACTAACACTAAGCAGGATAGCACAACATTTGCTGCAGGCGCTAAGTACTCCACCCTTATTATTGCACTGAGTCTCACCATCACTCGGATTGGTCAGGCACAATAACAGGGTCCAATGGTGACCAAGCTTGGGTCCTCAGAGGTAACAATACAAGAATTCTGAAGGTGAAATTGGTTACAGCACTTGGAAGAAATCGAGGTCAGGAGGTCTGATGCCAGGGCTCCCTGGGGCTGGTCGGTTGGGTGCAGCTCGCTCCTCTCCGCAGGGATCGTGAAGGCCTACTATGTGCGCGCACGTGCTCACGCAGAGGTGTGGAACGCTGAGGAGGCCAAGGCGGACCTCGAGAAAGTACTGGAGCTGGAGCCTTCCATGCGCAAGGCGGTGCTCAGGGAACTGAGGCAGCTGGAGAATCGTCTGTCGGACAAGCAGGAGGAGGAGCGGCAGCGTTGCCGGAATATGCTGGGCTAGGCACGGGCTGGGCTGGGCTGGGCTGGGCTGGGCTGGGCTGGGCTGGCTGTCTGAAACGCTGGACTGAGGACTGGGGCAGTGGACTGGGCACTGAGCCAGCTGGAGAATCGTCTGTCGGACAAGCAGGAGGAGGAGCGGCAGCGTTGCCGGAATATGCTGGGCTAGGCACGGGCTGGGCTGGGCTGGGCTGGGCTAGGCACGGGCTGGGCTGGGCTGGGCTGGGCTGGGCAGGGTAGGAGCTGCTGTCTGAAACGCTGGACTGAGGACTGGGGCAGTGGACTGGGCACTGAGCTCACCGCTGCCCCACTTGCTCTGCAGGGTGCCCCAGGGCGCGGTGGTGTCCTTGGTTGCCATGAGACTGTCAGTGACTCCTCTGCGGTTGGTCGCACAGCCTGTGGGCCGCATTCAGCAAGCATAGCCCGAGCATCCCTGGTTCAATTAACAAGGACTTCGATGTTGCTTTTTAGCATATACTCATACTAAATTATATTATGACTAATTTCTGAGGGCTGTGGATATAGCACAGTGGTAGCGAGCTTGTTTAGCAATCCTGGAGCCCTGAGTTTGATCTCCAGCATAAATAGATACATATAAATACATGTATATTGTGGGATCAAAGTCATAGGTGCCCATGAAAATCAAAAGCACGCCCCCCCAATTAACAAATGGCACAGGCTAGCTCCCCTTCTTTAGCTCGGGTGCAGTAATCAATCTTACTTTAAATTAAAATATTTAAAAACGATTTATTAATTTTAATTTGTATGTATATATGTGTCTCTGTGTGTATATGCCACGTGCACACGGGTATCCAAGGAGGCCAGAAGAGGGCTTGCAATCCTATAAAGCTAGATTTGCTGGTGGTTGTGAGCTGCCCTATCTGAGTGCTGGGAACCAAACTCAGGTCCCCTGGAAGAGCAGTGAGTGTTCTTGACTGCTGAGCCTTCTCTCCAGTCCCAAAAGGAAAAAAAAAATGTTTTTAATTAGCACTCACAATTGGTTTTCATTATGGTGTTTTCAAGCAAAAGTAGTTTTTGTTGATTCTCCCGTTGCTCTTCCTGTTCTGTCCAGTTTTATTTTTCTAGTAGTTCCTCCCACTCTGTCCCCATGTTAGTGCCCACTGCAGCCTCTTGCTGTATCCTCTATCAGTGCTGATTACAAAAGGACTCCCCCCCCCCACCTTTTACCGAGTTTGGGTAGCCATATTTTGGGCCTCTGATTTTCTTGGTTCTTTTTTTTCTTTAATTACTTTATAGTCACTAGACACAGAACCCCTCAGACTGCCACTGACTTTGGTGTCTCTGGGGACTCCTGGAAGACGGATAGTGCCAGCATCCACTGTGCTACTCTCTCTGCAAGGGTGGGGTGACTTCCTTTTCCATCATGCCTGTAGTTAACATCCAGCCCAAGCTTAGCAAACAAATGAATCTGTACTCAGGTTGACTGGAAAATCTGAAAATCAATAAACAACTTTGACATGATGGTGGCTGTGCTAGTGTATTCCCTGCTGGGCTTTTGCTGCAGCTCTCCTGGTTCTTCAGTCCCCAGGTCACCAGAACAAGGACACTTCTGGCATCCAGGGGTTTCCATGTCAGCCCTCCTAGCCTAGGAGAAAAGGTGGCTCATTTTTAATTGACTCGTGTCTGAGTCTACTAGACCACCTGTGTCCGTGGTGAGGAGGGAGCAGGAGGCAGGAGACGACAGAGGAAGGGACATCATGACCTGCTGAGGCCACCAAGTCCTGAGCTGTGGAGCAGGGAGGGAGGGCATAAGGACCTTCACTGTCTCCTCCAGCAGTGCTACCCAGGAGACCCCTGGATGGTGCACACCACCGCCAAAGCACCTGTGTGGCTCTGAGCAGAGGAGGACCTTGGCAAGGGACCTTAATGAAGACCCAGAAATGACGGCCCCAGACTGCCCCTTTCCTCCCTTCCCCTCCCCTCACATTTCCCCCCCCTTTCTTTTATTTTCCCTTTTTTTCTAGCCTTTCTTCGGGCTTCCCGGTGTTGTTTTTGAGACAGGGTCTCACTGTGCAGCTCAGGCTGGTCTGGAACTTTGCAATCCTCCTGCTTCCAAGTGCAGGGATTGCCGGGCATGCTATCTCTTTCTGTGTGCAGTGTCCCCTCCATTGCCTTTCCTTCTGCAGTTAGAGAGGATCCCACCTTACTTGTCAGTTAGTATACAGCCCACAGCCTCCCCTACACAACCAACACCTCGAGGCATCTACGGGCCCTGATTGGTCCTGTCTGACCCTTCTAGGTGGGGATCGTCCCTTTTGATGCCCTAGGAAATTTGCAAGCCCAAGAGCCAAGAAAGCTGTGGCTCAGGACGCCTGTGAACTATGGTGGGAGGCACACTGGAGAGAGAGAGTCCTAATGCTCCTGGCACCCAAAGATAATGATGGGGCCATGGAAGTCCTGTTCAGAAGCCACTGTATCTTATACCTAGCTCACTCGTGAGGAGGGGGTGATGCGAAAGTGGCAGAGATGCCCCCAACTATCCATCCAGGGCTCTGGTGCATGCCTTGGTTTCCTTCTGTGCTCTGGAAGCAATCTCCTATGAGGTCCTGGCTGATCTCACAGCCTTCAGAAGACTACTTTCCCAGATTCTAGCCAGCAGGGGGCAGCAGACAACAAGCACCCTGAAGTCCCTGGTGGTCTGACGGTATGCTCCACCTCCCTTGACCACCCCTAATGCCTGCAGAGTGGTCACCATCAAGGAGACACTTATAATGAGATCACTGGGAGACTAGGGACTCAGGGAACCTAGTTCCCACCAGCTTTGTACAGTCTGGGAACCCGAGGCTCAAATGGAAGGTAGGTCCTAGATGAACACTCAGGCTTCAGACTTCTGGCTGGGACTTTGTGGGCTACTCTGGGCAGCTCAGCAGCTGATCCATGCTGGCAATGATGCATGAAAAAGGAAAGGAGAAAAACGTAAAGCTCATGTAATGAAGTAAGCCGGCCTTCTAGTAGCTTCTGCATGGAAGCAGTTAGAGAGGCCGAGACAGGGCCTGTGTGGGTTCCTTAGCCACGCTCCCTCCCTCTTAGAGTCAGTACATGTTAGTTAAGGCGTTTGGGCCAGGTGTGAGCCGCTGTTTGAACTGTGTCCTAACTGGAGTAGACCAAGATCCAGATACCAGGGAGCCATGTGTGTTTCTCCCATCCTTTGCAGGTATGTTAGTCCTATAGCTCCTACAGCAGGGTACTATAAACGGTGGCTGAAATTGACACAGCACCCTTTCTGGATCTGAGGGTAGGTCTTCTGGAATGGGCCAGTCTGTGGTCCTCTCTCCAGACTCTCCTGGGAGAATCTGTCTTGCCTTTTCTAGCTTCTAAAGACTTCATGTTCCTCAGCTCTTGGTCCCCTCCATCCTTCCAAGTCAGTAGGGGAGCATCTTCCTATCTCTATGTCCCCCTGGTGTGTCACCATTTCTGTGCCTTTGACCTTCCTGTCTCCCTTTCATGGAACCCTTGGCATGACTCTGGGTCTACATGGATAGCTCAGAAGACTGTTTCCACCTTGGGATTCTTGCCTTGACCATATCTACACAGTCTTTGTGGTACCATACAAGCCATAAGTGGGCTCTGGAGATGGGGTCATGGCCTTCACTGGGGGACTTCCCTCATTTCACCAGTCAGCTGGTCCCCATTGTCACCATCTGCCATGCTGTGTCCTGTAGATGTATCCACCATGGCTCCTTCAACTTGTTCTACACCTGATTTGGCCAACAGGTGGTTCTAGGAACCTCAGGTGGAAGAGAGATTTTAGAACTTGTTCCTCCAAGTTCCTCCTTGCTGGGCAGCTGTTGTGATATTTGACCTGTGCTCCCAAGGGCTGCCTGGCCTCAGCTCTTAATGTCCCTAGAGTGGCAGTAACATGCCCTGCAGGCTTTCATATGGTCATGGATCCCTCTCTCCAGGCTCCTGGTGTTCACCATTCCGTGTTTCCTCCAACTTTTCTTCTTTCCTTCCATTGGGCACTCACATGTTCTTCAAATGGCGCCTGTCTTCTGTCACGTGTCCCTTGGGCTAGAGGCAGTGGCAGGGCTGAGAATGATCCAGCAACATATTCAGGTGGTATAGTCAGGCAGGGCAGAGCCAGGATTGGAGTTCAGCCCCAGAAGTCACAAAGGGGACCGGAGGTGACATTTTCCTGTCTTACCCTATATCCTCACCCTGTTGACTGAGGTTTCTGTCCCTCCTGGTCCCACAGCCAATCAGTCCCAAAGAAACACATAGCGGTCTATGTTAATCATAAACTGGTTGGCCTCTTAGTTCAGGCTTTTTATTAACTCTTACAACTTACATTAGCCCATAATTCTTGTCTGTGTTAGCCACGTGGCTTGGTACCTTTTATCAGTGAGGCATTCTCATCTTGCTTCCTCTGCCTCTGAGCCTTTCCTCTTCCTAGAATTTTCCTCTTCTGGTCACCCCGCCTACACTTCCTGCCTGGCTACTGGCCAATCAGTATCTTATTAAACCAGTACAACTTACAAAACTTTACAGGGAATAAGACCATTGTCCCACATCGGCCCTCACAAGAACTTCGCTTAGTTGACATCATCTGATGGCTTCAAGTGAAGAACTGTTTGCCAGGAACACAGTCTCAGGGTCCATGTCATTGCAGATGGAACTTGGCAACTGGACATATTCATGCCTGGTGCTTGTTTGCAATTCCAATCTTGTGAAGGTCCCAATTCCGATTCAAGATGGCATCGGTCCCATCCAACCTGGGAAGCCATCACACACACACATGCATGCACGCACGCACGTACGCATGCACACATGTGCACGCACGCGCGTGCGCGCGCGCGCACACACACACACACACACACACACACACACACACACACACACACACACACAGAACACACGTGGCATGCTTGGACTTTTCCTCTGAGCACTAGATCCTTCCAGTGCCAAGTCAGGAAATCCAGCTCATAACAGTCTTCAGGAGGCTGGTGTCCAGCATTACTTTCTCTGACAGCCAGCATCTGGACTCTCCCTCCCTGGACTTGCCAGGTTTTATAGCTGGAGGTGCCATGTTGAACTTCACCTTGATCCACTGGTCTGAGTGGTGGCATCATTCTGCTTGGCAGAGGGGGCATTTGGAGTTCTGCTTTCCCCCTCCTACCTCATCCTTGAAGGCAAGCCCCCAGACTTGCTTCCATGCCCTGAGTCTGCACAGCTCCTGGCCTAATTTTGTCTGTTCCATTCCTTCTGCTGTTTTCATAAGTGAGAGACTATGATGAACAAGGGATCTCACCTTCCCTCTCACCACCAATAAAAATATCATCTGAGAATGAGCCTCAGGGGTTGAATTTCCTCACAGTATCAGAGCTGGTGACCCCTCTGTCAGTGCTTCTTCAGGACAGAGGTCACTGAAATGTCTCCTCCTGGGGAGAGCCATGGACACCCTTGAAAAACTCATGTCCATGCTGCTGCCTGCTCCAAAGACTCTTAGAAACCTACTAGTGTGACACCATGCTGTGCAGGGGGGAATATGGAAGCCCAGCAACAGGGGGTTAAGGTGGCAGCAAGAAGTCCAGCAGGACAGCCTGGGGGCATTTACTGGCTTCTGGTCTGTCATTGTCACTTCTGTCAGCTCAACCTGCGAGCTAGTTTGTTTCTCTCTGTCTCCCTCCCTTCCTCCCTCCCCCTTCCCCTCTCTCTTTGTTTTAAACCTCTCTCTTTTAAACATTTTATTTAGGCTGTGAATGTTGTCCTTGTTTTGTTCTTGCAGTATTGGGGATGAAATCCAGGCCCTTGTGCACACTAGGTGACCGTTCCACTGTTGGTAGCCATAGCCTTGCCATCTTCTCCCTCTTGCAGCCCTTGCCCCACCCCGCCATGGTCTCATTAGAGAACTTTCTCCTGTTGTTGTTGTTGTTATTTGTGTATGCCTGCGATACTATGTATGGAGGTCAGAGGACAACTCGCGGGAGTTAGTTCTCTCCTTCCACCATGTGGGGCTTGGGGAATTGAACTCAGGTTGTCAGGCTTGGTGTCAGGGGCCTTTTCATACCGAGCCATCTCGCTGGCCTGAACTTTCTCTTTCTTTTTAAAAATTATTTGCTTAGGATTATGTGTCGTCTATGTGGGGGTATGTGCACATGAGTGCAGGTGCCCTTGAAAGTCAGAGGCATCAGACCTCCTGGAGTTGGAGTTACAGGCAATTGTGAGCTTCTTGACATGGGTTCTGGGGACCAAACTTGGGTCCTCAGGAAGAGCAGTATGTAATCCTGACTGCTGAGCCATCTCTCAAGCTCCCCTTTTAAACTTTATTCTGTCTTAATTTCTTCTTCTCTTAAAACCATTGCCCCTATTCTCCCCTTTCCTCTCATTTATTTTTCTTTTTTAAAATTATTTTTATTTTATGTGTATAGATGGTGTGGGAGATCCTTTTGTCTATGTGTTGCTTTTGTTGGTTAATGAATAAAGAAACTGGCTTGGCTTGTGATAGGGCAGAGTAGAGCTAGGCAGGGAAAACTAAACTGAATGCTGGGAGAAAGAAGGCAGAATCAGTGAGAAGCTATGTAGCTCCGCCGGAGACAGATGCTGGAACTTTACCTGGTAAGCCACAGCCTCATGGCGATACATAGATTAATGGATATGGGTTAATTTAAGTTATGAGTTAGCCAGAAATAGGCTTAAGTTATTGGCCAAACAGTATTGCATATATTATGGTGTCTGTGTGATTATTTCAGGGCTGAGCAGCCAGGAACAAATAAGTGGACTCTTACAACATATAGATGCTTGCCTATGTATATGTCTATGTACCATATTTGTGCATTTGTGCCTGTGTATAAGTCTGTGTGCCATATTTGTGCCTGGTACTCAGAGAGGCCAGAAGAAGGCATTGGGTCACCTGGAACTGGAGTTACAGATGGTTGTCAGTTGCTTCATGGGTGCTGGGAACTGAACTCATATCCTCTATAAGAGAAATACTGAACTGTCTCTCCAGACCCTTCCTCTCATTTCTTACGAGCCTCTGGGTTGTAACCTCCCAGGACAGGTTGCTTGGCAGTCAGCTCCCCAGTTACTAGCCTCCCTTGGGAAGGGAAGGGAGACACAGCTTCTACCTTGTTGGAGTTATGACCCCAGACCTGTCAGCTCCTTCTGAAGAAATGTGCAGACTCTGTCCAGCCTCAAGGGAGGGAAGGCAGAGGTTTGGGTAATTGAGATACACAACCCTTGGTGGTGGAAAGAGCCTGCTAGCACCCTCTTGCGGCAGATGTCTGTAAACATATTTTCTGCATCTGCTCAGCCAGTTTGTGAGCTGTTTCTCTTCACAGATGTGTTCATGTTCATTAGGGAAAAAAAATGGTGTGGACTTAAATGTCTCAGCATCCTCAGGAGGATGCAGGTACCAGGATCAGACAGCCAGGAGCTTTGCTTACTGTGCCTTGATCTGTGTTAAGCTGGGCTCTGAGCTGTAGGGTTGGAGGTGTCCTTCACCATGGGTCATCATAGGCTAGCTTGCAGACAGCCTGAGGCGGAGGCTGAGACATGGCCATGCCTCTTTTCTGACCGTCTATGTTGAGTGTATCCTCTCCCCATTTTTTCTGTCACCAAAGAAGAAAGAGTTGTCTTGGTGATGTTCCAGGGCCCTCTTCATGATGAAGTGAGCAAACTTGGGACTCAGGAGAGCCAGGTGTCTAGGTCTGTTCCAAGTTTACATTTCTGGTAGCCAGTATGGCTGATATGTAAGTTCTATGCTCTACACCCGAGGCAGCCAGGCAGGAGGACCTTCTGCAAGGGGGAAAATGTGCTTTCTTGGTCTAGTCAGACCTTCGGCTAATTGCCTGTGACCCTCCCACAGGAGGAAGACAATCTGCTGCACTCAGTTGGCTGATTCAAACTCCAAACCATCCCACATGCCCTCACGTGCATGCCAGGGATAATGGTCACCAAACTCCTGGGCGCCTGAAGGCTCACTTAACTTGATAAAAGAATGTCACCTGTCAGTTCTGGAGAGCAGATGCTACATATCAAGGTGTCAGTGGGTGGTTCCTTCTGAGGCTTGTCTGTCCCGGGCCTGACTCCAGACAGCCATTGTTTGCTTCCTCTCCCCAGTTGCCTTGGTTGTAGAGCCATCTCTGTCCCCACACTTCCCTTTTATGGCATTCTCAGGCCCTCACTCGGGAGGGTGTTATTGTCACCAGACAAGGCTTTGCTTTTTATTCTGCCTGGTACAGGATGGGAGAGGTAAGATTGGACATGGGGACAGTCTATGGGCTGTTTGGTGAGGATTGGGGGAACCTATGTAGATCAGGATATCTTAGGAAAAAAGCCAAGGGAAGGAGGGGGGGGGATCAGGCATATCCAAGAATCTTGAAAGCTAGTGAGGCATCTCTAAGGAGCACCCACAGGAAGGGGGCAGGATCAATTTAGCTTTCTAGAAAGATCTTCCTGTGGCAAGTTGGAGGTTGTATTGAAACAGGAGGCCAGCTTGGAAAGTCCTGCAGTAGTTTAGGCAAGAAACAGAGTTGGAGGAGAGGAGGGGCCTTGTGAAAGAGACCAGTGCCGTGGGTGCAGCTAAGATGGTAGAGAGGCTAGGAAAGAGCTATTGTGGTTGTGGATAGATACCGTACCCTGAAGAATTCCAGCCTCCCTACCCTTAACCTCCTTGCATCAACCTGAGTTATGTGCAGTGCTTGCCAGTTCCCAGTAGATGGCAGGAGAGAGATTGAAGAAGGCACCTTGGTCTAACTTGCACAGTTCCCATACTGGCTGGGTCAGAATCCGCTCAGTTGGCCCATGGATTTTAGTTTTGAAGGGCAGGGCTTGAAAACATCCAGCTTTGACTCTAGACAGCACCAAGGGGCTGATCCCAAACTGGTCGTGACAGCTAACTGATGCTGGGACCCTGTGCCTTTCTCTCCAGCCAATCATCGTGGGACTGGGGTTAGGGGTTCCTGGTTAAGGTAGAATGAGGGCAGTGTCCTCTGGGCTGGTCACTCTAACTATTTGGAGGGATTTTAGTTCTTGGTGTTTTAGACAGACACATGCTGTTAAGGCTTCCTGGGGTTCTCAACAGGAGCACAGGCTTCCTGCTTCTCTGTCATGGGTCTCTCTGAGTCAACCTCATATCCCGTTATGCAGCAGAGGCTGGCCTTGAACTCCTGAGCCTCCAGGTGTTCATCACAGCTCCTAGTCCTGTACTCTAATGAAATGCCTGAGCCTGAAGAGTCTGGCCTAGTTACCCACGTGCTGACTGCCCCTGCCTGCCTCTTAATCAACCCTTTGCTCTTTCCGAAGTGGCTCAGCCATGCGCACATTTTGTGCCTCTCCCTGGCTTCCAGTTCATTTCTTCAACCTGTGCCCTAGTGGAGAAGCCAAGATCAGCTTGCTTTCCAGGCAGGGGAGGGCAGTCCCTTGCTTGCACCTGCAAGGTCCTATGCGTGCAGCTAGAGCTGGGGTGGCGTTTCACCGCTGCTGTAACAGGGCACCAACACTCTGTTGGTTTTACTAATGAGCTGTCTTGAGTTCAGAAGTCTGCAAGGGGTTTTGTGGGCAGCCGCCGAAGGCTGGGCAGCACCTCATTCCCTCGGAGGCTCATAGGGAAACTTCCTGACTTCTATAGGTCACCCAAATCCCTTGGTTCAAGGTCACCTCCAACCTTCGTTTTCGTTATCACCCTTCTTTCTCTTCTCTCCATGTCCCTCTCTTGGAGAAACACTTAGCACGACTCTGGTCTATCTGGAAAATAGAGGGACAAATCCTCCATCTTAAGATTCCTGACTTAGTGGCAACAGCAAGTCTCTTTGCCTCATGCTGCGGTGCACACATGTAGTCTGGGAAACATCTCTCCCCTCCTTCCTGGGGTGTCAATGGCTCCGGCTGTTGTTAGTCTCAGGGTGCTCACCTGTTTCCTGTGACCTCTTGCATCCCGCCCTCACCACTCGAGCATACCTTCTTTCTGATTTTTAGTTTTTAATTTTTTGAGTTAGCATGGGTTTCCTTATGCCACATTCACACACGTGTCGCACGCCCCCCCCCCCCCATTCTCTTCCTTCCTCTAGGCAGTGCCCTGTTCTTTCACGCCCCATGTGCTCTAGTACCTTTTCTTACGATCTCTTTCTTCCCTCTCATGGCTCCCTTTCTACTTTCATGTCAATCGTATACATGCACATTTAAATTCAAGTTCTGCGTGTGAGGGAGAGTGTGTGCTATTCTGTCTTTCTAAGTCAGTCTTATTTTGCTTAATATAACAATTTATGGATTCATCTACTTTCCTGAAAATGTCATGATTTAATAAGATCGATCTATCTATCTATCTATCTATCTATCTATCTATCTATCTATCTATCTATCTATCTATCATCTGTGTGTCTATCTATCTTATGCACTGTCTTTATTCATATCTTGATGAACGTATAGGCTGGCTCCGTTTTCTAGTTATTATGAACAGTGCAGCAATAACTATGGATAGGCAAGCATCTCTGTAATGTGTTGACTTAGAGTCTTTTGGAATATGGCCAGGAGTGGCATAGCTGAGTCTTACGAAAGTTCTCTCTCTAGATTGTTTTTATGGACCTTGATGCTGATTTCTGTAGTGTTGGCACAGGCTTAAACTCCCGCCAACAGTGAGTAAGGGCTCCCCTTTCTCCACATCTTTTGCTGCTTTGGTTGTCATTGTTTTCTTGCTGACAGTCATCCTGTCTGGGGCAAGGAGGATTCTCAAGGCAGTTTTAGTTATTATTTTCCTAACGGCCCGAGGACGCGAAACACATTTTCAGTAGTTATGGGTCTCTCAGGGATCATTTTTGGGGAAGATGTATCCTTTTTGTCAACTTGTTTGCTAATGGGATGATCCTGAGATTAACTTTTTGCTGAGCCCTGCCACCGACATTCCTCAAGTTGCCCGCAGAGGGCACTGTTGCTTGTTGGAGTTTTGGACCTCCAAGAAGCCTGGATTATCACTGCTCAGTTGATTTAATCTTTTAACCATTTTTTTTACAACGTATTTCCTACTTTATGGTTAGAGAATTTGAGGGTAACATGTCCAGAGCTAGGGTTTACAGCAGATGGGTTCTCTGGCTCCAGACCTGGCTGCCATTCCTGGTGTTCCCTCCTCTCACAGCTAGACCTGTGGGATTTCCCCTCCCAAACATTTCCCCTCTGTGTGGTGACTTAAAAAACAAACAAAACAAAACAAAACAAACAAACAAAACGACAAGACTCTAAGTAACAGTTCCTCTTTTGTTTCCCTGGCTGTCCCTTTCCTCTGACACAGGGTCACTGTTGCCAGTCTGTGTTACTGGTGAGAATGACAGTCAGGGGTCCCCTCAGAGACCCTCTCAGAGATTTGTGTCCTGTCTCCACATCTGGGGCCAGCATAGGATGGAGGCTAAAACCATGGGACAGTCAAACAAAGCGGGGTTCCTAACCAGGTCTGAACATTTCCTAGCTGCATGGCTGTTCACATATACAACCACACACACACACACACACACACACACACACAATACATACACACACATAGAAACACACATACACAACCACACACACATACACAACCACACACACACACACTACATACACACACATAGAAACACACACACAACCACACACACACAGTTTTAAGTCTAGATTTTGCAGATGAAAGGACATGACAGGTGATGTTTGTCTGACTTCTTTTGCTTAAATAGTGACCTCTAGTTCCATCCATTTTCTTGAAAATGTCATGATTTCATTTTTCTTAGCAGCTGAATAAAATTCCACCATGCACACAGGCCACCTTATCTCTACCCAGTCATCTGCCGGGGCACATCTGGGTGGGTTTCATGTTTTGAATGAGCAGCACTGAACACAAATGGTGTGTTGTGTCGTATGTGTTTACCCAGTGGCATAGCTGGGCCATACTGTAGTTCTATTTTTTTTCCTTTTTAAAAACATGTATTTATTTAAGGTGGGAGAGGGGATTTGCCACAGCACATGGGGAGGTCAGGACAACTTGCAGGAGTTGCTTCCCTCCTTCCAAAAGACAATGGTTACCTGCTGCAGAGCAGTTGGCAATGCCTTAACCATATGCATATTACTAGGCCAAGGGCGTCTTCCATCCTTGTCAAGGGGTGTGCTGATCTTCTCTCCTTTCAAACAACACACGTTTTTAGTCCCCCTGAAACTTCCATAATGGTTACACAAATTTACATTACAATCAACTGTGTGATTTTTACATAATTTGTTTAGCGTCTCTGAGCTTCTGTTTCTTCATCTGTACATTAGGGTCCATAATCTTTGAGATCTCACTGAGGTACCTTGATAGGCCAACCATTGTGGTACACAGCATCTGCTCTGTTAAAGTGACTTTTATGCACAATACCTGGGCTTACCTGTGAGCTCACCCTGCCACCCCTAGCATCCCTAGTCTTCTGTCTTCTCAGGTTCTCTAGACTCAGATGAGAGTGAATATTGCAGCTTCCCTGCTCTGCCAGCTCCAGAGAGAGGGGTATCTGGCATCATGGCCTCGGAAGCTGCTGCCGACTGTCACATGGTGGCCTCGGAAGCCGCTGCCGTCTCCTCTGTCAGTGTGCAGCTTTTCATTATTGTCCCTTTTCTGGGATGAATATTCCCAGGGGCCGCCTCAGAGTCTTCAGCTCTTGCGCAGCTTCTTTTAAGGATTTGCTTTGGGGAATTTAAAGCGTGCCAAGAGACATGGACTCCTGGTATTCATCCCGTTAGTAACTTCACATCTGTCTCCGAGGAAAGCCACTGTTTCAGGAGAGCTTCTGGGAAGTCCTAGCTCTGGCTGACCCTTCCTGACTTCACACGAGCTCCCTGGCTGCTGGCCTGGGATGTGCAAATGGCCCAAGTGCAGAGGGAAGATCGTGAAAGACATCTTTTTGCCCTGCAGCAGTAGGAGGCTGGGTGGAGGAGGGTGGCGGCAGCTGCGGGGGCTTTCCCTCATCTCCATTGAAGCTGCTGCGGTCCCTACAGTGGCTTCTTCCATCCCACCCAGCCTTGCCCTCAGTGGGAATCTGAGTCTGACTATGGGGTAGATGGTACAGGAAGGTAGGGAATCCTTAGTCTAAGTTACAAAGACGTTTTCTTCCCTTGGTGAGAGCCTCCATTATCAAGGTCGGGTAAATGAACTTGGTTATTCTGGGAGAGTTAAAAGCAAACTGAGAACCTAGAACTCTGAAGGGGAGAAACCCACGGCAAGCCGAGTAGATGGCTGTTCACAAGGCTGTTCCCCTGACCTCTGGCATCTGCCCTATGCTTCCACCCTCATGGCCTTCATCCCAGCTGATGGAACAGGGTGGAGGCTTCCAGACCACTTCCAGCCTCGATCCAGAGAACCCTTGTGCTTCTCGAGACTTCCTCTCTGCGCACAGAAGAGGAGCCAGTGGCTGAGAGGCTCCTGTGGAGATGGGTACCTGGTGCACAGGGAACCAGGACCGAAAGGTGATTCATGCAGTCACATGATTAGGTGTAAGCCAGTGATGCCTTTGTCCCAGCAATTCCAGATCTCCTTCAAGTCTTTTATTTGAGGACATCCTGGTGTTTTCAGCCTGTTTTCTTAGTTAGAATTTGTATTGCTGTGATGAAACACCATGAACGAAGCAATGTAGGAGGAGAGGGTTTATTTCACTCACAGTTCCGTATAACAGTTCATCATCTCAAGCAACAAGGGCAAGAACTCACACAGAGCAGGAACCTGGAGGCAGGAGCTGACGCAGAGGTCATGGAGGGGTGCTGCTTACTGGCTTGCTCTTCATGGCATGCTCAACCTTCTTTCTTACAGCACCCAGGACCATCAGCCCAGGAATGGCATCATCCACAATGGACTGGAACTTCTCCATTAATCACTAATTAAGAAAATACCCTCCAGGCTTGCCTACAGCTGGATCTTATGGAAGCATTTTCTCAATCGAGGTTCCCCCCATTAGATGACTCTAGCCTGTGTCAAGTTGACACGAAACTAGCCAGCACATCTGTGTTTGCTGCTATAATAAATACCACAGACTGGGTGACTTATGAAGGAGTGAAAATTTTTCTTTCTCCATTCTGGAGGCTGGAAGGTCTAAAGTCAGGGCTTTGGCTGTCTATGAAGATCCTGTCTCCTTTTTGAAAATGGTAGCTTGAATGTTGTGTCCTCCAGAAGGAACACTGTCCTCATACAGGGACAAAAGGGATGATTCCCTGTCAAGCTCTTCTATAGGGACATCTGATTCCAGCCTGGAGAGTCCCACTGTCAGGATCGTCTTACCTGTGGGGGGTCCCGCCTCTGAGGGCTATCATATTGCTATTCAATGTCACTGCCTGGATCCTGAGGGGATGCGTCCAACCACTTCAGGCGCAGTGAGTTTGCACAGATGCAAGGGGGCCCCTCAGAGTCAGACAAACACCTCACAACACTGTGCAGTTGGAATCAGAGTCCTGCAGACTCCACACCCATCACCACGTCAACTACGCTTCCTCATGTGAATTCACACCAAAATAACTGGGGGCTGAGGGGAAGCGGGAGTCCCCATCATGGAAGGATGTGATGTTCTTGAGTGACTTGGGTTAAAATTAGATGCAGATTTAGCTGGTGGAGGGACTGAGTCAGAGGCTGGAATGCCACCATCTCAACACAGTTTATAACATCCAAATTCACTCGTTGGAACCCAGGGCTGGGAGGCCTTCTCTTTGTTAGCCCTCAGAAGGGAGCACGATGGATGAAGTTGGAAACCAGGTACTCCTCCAGTGTGAGGACTCAGGACACTCTCCTGGATCCTTCATCAGGGCATCAGGGTCTGTGATGAGATGAGGTTTCTTATGACAAACTCACACCCACTCTGTTAGGAAAACCACAGAGTCAAATGGGCTGGAGACCGAGGCCCTGTGGGGAGGGGCCTTTTCCAGGTCCGTGTGACACCTCTTTGGGGGCCAAAAGTGTGCCCTAATGTTTTAACCTCCCTTTCCACAGTGACCTCTGACTGAATAAAAGATATAAGAAGGGAAGGATATGACCGCTCCTAGGCATAGTGGAAGAGAAAGTTTATTGCAGATAAAAGGGAGAACATAGGCAGAGACAGGGACATCTGGGAGAGTCCAGAGTGGCCATGACCTTGACTGAGCTGGGCTGTGTGGGGAGAAGGGGAGGGGAAGGGAGACGGAAGAGAGGGTAACCAGGTGCAGCAGCCAAGAGGGCTGGTAACCAAAATGTCTGGATTAGTAGGGAAGAGCCTCTGGGAGAAGGGCTGGAGAGGTAGGGAGTAGAGGGCGGGTATGGCAGCCCTCCTGTGACCGGTGGGAACTGAGGGATGCTGGGAGAACCTGGCTGCCAGGTCCGCTTTGATATGTTAACTAGGCTCCTCGGCTATTTGTCCCAGAGTTTGAGACTTTTCAACCTCCTCCCTCATTGTGAGGCTTTCAGAAGAAAAGCTTGGGCCTAGAGGACTTGATGGACCGGTCCTCCTCCCCAGGGTGTAGTGATTTCTCACTAGCAGCATATTCTCCCAAAGGGATCTCAGCGGGGCTCCAGAGACAAGCCGCAAGGGGGAGGGCTGAGTTTATGAAAGAATGCCTTGTTAGGTCTTTATTTATTTTTAAAGCACCTGGTCAATGTAGCTCACACTGGCCTCAAATGTGCTATGTAGTCAAATGCAGTGCAGGATTGAGCCCAGGGCTTTTTGCATGTTTGGTAAGCTCTGTATCCCCTGAATTATGTATGCAGCCCCTATTTAATGTAATATTTAGAGCCTGCTATGGTCTAGGTGCTGAGGCCTTCGGTGTATCAGGTAGAAGGAGTGGGGCTGTCTCTTGGTCCCAGGGGGGAACTGGTCGGGTGAACAGCCCATCAGGTTCTCACTTGGAGGGGAAGGTGGCTCTATATGAAGCCAAACACATGGAAAAGTTAGTGAGACAGCCAGGTACCTCAGCCATCAAAGGACAAGGCTAAGGCGACTGGAAGCTTGAAGTCAGCCTGGGAGACATGGCAAAACCAAAATCAGAACTCATACAAGAAGCCAGGGAGTGTAAGGGCCATCCGGGTCCTCTGGACAGGGTGTGCGAGTGATCTGTATCAATGTCAGAGTGGTAGATCATTTAAGAGACAAATGCTGATAAGGGGAAGTGGAGGCCGTGGGTTTGTGCACACCTGTCCACGGGGAAGGGTAGCTCTTAGGGAAGCCAGATGCTTTGAGGGGTAAATTCTCTTGTTGGGGAGGAAAGGGAGGCAGGGGAATGGGGGAAGGACAAAAGGGTGGGGAAGAGCACACCCAAGTGATCTGATCACTAGTCATTGATGAAAGGAACCTACTGACGGCGAAACAGTTGCTCACCCGTGAGCTTCTGGGTGATTCTCTTATTCCGACCTCCCATCGTACCATGTGAGCAGGGAGGTTACAGTGTGTGCTTCCATGCTCACTTTTTCTGTGGGTTCGGAGTTGTCAGGCACGGGTGGCCAGTGCTTTAACCCACTGAGCTGCCTGGCCTGCCCTGGGCTGACTTTCTGAGATGCTCCTCTCCTCGTGCAGTGGTTAGTCCTTTGGTCGTCATGCCCTCCGTACTGGAAGTGCCTCTAGTATCTGCTGCTGGAAACCCTCTCCTCTCTTTGTATCTGGCTTGGTCACTTCTTTGGGGGTTCAGACCCCATAATTCAGGAATAGTGAAACTCACTATGGTGGTTTGAATGAAAATGGCCCCCTTAGGCTCACAGGGAGCGATACTATTAGGAGGTGTGGCCTTGTTAGAGAGCTGTGGTTTTGTTGGAGGAAGTGTGTCACTGGGGGTAGGGTTTGAGGTTTCAAATGTTTGAGCCAGGCCAGTGTCACTCTCTCTTCCTGCTGCCTGCCGATCCACATATAGAATATCTTGGCTCCTTCTCTGGCACCAAGTCTGTCTGTGAGCTACCACACTTCCCACCATCATGACAATGGACTAAAACCTCTGAACTGTAAGCCAGCCCCAATTAAATGTTTTCCTTTATAAGAGTAGCTGAGGTCATGGTGTCTCTTTGCAGAAATAGAAACCCTAACTAAGATACTCTCTAAGGTGAGCACAAATAAGACCCAGCCATTGTTCACATCCTAATACCTGTGAAATGAATACTTGTAAGAAAAAGGGTATTGGGTTGCTGATGAGCTGATTTAAAAATAGGAATATTACCCTGAGTCTTCTGTCTGCACCCTATATGCATGGAGAGTCTTTAAAATGGAAGAGGGAAGGGAGAGATGGTCACAGGGTGGCATGGAAGGACTTGGCTTTGAAGAAGGAGAAGGGGTATAGCCAGGATCCAGATGCTGCTCAACCAAGGGTAGAGTGCATTCACTCCGGCACACCCGGCTACCAGGCTACCAGCAGGAACCCAGCACATCCGGCTACCAGCAGGAACCCCGATCTGCCAGTCCAGCCCAGTGGGTCCCATCTTGGACTTCTGACCCCTAGAACTGTAAGATTATAAATATGTTTTGTTTTAAGCCACTGGTTATGGAGAATTGTTACACGAGCCACAGAAGACCAGCTGCTGTGGTACTGCCCGCCCTCCATGTTCTTTCAGGGAACCTCGGTAGTGTAAAGCCTTAATTTCCATTTGTCTTCGGAGCACTCAGGACGTTTGAAATAGAGAAACAGAAGAACAGCCATTGTGTTTCTCGGGGAATTCTGCTGTGCTGGGTCAGCAGTTCTGCTTAGTAGCAAGAGTCAGCGACCGTCTTGGCCCCTCTGAGTTCATGCTCTCCGGGGCCTTGCAGTCCACCCCAAGGTGAGCAAAATTCCCCAGCAGCAATCGCAGTCCCCTGTTTAAGTGAAGGTCAGAGCCACAACAGCTTTTTCGCCTTGGGTAGTTTTAGAGTTTGTTTATTAAAACTGTTGGTAGCTTTGGGGGCTGGAGGGATGGCTCAGCAGGAAGAGAATCTAGAGAAGAAGCAAGGGCATCTTCCCATTAAAACCAGGATTGTTCTGTAAGTAAATCCGAATAGAGGGGGAGGAAGCATCTCATTAGAATTATAACGGCGCCCCCAGCCTGTTCCCCCTTTGCACTGTGTTGCTCAAACTGATTTTTTCATACTGCCAACTTAAAAACACATCCATTTGAAAGTACACAAAGATCAGTCCTTGATTTTCAGTTTTGGCTTCAGTCTCACTGTAAGGGAGCATCCGCTAACAGTGTTTTTTTTCTTCCCCCCTCTCAGTTTGCTGCAGCTATGTTGAAAATCCACTCGGGAAGGAATGTAGATTTGTGTTTTGTGTGAAGAGAAACTAAAATGACTAAGTGTAGCACAAACCATTTAGAGAGGTGTGAGGCTGGGAACAGAGGGAAGGAATCTGGTTACCTGATAATCATTGCAGCTTGGCAGATCACAGGTCTGTGTCTCCTGCAATGCACCCTTTAGGATGGTTGAACCTGAAGCTACACAGGGCCCCTTGTCTGAATGAGGATCTGAGTCATAACACTATTTTTGTATGAGGTAGTTATAACGTTTGTTTATTAAAACTGTTTATAGATTTAGGGGCTGGAGGGATGGCCCAGCAGGTAAAGTACTCGCTGTGTAAGTGTGAGGACCTAAGTTCAAGGCTTGGAACCCACTTGTCAGCCATGAGTGACAGCATGTGTCTGTAACCCCAGTGTTGGGCAGGTGGAGACAGGAGGATTGCTGAGGGTTTTTGACCAGCCAGTCTAACTGGATTGTTAAGTTCCAGGTTCAGTGAGAGACCCTTCTTCAAGAAATAAGATGGGAACCAACAGAGGGAAACACCATAGTTGATGGCAAATTCTTGTGCACAAATGCACACACACACACACACACACACAGAGAGAGAGAGAGAGAGAAAGAGAGAGAGAGAGAGAGAGAGAGAGTGTCAGAGAGTCAAAAGAAGCGTTTGTTCTTGAAAATGTGCAGAACTGCAGAAAAAAAAAAGCCTGTATTTCTTTCTAAAGTATCCTACCTGGCAATTAGCCTGTAATAAAAGAAAAGGTGTCTTTAAACCCGAAGCAGCTCTATAAACAGATACTCAAACATTAATTCCAATTTAATTGCTTCACTGTGGGCATAGTGGAGATTTCAGGCCATGGAAGAAGCATCATCTCTGTGTGCATTTAGCTGAACAGCATGCCAAGCGCTGCTGTGGCTGCGTGATTGACACACACACCGTCCTATCTCCAATAATGTCCTCACCTTCTCCCAGGGTTCCAGCCAACTAACCAAGCCTGTGAGCTGGGATGCGTGGGCCATGTAGCCCACAGGGGTAAGGAATCAGAGCTTTCTTACAGGGCAGCATTTTAGTCTACTTCAACTGGTTGACTTGCCTGGCTTGGGTCATTTGTTTTCAAGGGAGACTCCCTCAGCCTCAGTAACTCTCTCTCCTAACTCCTTCCTCCCATCTCAACCCAGGCATTATTCCCAAGATCAGTTTCTGTGCTTTATTTCTCTTCCCCTTACCCCATCAGGGAATCCGGGGGTGGCATGAGGTGTGTTTCATCTTCCACTGCTTTCTCCAGGCTGTAGGAATCATCCGGCACTCACAGCGACTGTGGGCACTGAGTTGCGGCTCTGAGTGGGTGATGGAAAGGCTCCTTTCCTGCACATCCCAGGATTTCCTCTAAGCACCAGTGGTCTAGCATCATGTGCTACTCTGTGTCTTGCTCTGTGGTTGCTGGTGGCAGCACCTGGCTGCCTGCCCCTGCACTGAATGATGTAGCAGTTTTCTTTTGAGTACAGTAGGTGCCCAGTAAGAAGTTGTGGGGCCACTAATGTCTGGCTGTGTGGGTTAGAGATAGAGTTTGTTTTTCTGGGGCTGGAGACCAGATGCCCCGCGTGGCTTGTTCAATCATCATTTCCCAGTGAATTCTTTGTTATTTTATCTCAGTGCTGTTTTTCTGAAGGGTTGCTCCTTCCTAGGCTTATGCAGGTGGCTTTGAACCAGGCTGATCAAACTCAGAGCAGCTGTGTGAGGCAGAAGCTCACCACTCAGGGGAGGAAGAAGCTCGAGCCAGGGAAAGCAGGTTCCCCTGGAATGAAGAAAACTCAAGAATATTACAGCAGCAATGCCACCCTGCTGTGTGGCACTGAGGTAGAGCTGAGTCCTCACTCAGAACTTCAGCTTCTCTGGGGAGGGACGGGGCTAGCAGAGCACATTTTGGTCAGGACCAGGTGTCCACTATCTAGGGGTCCCCAGCCCGCCTATTCTTGTGACACTCCTGTAAGCCAACCATCTCCACGCTTTTCCATCCTTCCCTCCAGGGGCAGAGGGCTGGCAAAGTACCTGGGATATGGGAACGGAAGGGATGGTACTGAGTGTCATATTTGGCTCTGCGCCTTCTAGCACATGACTTTAACCCTAATCTCTCCAAGTTGCAGCCCTGCAAAGCAGGAAGCACAAGATTTGTGCTTGGTGCTGGTGTCTGTGAGAGCGGGAGGTCCTGAATGGAGACTAGCCATGGATGCAGCATGGGGTAATCTCTGCTGCAGGCAATGAATGCTCCAGAGACGGAGGGCTTTAAGGTTTGACTTTTTTGTGATGCTTCAGGTCCTGAATGGGGAGAGTGAGGACGAGGCTAGTCAGCCTGAGTTAGTCCCGTCAGTAGCGAAGGGGAGGTTTTGATTTTGTTAAACAGAGTCTGGGATTTCATGTGTCAGCCTGCTGCCTGGCAATTAAAATCGGGAGAGTTTAATCTGAAGAGAGTTCCAGCTCCGTTGTTTGCCCTTTTAATCTTGTCTGTTGCCATGGGAACAGCAAGTGATTGCAATCACCACTGTTTGTATTGTGAGCCTGCTCCCATCAATGTGGCTTTTGAGAAACAAGAAATAAAAATCTTGACTTCTGCATGCCACTCATTACTATTCAGAACGAACCAGGAAGTTCCATCAAACGCTTGCTTCCCCACACATGCTCTGAAATTCCCACCAGCCCCATTTCTGACCTGCTTTCATTCCCAGGCTCAGAGCATCACCATGCAGGATGGATGCTGGGTGAGCTGGGGACCCAGTGCTGGTGAGGGACTGGCTGCTGAGCGTCCCTCAAGGAGTGATGGATATGCATGGGGTTGCTCTGGCTCCTCCAGCTCACAGTTTTTCATTTTTTGCCTTATTTATTTATTTATTTATTTATTTATTTATTTATTTATTTATTTACTTTGTGTGTTTGTGGGTGTGCACACCCATGTGAGTGCATGGTAGAGTCACCGGGCTGAAGGGGGGCAGGGAGGAAGTGGGTCAGAATTGGGGCTGGTGGGAACTTCAGAGCATGTGCGGGGAAGCAAGCATTTGATGGAATTCCCTGGTTCATTCTGAATAGTAATGAGGGGCGTGCAGAAGTCAAGGTTTTTACTTCTTGTTTTTCAAAAGCTACAGGTGCACGTTTGCCACAGCACATGTGTGGGGGTTGGAGGATAACCTCGGGTCTCGGTCTTTGCTTTCTATCTTGTTTGAGACAGGGTTTCTCTTTTGCTCTTCCCTGCTGCGTGTTCCAGGCTAGCTGGTCCTCCAGCTTCTGAGGATAGAACTGTCTCTACTCCCATCTCATTGTAGGAGTGCTGGGATTACAGATGTGACCTACCACTCCTGGAGTTGATGTGGATTCCGGGGATTCAAACCCAGGTCTTCACAGTTGTGCTTCGCCCATGGAGTCATCTCCCCAGCTGCTCATGGAGGGTGTATTAGCTGCTCATCATCTCAGTTGTGATCTCTTCCTGAATATAAGGAAGAGAGATGCTGTCCAGGGCCAGTGCCCTTGGGAAATGGTGGGTTGGGATCAGTAGTCCCTAGACTGTAGTTCTGAGAAATGTGTGTATGTGTGTGTGTGTGTGTGTGTGTATGTGTTTGGGGGGGGTGTGCTTTTGGCCACCTGAAAAGTTAAAGAAGTGGCCTGCCCATCATTTGCCTCCTGCTGGCCTTGAAATCTAGAGGTTCCCTGGCCTAGAGGGAGATCACCTCAGCCTTTCTTCAGCGAACCCCAAATACCTCTGCCTCCTCTTTTAGCTTACAGAATGGTTTATGGTGAGAATGTGAAAATGTTGGCCTAATGCCCAGACCTAATTGATTAAAGCATTTTTCTTCAAGTAGAGAGAGACTCCAGTGAGCATTGATCCCACTCTGGTGTGTAACAGCTGAGAATAAACTGTTGGGTGAGGAAGGGACTTGCCAGAGGTCAGGGGATAAGAGAGCATTGCCTGGCTCCTGCAGCTTGTTTTGTGTAAATCCGACCTCATTGCAAGACATGCCTTGGGCTGCTTCATTTCATAAACCTTGAAAAATTGAAGCTACTTTTTTATTTGCAATACATACATACCTCCTATCATGTTTCTTTAGAGAAGATACAAGCTGGCTCAACGTGCGTTAAATATCAGTAAATGCATACTGAATGGCTGCAATGTCTTCAAGTTAGAACGACAGGCTGGGAGAAAGCCGAACTCTTGCTGATTTCAAAATGAGCTCCGATCTCTAGGTCTGGTTCAAGCATGTTCTGGTTGTGTGGTCTTGAGGGGTCACTTCACTTCTCAGGTCTGCAGTCTGGTTCCGCAGTATGAAGAGAGTGGGTGCCTTGGTTTGAATGGGAAGGGTCCCCACGTGTGCAGACACTAGTTCCCCTGATGGTGTCGCTGTTGTGGAGTCTTTGGGATGGGAGGGGCTACCTGGTGGAAGCAGACTTCTAGGGACAGGTCTTTGGAGATCACATTCGCCTCTGGTGCCCCTCTGCATGCTCTGCTTCCTGGCTTGGATGTGAGGAGTCTCTGTCCCCAGCTTAGCTAGGATGTCTACTCTGTATTTCATTTTCAAAAATGACCAAAAGTAGCTTGGGGAGGAAAGGGTTTACTACATCCTCCAGTTCACAGTCCATCATCCAGTAAAGTCAAGGCAGGAACTCAAGGAAGCAACCTGGAGGCAGGGACTGATGCAAAGGCCATGGAGGGCCACTGTTTATAAACTTGCCCAGGACCATGGTCTAGGGGTAGCACCCTGTCAGTGAGCTGGGTCCGCCCACATCAATCATCAATTAAGAAAATGCAGCATAGGCTTGCCCACAGGCCAAGCTAGTGGGGGTATTTTCTCAAGTTGAAGTTCCTCCTTCCCAGATGGCTGTAGCTTGGGCTTATGTCAAGCTGACAGAACTAGACTGCACAGCCCCCGCCCTCCACCACGAATTTCACCATGCTTTTGCTTTCAGGATGAACTTTGAAACCGTGAATCTGAAGTCATTTCATTATCTCTGTCAGGTATTGTGGTCCCAGCCACATGGAAGCAGCGGCACAGAGGACTAGCCTGGTCTACCTTGCGTCATCTATGAGGGGTCATGAGCTCATCTGAGTTTATGACCACAGACACACGGGCAAGCAATGAAGAATCACATGCAATTACCCTGGGGCTGTTGCCACAGGTCTTAGAGTTAGGTCAGCTCTCAAGAGGACTAGAGTTCCCCAGGCAGATCCAGAGTCTACCTGATGGACCAAAGTTTCAATCCTCTCTTGATATTCGGATATCACACAGACTGAATCAGATCCTAGCAAAATCCAGGGTGATATCCCTTCCAGGTACAAACCAGTTGATGCCGCACTGCCTCAGAGCCCTCACTGGCAGTGTAAACATCCTGTGATGGCCAAAAGCCTGCCCTCTCTGACTGCTTTATACTTTCCTCCTCCAGAGCAGCGTGCCTTTTTGTTTGTTTGTTTGTTTTTCTTTCCTTTTCTCCATATCTCTCTCCCTCCCTCCATCTCTCCCTCCCTCCTTCTCTCTCTCCCTCCCTCCCTCCCTCCCTCCCTCCTTCCCTCCCATTCTCCCATCCTTCCTTCCTCTTCCACCTATCCCTTCTTCTTCCTCCCCATGCCCACTCCCTCTCCCCCTCCTCCTCCGTGAACTAAGTCTTACTATGTATCTATAACCAGCCTGGAATTCACTATGTACACCAGGCTGGCCTTGAGCTCACAGAGGTCCACCTGTGTCTGTCTCTGGCATGCTGGGATTAAAGCTGCAAGGTGTACCCCTACCATGCTCAGTTTGCTTTTTTTTTATTTTTTTAAGTGGGGTATTTAAATAGGTTAGTCTCTAACTCCTGTGTTCAAGCTATTCTCCCATATTTCCCTTCTGAATGCTGGGCCCCCAGGAGAGGACTGCTGTGTCTAGATGTTCTTATACATAAACAGCATTCTGGTAAATAAAGAATTGCTAGGGCACAGCAACTTCCACTTATCTCTGTCTTTTCTGTAGCTAAATTTGCAGAACAATAGTTAATCCTTGAAACAGAGGCTGTGTGGTCCACACAGCACAGCCTGGAAATGCCTGGTCATTTACAGGAAAGTCTGGCTTGAGTGTCCTCCCTTGCCAAAAGTAGCCATCTTGCCTTGCATCTGTGCTGCCCCCACATAGCAGGGCTACAGCTGGGATCTAAGACACCCCTGTTTTATATCTTGGTGGGGCTGACTCTGGGTGTCATCTATGCTGCAGAGCTCAGCTCCTGCGGGGCCCGGATGGGGCTGCACCAGCTGCCACTCATCCGCTCAGCCTTTGCTCTGCTGTCCCTGCCTCTCTGTGCTCCCGACCATCTGAGCATTGGTGGCAAAACACAGGTGCCAGAGCTTCTCCTGGGCTATGTTTCTAAGGATCTTGCCTTTTTTTTTTTTTTTTTTTGCTTTTTCGAGACAGGGTTTCTCTGTGGCTTTGGAGCCTGTCTTGGAACTAGCTCTGTAGACCAGGCTGGTCTCGAGTTCTGGAGGGTCAAGCTTAGGGTGTTCCCCCTGCTAGCTAAGTACTCTATCGTAAGCCACACCCCTTATGCTAAGTATCCGATCTTCTAGCCAAAACCCCTTTTGTAATCTAAGTGCTCAATCATCAACTCGCAGCCTCACCCCACTAGAACCTTTCCCACAATCTCTTGAATGGAAGCCCAATTTTTAAACAGATAGAACTGTGTGTGTGTGTGTGTGTGTGTGTGTGTGTGTGTGTGTGTGTTGTTCGGAAGCTTTGTCTACCCTTTCCCTTTGTCAGCCCCATCTCAATGCCCCCAGATTCCAAGGATCCCGTAGAACATTGACAAATCAATGCCTGGCTAGGTGCATAGTAGAACTGTTGTTAAAACCACCAGAGTCCCAGCTCTGGCTTTTCCAGGAGCATGCAAAGAGCATGTATGTTTTCAGCAACTGCACGTGAGAACTTCTGCATGAGATTCCGGAAAGCCTGAGATTCTGCAGCTGTGTGTGAGGGTGTTAGTCTGCCACACACGCTTGTGGTGGGGTACATGTGTGTCTCGTGCTTCATGTCTCCCTGAGGTGGACAGGCACAGGGCAGGATGAACTGAGGTAGAGGAGACACTCCAGCAACCAGAGCTGGGAAACAAAAGCCCGGATGGTATGATTTGGGGACTGCCCTTCATTCTGACAGTTCAGGGAACTTGGGGTGGGGTGGGATGGGCTGCTCTGAGAGTTCTGGGAAGAAAGTATCTCAAAGGTGCCAAACCTGCTGGGGTAGGGGAGGGACTCCTGGCTCTGGCCCTCTCTTTCCGAGGCAGCCGAGCCCCCTCCTCTCTACTAACCTCAGAGTTATATGGGTCTAGAAGACAACCAGGGAGACAGTTTGTTGTTAAAATGACCAAGTTCACTTTGGGCACAGTGAAGGGGGGCGGGAGGAAGCTATTTCCTAGTGTCTAAATCTCATTAAAAAAGCAATTTTGCAATCAATTACAATGCAATTTAGCCACTAACTGTTTAATTATATATTTAAAAAAAGCAGAAACAGAAGATACAGCCAGAGTGAGCTCGTTTTCCTGTCTCCATTCTAAGAGCCAGGCTGAGAGGAACTGTCTTTGATGAGGTTTGGGCAGCAGGATGAGTGGTTGGCCTTCCAGTCGGTATGTTATACTAGCCCGAGGAAGTGGCCGCACTCGAAGAACACTGCAGCTGGAGACCTTCGTTTTCCTCTACAAGAGCTTGGACCTTTCGTATTCTGTCATGCACTATAAAAATTGTATAATTCTGTGTGGCTTTTATTAAAGGAACATTATTTCTATAAATTATTTTTTAATGCTGTGGAAAAATTTGCCTTCTGGAACCATTTTGGTAAAAATAATCTGCAGATGAAATAGAGACTCAGGCCTACAGAGTGCTGGAGATATCAAAGCCTGAAAGAGAGAAGTGGATAAAAAGTCTGGCATGGTGGTGCACATGTTTAATCCCAGCGCTCCAGAGACAGAGGCAGAAGATCTCTGGGAACTTGTGGCCAGCCTGATCTACATAGTGAGTTCCAGGGCAGATCGCTCTACACAGTGAAACGCTGTCAAAAACAAAGCAAAACAAAAAAGCAAAATGGATATGGTGGGGAAGTCTAGACACCCTGCAGGGAAAGGGGACATAGGGCTACGTGGGACTGGTTAGAATCTGGAATTGCTTGTGTGGAGGTGGGTACTGGCGCACTAATCTGCTCCTGCCTGGTCTTCAGTCCTTCCATCTCAACTCTCAACCCTAGCGAAGAGGAAGATAATGCTGACCACACTCATGAATCCCTTTGGGTCACCTCGCAGGCTTTTTCCTCTACTCTATGGTTTATGTTCAACTGTATTCTGGTCTTCCTGGTTTGTGCCTTTGGTCCTGAGAATCATACACTCTGGATATCCCTCTGGTTATAGATAGTAACCCCTTGTCTCTCTGTGTTCATGTAAGTGTGTGTGTACCTGTACACATGTAGGTCAAAGGACAACCTCCAGTGTCATTACCCAGGAACTATTTGCTTTTTTTTTTTTTTTGAAACAGGGACTCTCATTGGTCTAGAGCTCACCAAGAGGTGGGGCTGGCTGGCCTGATAGTCTGAGAGAGCTGCCTGCTAGTAATCCCACTCTTGCTGGGGTTACAGGAGCATGCCACTATGCCTGGCTTCTTAAATATGGGTCTTGGGTTAAACTCAGGGTCCAAGTGCTTTACCCACTGAGCCATGTGGGGGCTCCCCTTCTCACTTGGGTGGGATATTCCATTTAGAGGGCCCCAATCCCTGTCTCGTTGGACATAGTCAAGGGAAGACTTTTGTGTTCCTTCCGTCCATCTTGACCAAAGAGAACAGAGAGAAATCTATTGAGGGTGCCTTTGTGTGTGTGTGTGTGTGTGTGTGTGTGTGTGTATGTGTGTGGCAGTGGCAGAATGAATACACATTCTTTGTAAGAGACACATGACCAGTTATCAGCCATCTGTTTTTAAAGCTGCATTCCTGTTGCATGAGGGTTAGAAGATGCAGTGACGTCATTCAGGGAAACATTGCATTTCAGCTATAGCCCAGCTATCACTGCAAGTCCACAGAGCCTTGGCCAAGGCCTGTGTTCACAGAAGTCTTTCAACCAAAGAAGACCAGTATCAGGACCCAAGAAGCCTAATGTCAGGAATTGCTGTTCCCTATTCTTGGGCCAAGAGTTACACTGGCCCCAGCATAGGCTGTGATTCTGGTTGCAGGTTGTGATTCTGCTAACAATACTTCTCATACATGGACTGAGTTCTAGGCTTGGACCAAATGCCAGACTTGGATGGAGCTTTGTATCATCTGAGCCATGAGCTAGCTGCAGCCACCTCTGTCTACACGTTCTCCCATGCGTCTGCCATCATCACGTCCCCAAAGTGAAATGGCTCCCCCACCCCAAGATGTGACTTGCATCCTGGTTCTGGGCCCATAAGCCTTGGAGCCTCTGTAGGTGGGGAGAAGATGCTGGAGGGTCCCCGCATTCTAAGTGCTGTTCTGGAAAATGCACGAAGGAGGTCTGTGGAGAAGGAGGGGGCGCTGGCTTTGGGAGCTGTGAAGAGTGATGATGGTGATGAGTGCTGGCTACATGGTGCCTGCAGCGCGCCAGCCTGGGAAGAAGTGCTCGGTCCACGTTATCTCTCAGAACCCTCACAGTGTTGGAAGTCAGGATTCTTATGTTTTCCACTTCTCATAGGGTCCACTGACTAGACTGGCATCTTACTGGCCCAGACACGTCAAACCTGGGCCTTTGTGACTTCATGCAAGGTGCTTTAAGCCTCAAGCTGCCAGTGAGAGTGACCTCAGCGGGTGGTGACACAATCGGATTAGCACTTTGGAAAGCTGATTTGCGTGAGGGGTGTCTGAGTTTGGTAGAGATTGGAGGCTGGAGGCAGGCAAGGAGGCTGCTTCAGGTGCATCTGTGAATTCTGGAGAGGAGAAGCCAGACAGCCAGCGGCACTGTCTGAACTCATTGGAGGACATGTTTGTGTGAAGAGCAGTTGAGACAGAGCCGACCTGCAGTTGGTCCCTGTCCCCAGCTTCCTCCCTTCAGTTGGAGTGCACCTGCTGGGCCATGCCTGGTCACTCTGTTCACTTGCCGCTCTTGCTAATTCCTGATCTGCTTGGCTCTGAGCGGTGCAACAGACAGAACACCTAATTATGTATTGATTTCCTTCCGAAGATGCACAGCTGTGGGTGAATGCGGAGTTTGCGGCCCTACACAAACACAATCTGAGGAATAAGAGGGTTTGGTTGAGGTGGGGAAAGTCGGACAGCACAGGACCAGCTACCTGCTAGAGGAGAAGCGCAGCTTCCCAGTGGTTCAGGAGCAGTCAGAAGCTGGCCTGGGGAGGGTAGCAGCTGGGACCCAGAGGCCCACTCTCAGCTGCCACCATGGCCAGTGAGCAGAGCACAGAGAATTCCACCTGCCCATCTGCCTCTCCCTCCTCCCCCAGCTCTGCTTTCTCGGATTTTTCCCAGGTGATTAAACTTGGTGGTATTTTGCCAGATGGCATGTTCTCCCACTTCCCCAGGCCTCCAGGGACCTGTCTGGAACACGGGCCAAGCTCCCTTACCTCAAAATTATATTAAGGAGTTTAATTAACAGAAATGACTCCACAACCCATAGATCACACCGGGAGTGCATCTGCCATATGCAGACACCAGCAGGGCCTTGGCTGTCTCCCTGTGACTGTGGGGACCTGGGAACATCATTCACAACCATCAGATCAAGCTGCGACGGTCTCTTGTTGCTCAAATAAAATTTGGGGAGAAAGCTTCCAAAGCTTAATCTCAAGGTAATTCCCAGGCTAGACTTTCTTGGCAGAAATAACCAGATTTCTTCTCCCTTCTATCTAGGGCAGGTTCCCCAGGAGAGGGTCTAACATCTGCCCACCTGTCACTTTGATGGCCTCATGGTGGAGCCTATGTGCCACCTCCATAACATAGCTTGCCCTGTCTGTAAGGGGCCACATTGAGTGTCTCTCTTCACTATGAGAGGTCTGGGGAACACTAACACTTCTCCATGGATCTTCTGGGGGCTACAGCTGCTTCTTTCCTTGTTTTTCCTGACAACCTCCTTGGAGACACTTCTTTTTCTCCCTGGAACCTCACAGCTGATTCTACTGGGTGATGCATTGTCTATGCATCCCCTTTCCATAGAATGGGTCTGCGGTATACAGCCCTGGTGTAACGGTCCCTGACTGTTGTTCTCAGCTGTCACTAGCTTGTTCTCAGCTGTCACTAGCACCCCCTAGGGGCCACCTCAAACCTCGGCGTGCAGTTAAGACAGAGAGTGCCTAGTTCTGTGATGGCCTCAACAAGTTTTCCTTTTTGTCTTGCTGGACTGCAAACATCCAGCTAGACATCCTTGTGGGTGCAGAACTTGTTTGCAGTTGTCTGAATCTGGAAGCCAAGCTCTTCGGTCTAGTTTTCAGTCTCTGTTAATTAGTGGAGGCCACAGCCATGTAAATGAGGGGAATTTTAGGTTTGACTCTGTTCTGAATGTTTCCAACAGTTGATCCCCATTTTGAAATCATCGCTGAAGGCAAGGATGCTCATAATGTCTGAGTCATCAGTGTAACCCTCCCGTGTCACCCCACACGTGCTACTCTGCATATAAACACAGAAGGCTGATTACATCATGATGTCTCCCAGTGCAATGAAGCCCAGGCATTTACATACCGGAATGCATATTGCTTTTATTTCAGAGTGCTTCTCTTTTCTTAATATCTTATATGGGGTGTAATGAATTACTTTCATTTTTTTGGCTTCAAACTTTTTCCTGTAGGGTGACTTCTATTTTCTGCACTTTCATCTTGAGGGTAGTGTAAAGTGTCACAGTGGAGTGTGTAATGGCTCTGAAATGCCTCCTTCCAGGTATGATTCCCCCTAAACTTGTAGGCAGGTCAATCTTTTTAGTCTAGTGAGACTTTCAGCTTTTTAAATGGGATTCACTTACTTTGGGAAAGACATTGTGTTTTGTTCAGTGGATCAAGACAAAAGTTAGCCTCTGTGATGGTTGTCAGTTTGACTACACCTGGAATGAACCAATCCAGAAGTGGAAGACAAACCTGTGAGAGATGCTTTGCTTTGTTTGAAGTAGGTGAATGCATTTATGGTCCAGACTTTAGAGCCAGGAAGATACACACCTTTGATCTGGATATTGAAGCAGTAAGACATACCCTTAGTCTGGGCCATACCTTCTGCTGTGTTAGGAGCCATTTTTCTCCTAAAATCATTGCAGAAACCATCACCCTAGGGGAGTCTGCAGAGAACCTCACACCCCTAATTATGTTAGGAATCGTTCTATTGACAGAGCCTACCCCACACCCAAATTTGCTGATGGAGAGCTATCTGGAGAGATATCGGTTTGCAGAACCCACCCCACATTCCAAACTATCTAGTTTCCTAGGTGTGGCAACTCGTGACTTCTTGGCCTACAGTGACCTGACCGAAGGTAACCTCCTGGCTACGTGACCAACGTGAACCACGTGGCAAGAGCTCAGACCCCTGTGCCCATCCCCCAACTCCTTACCATATATAAAGCTGTCCCCATCTCTAATAAACGGAGGCTCTGACAAATGTAGCATGGCCTTCTTCTTCTCTCCTAGCCCATTTATCTTACAGATAGTGCCTCTCCGGGACCCTGGAATAACTGACCTGCCAGACGGGTTCACTAACCCTAGACTGGTGACCCGTCGAGGCAATTACACTGCTGGAGGTCTGTATAAGGACGCAGAAGAAGGAAGCATTTGCTCTTTGTCTGCTTGTCCTTGCCTTGCTCGCACATCCACTCTTCATTGACATTAGAGTCTGCTTTGGGACTTGAACACATCCTGAAGACACCAGGCTGAGACACCCAGCCTGGTGGACTGAACAGCTGCTGGATTCTTAGACTCTCCATTCACAGCCAGCCATTGTTGGATTAGCTGGACTACAGTCTGCAAGTCATTCCAATAAATTACCATTCTGACAAAAATACTCCAACGAGCACTTGACCAAATATTTGGGCACTGTATAGTTCAGTCAACTTGATGGGTAAAATGAACCATTGAAAAAATCCTATGAGATTCGAGACCTCCATGCTTCTGTGTGGATCCTCTTGTAAGTCCATCTTGGGACTGCCCATCAAGCAAAGAAGATGGACAAGTCTGAAGGAGGTGGAGGTGAACTGAGGACATCTGCTTTCAGCCAGGCCGATTGCCAGACATGAGAACAAAGCCACCCCACAGCTCCTGTCCCTGCTAACGTTTTAGCTTTTGCAGGTGCACAGGGAACCTAGCAGAATCATGACCCAGTCAGCTAAAGAAGCATGAAAAATAATAAATTATTTTTAGGCCACTAAGTTAGTACTGGTTTGTTATATACTAGTAATTAACTAATATAGGAGCTTTACAAAAAGATTTGGCTGTAAGGAAAGTTTGAGAGCCACCGGTCAAGTCAAATCAAGATATATCGAGCCCTGGCTGTATACTGGACAGAGCATCATGTGGCAGAGACTGGCAGATGTGGTTTTAAGGCTGGAGTTTGTGTCCAAGGGAAGAATACTGAACCCTGCTGCTGTTAGAACTGATAGCCACGAAAGGCCTTGGCTTTGGGATAATGCAGAGGCTATCACAGTAACTAGGACACAAGATCAAGGCAGAAGAGGCTCTCAGGCCAGGGGACCAGGGTGAGGCAGGGCCACCTTCCGTCAAGTCACCACACTACCAGCTCTCCGGCTGTAGGTCTCAGAGTCTGGTGCTGACGAGCAGGGTGGAGTAAAGCGTCCTTCCTTGGGTTGCCTACTGGTTACTTTCCTGTCATTGCAACAGAAACACCTGTCAGAAAGAGCTGAAGGTAAGAAAGGGCTGTTTAGGGGCATGGTTTTAGGGGATCTTAGTTTGTCTTGGTGAAGAAGGCAGGGTGGGATACTCACTCCATCTGAGGCAGAGGGAGTAGGAGGCAGAGGCTTGGTTCCCGGGATGACAGTCATGAAGCAGAGTACTTGGGGTACTTGCAGAGTACCAGAACCAGGCTCATGTCTCATCTTCGTAGGCCTGCCCATTAGGGGCCTACTTCTATCTCCTAAAGCCTGCACAGTCTTCAATATTGTACCACAAGCCGGGGACTGAGTGTTCAAAATGAGCCCATGGGGGAACATTCCAGTTTCAAATCGTAACAGGCATTGACAAGTTTATAGTAAAGAAATACCAAATTCTAACATAAATATAAACCAGTCCCAGAAGGTTCTGATTTCTCCTATGATGGATACTGTCCTTATTTTTATTTTTTTTAAAGAAAGAATCTCAGTTATAAAATGAAAATCCTTTGGATTGATTTCCAGTTTAAAAATATTTTTATTTTGAGATATGTGTATGTGGGTAGGTCTGTGCACATAAGTGCAGGTGCCCGTGAAGGCCAGAGGCAAGACATTCATGCATAGAAAGAAATGAAAATAAATAAATCTAAAAATAAAAAACCCAAATGAACCCAATCACCATGCTAAATACACAGAAAGAAGAGGAAAATGTGAGAACCAAATAGAAATTCCAGAATCTAAAATGAAATGAGAAGTTGAAAAAAATGTTTGCTAATGGGCTTAATTGCAAATAGGGGATGGTAATGAAATTGAACAGATGCATGCAATTGAAGATAGACCAAAGAAATTATCCAGTTTGTGAAGAAGAAAAAAATGGTCGGGATAAAGCCGAACATGGACTCAGTGGCACAGAGTGGACTGTCGGATGACGATGAACTCGAAGACCAGAAGGGAGAACCAGGCAGAGAAATGTAAAGAACAGAGTCTCAAATGTTCTCCAGTTTTGTGAAAACACAAATCTATAGCTCTAAGAAACCCAGGAAACCCCACAGTTAGATAAATGCAAAGAAGATGATACCTGGGCGTATCAACATCAAATCACCAAAACAAAACAAACAACACACAAATAAACCAAACCAACCAACCAAACAGCTAAGAGAGGGAGACACTGACAGCAGAGTCAAGCAAGCCTTACATCCAGGGCAATACTGATTGATATGAGTGTTAATGGATTTCTCACCCAAACAGCAGAGATCCTGAGACAGCAGAGTGATGTTGCTGGCATGGTGAAATACAAAACAAACAGCCCAAGCAGCCAATACCAAATTCTGCATCCAGTAAAAAATATCCATCTCGTATCAAAACGAAGGCGTCATCAGGCCGTTTCAGACGAGCAAAAGCTGAGCAGACACACTCAACACAAAATGCTGAGGGAAATTCTTCAAGATAAGCAGAGACAACATCAGACAGCAACTCCGATAGGAGAGAAAGAGTGAGGGCACCAGCAATGGTGAAATGAGATGAAACAGGGAAAAATCAGTGTTATCTTTCTGTTTGAATACGTCCTGGAAAGAGGAATGACTATATCAAGGAAAATATATACTATTGCATTGAGGATTACAAAGCAAGGCAAAGGAGGATGTGTGGCCTGAGCAGCATGGAGGCGCAGTAGGCCAGCAGAATCACACCCTGAAAGATTCTTGTGTTAAGAGGAAAAACTCTCGGGGTCCCCAACATCACTGATGTCCAGGTATCTGGTCAATTGAAATGATGGAATCTCGGATAGGACCAGCAGCCCCAATAAACATAGGAGATCAACAAGGGGCAGAGACCCAGAGTGTGGGTGGGGTCTCCCAGAGGTCAGAACAGGAGCTACGTGACTGCAGAGAGAAGCTGGCCTTCATGGCCCTCTCTTCCCCCTTACATCTTATTCATGAAGAAATGGAGATTCAGAGGGGTTAACTATTTCTCTGCTGAAGTCAGCTAGCTTGACTATATCCAGGAGTAGAACCCAGATCTCCAAGTCCTGAGCCTGTGTCTTCTACCCCATAGCTACCTCCCTAAACTTCTCTCCAGAGGCCTTGTGAAGATGGGTGGGGGTGGGGATTGGAAGCTGGATCTCCAGGAGTGTGGAGATCATCTCGCTCAAAAATGAGATTACAGCGCCGTTCATCTCCTGTTTTCCCAGGCAGCCTGGGTATTCTACTTTTGACTGTAGGGAGTTCTCTCCCAGGCACCCCGATACAGCTGAGCACCCAGCCTCTATCTTGTTTCCATCAACATAATCTGTTTGGAACAGGAGACTGGGCTTTTCCCTGGCCCCTTATCGCTAATAGGATCAGTGGCTTCTGCAGGGTGTGGGGAGCTGCAGTGAGCGTGCTCAGCCGGGGAGGGAAGCCACTGTTGCTGAGGTTGCAGCTCAGCTAACTACACACTAAGCTCTTGTATTCAGGGGAGTTCTGCAGGACCACTCTGCTCCTGGACAGCCTTAGATCAGGCTGCAGCTCTAGTTCAAAGCCCTGTTTACCAGAGGATGGTCCAGTTAATGCCATGTAGAGTATCCACTGAGTTGTCACCATCTTACTTCTGGAAGCTTCTCTCATCATATATAACATTTATCTCTCATTAAGGTTTTTTTTTTTCTTTGCTATAACAAATCAAAGGATTTTAAATAAATTTGTTTTTGAAATGATTGGTCAGGAGAGACCAATTCAAATACACATTATAAACGTCTCCAATTCACAAAGTCAGTGCAATGGCCAACTTTATAACCGTTAGACATTTTATTCAATTTGATTTTTCAGCTTTTTTCATCTTTTGGAGCTAATCCTTCTTCCCTAGGACTTCAGTGTTTCTGCCCTAAGGACTTCTAGCTTGCACCTAATGGATAAAGCGGTCTCCTATACGAAAGGAAGAAGCCAGAAACCTGTAGCTCCCATCTCGGTTCTGCCTATTGTTAGCTGTGCACGCTTGGGTGAGGCCCTGAGCTTTGGTTTTCTTAGTACGATAGGGAGCAAGAGTGCAGTGGACTCTGTGTCCTCCATCTCAAGCTGTCGCTTTCTGGGACAGGCTGGATGGCAGGTAGCTTGATGCAGGTGAGTTCAAGCCTTTGACATATGGTAGTTGGAGACCAGATCGGCCACCTTGGGAGGGGAAGGGTTAGCAAGCTGGAATCCAAGCCAGGACCTGGGACTTCTGTTGCCGGGCAACAGCAGCCTTTGCCTTGTTGTGACTCAGATGGGAGTAGGCTCCAGCCATAAATGACTTCCTGCCTCTGCTGCTCACGCCTCCATCTTCCTGCATCCTGGAGTGCAGCGTTAGTTACCACTTGGGACTTTTCTCAGTTCCTCCTGCTCAGAGGCTGCCTCCAGCCTTTGGGCTGCTCCGAAGGCATATCTACCCTACTCCCAAGTGCATGGGATGGAACTAAATGGGGGTCTACATAGGGTAGGGAAATAGATACGTTGCCCCAATAAAAGCCTGAACTCCCCGTAAGCCTTTCCAGAGTTCTTAGGGTGTGCGGGATACAGTCCCTGCTTCTTAGCCCCTCATGGCAGAGTTCAGAGATTGTCACCTTTGCCACCAGTCTTCTAGTCTGTGATAGACATATGGCTTGCTTGAGATTTTGACTGCAGTGGCTAAAGCTAGGCATACCCAAGTTCAGTCTCTCCATGGGAATCTATACTTCTGCTCCCTAGTAATGGAATTGCTGAGTCACACAAGTGCATATTTAGCTGCAAGAAAGTGCTAAGCTATTTCCTGCAGTGATTGTTGTAGTCCAGTTAGCAACCTGGGAGAGTTACAGCATTCCACACCATCACTGGTAACTTGGTAACTCCAGTCCATTTAATCTTAGCCCTAATGGTGTGTGCATCATGGTATTCATTGTAGTTGAGTTTGCATTTTTTCTTGATCACCAAATTCTTCAAGCATCTTCAATGTGTTTCTTGGCTATTTGAGTATGCACTTTTGGAAATACTCTAAAAACTTGCCCATTTCAATTATTTCGGTCTTCTTATTATTGAGTTTTTTTAATTTTTTTTTTAAAGACAGGGTTTCTCTGTAGCTTTGGAGCTTGTCCTGGAACCAGCTCTTGTAGACCAGGCTGGCCTTGAACACAGAAATCTGCCTGCCTCTGCTTCTGAGTGTATTATTGAGTTTTTAATATATGTTGGATGCGAAGCTTCTGCCAGATATACGCCTGACCAAAGGCTTTCTTTGTGGCTAGTCCTCTCATTCTGTTAGTAAAGTCCATTGATACGGAGCCGTGCTTATTTCTATGCAGCCCCGTTTATGGACCTCTGACATTTTCCTTGATGATTTGCTGTTGGGATGTCCTGTCTTAGATAGCTTTCCTCCAAGGTCACTGAGCCAAAAGTTTACACAAAAATAGATGTATTCTTTTTTGCCTCCTTGCTCCATCCTGTTGGAGGAAGCCGCTTGTTGGTTCCCAGCTGCCCAGCCCTGAAATAACCACACAGATACTGTATTAACTAAACCACTGCTTGGCCCATTAGCTCTAGCTTCTTATTTGGAAACTCTTACGTATTAATTTAACCCATTCCTATTAATCTGTGTATCACCATGAGGTCATGGCTTACCAGCAAAGTTTCAGCATGTCTATCTCCGGCGGCGGATCTTGGTGTCTCTTTCTCTCTCCACCTTCCTTCTCCCAGCATTCAGTCCAGTTTTCCCCTCCTACCTAAGTTCTCCCCTATACAGGCCAAGGCAGTTTTTTTATTCATTAACCAATAAAAGCAACACATAGACAGAAGGACCTCCCATAACACCATCCTCTCTGACTTTCAGAAACAGGTAACACTAACACATTGGGAGCAGGAAACCATAAGATGAAAGGTGTCTGGCACCTGGGACCTAGTTACAGCATGAGGGAATGTCAGAACTATGTCTTTGGACTGAAAAAGCCTGAGGTAGGAATGGATGCCAATTATAACTAAGCCGTTAGCTTTTGAATATCTATTTGTTTGTTTTCAACACCCGGTTTCTCTGGGTAGCTCTGGCTGTTCTGGAGCTAGCTCTGTAGATCAGGCTGTACTCAAACTCAGAGTTCTGCCTTAATCTGCCTCCCAAGTGCTGGAATTAAAGGCATGAGCCACCACATCTGGCCTTGTAGGCCTATTTGTTATGGCAGCCTAGCCTACTCTAGAACTTATTAATTATACAGTGTACAGATTCTGTGCTTTACCGAGTAGTGTTCAGTGTGTTCTGGCATGGATTGGAGGACCACTGCCCTTCGCCACTCTTCTATGTCTCTAAGTTTCCTTTTTTGAACAAGCCAGACAGGACAAGGAACTCCAAGGAAGGTCTGCACATGTTGTAACTGAAAATTCATGGACTGGCATCTAAACAGCACCAGGCAGGGCCTGGGAGCACTTGGTGCAGTTTCTGCTCCCTTTCCATTCAAAGAGGAGATACCTTCAGGCCACCGTGATTTTCTTCTTTGGTACTGTCCATCTGCTCACCATCACCACTCCTGCCTGTTGCTTTCTGTGGCTCTCCACTGTTTCATCTCTCAGGGATTGCCTTCTAACTCTGCCTTCCTATGGGACTGTCATGTTTCTAAATAAGGCTGAGTTTTAGCACATCAACTTCCCACTGGGTTCTTTGTTACTGTGGTGCAGATCTGTCACCTGTCAATACCTAGTCTCTTTCATAATTTATTTTGGCTAGTCTTTATTTGTTTTACTTGTGTAGAAACAAAAAAGGGACCCCCCCATAATAAAAAATCTTAGGTATAAAATATATCTCGGCATTAGTTACTTTTCTGTTGACGTGATTAAAGATCATGATCCCAAGCAAGATAAGAAAGAAAGAGTTTGTTTTGGCTCATGGTTGCTGAGGTCTGGAGTCCATAACATCAGGGAAGGCAAGGCATGCTGGCTGGTCACATTTCCATATAGGAAGTGAGGGGGTGACCAAACGAGAAAAGAGAGGCCAAGAACCCACAAATCCCACCTCAGAACCCCACCCCAGAGACATGCTTCCTCCAGCGAAGCTCTACCTCCCGAAGGTTCCACCCTCACTCCCAAAAGTGAACCAAGTCTGTGGGAGAAGCATTTCTCAGTGAAGCCGCCATGCTCGCCAGTCAGGGCCGTGAGAAAGGAGACTGCCAACAGCCTTCAGCACCCTCCTTCAGCCTATCACTCCCATCTGCTCTCGTAGATCATTTCTGTCCTGAATTTTGTGCTTACCATTCTTCAAGCGCTTCTCTTTACAATTCAGGTTCACCTTTGAAGTCTGTCTCGTGATTTATGCTTTCAGCAACATCAAGTGAGTGTACTGAGAAATAACGTAGATACGAAACTTACCTATTCAGAGGCAGAGTTCAGCGGCGGCAAATGTATTTAGTTGTGCAACTGTCTAGTTTTAGGCTATTCCCATCAATTTCTCCTTGTGCCCTTTCTCTGTCATTTAAAAGCACATCTGAAGGTTTGTGCAACGTCACACACCCATAATCTTAGTAATCTCAGCATTTGAGAGAGTGAAGGCAAGGGGATCACAAGTTTAAACCCAATCTGTGCTAGATTGTGAAATATTGTCTCAAAAACCCAAGGGCTGGGAGCTCAGTGTAGCTCAAGAGTTCTTACTTAGCAAGCACAAGGCCCTGGATTTGATCTCTAGTGCTCCAGAAAGAGATGTATTGTTGTGGGTATGAATATTGGCATTGAGAACTTTTCATTCTGGGAGGCCACACATATTATCTTTTTTGTGGGATATTTTTGTATGAATGTGTGTGTGTATGTGTGTGTGTGCACTTGTGTGCTCACCTGTGCAGGTGCATGTGGAGGCTGGAGGCTGATACCCAGATGCCTTCCTCATTCACTTCTAAACCCTAGTTTTTGAGACAGGATCTCTCACTGCACCTGGAGTTTGCTGTTTTCACTAGACTGGTTGTCTGCAGAATCCCTGGGGTCCACCTATCTTTGTTGTAAAGAGCTGGGATTACAAGCAGCTACCCAGCTTTTCACATGGTGCTGGAGATCCAAACTCAGACACTCATGCTTCCACAGCAAGCATTTTGCCTGCATCTCCCCAGCCCCCATGAAATGTCATTTTAAGCCCTTTCCCTATTGTTTAAAACATTTAAAAAATAAAAGAGCGTTCCCAACTCTCCCTCCCCATTTTCTTTCTCACTCACCCTTCCTCTGAAACTCATGACCTCTTTTTCTTTAATTATCATATATATATATGTATATGTGTGTGTATGAATATGTAAATGCAACCTGCTGAGTCCATTTAGTGTTGCTCATGGGCACTTGTGTCAGGAACTGACCAGTTGGTACTCAATAACTAATGAGGGGGCTCCTCCCTCTCTCAGCAGCTATCAGTGGCCCGTAGCTCCTTCCACCCATTTTGGACATTGTACTATTTTCTTTTGCTGCTGATTAATAGTTCTCGATACAGTCTGGAGATAAGTCTCTTGTTAGATGTTTATGTTGTGGTTCTTTTCCCCTCAGCTTGTGGTATGCTTGTTAATTCTGTTAACGGTGTATATTGAGGAGTAAGGATTTAATTTGAACTTATTTGTTATTTGTCTTTGCCAAGTCTCAAAGGCATCCTTTTGTTTTCTTTGCGTACATTTTCTATAGTATGTTTGTTTTTATGAGCCACCCTTACTTGTTCTTAGCCTAAAGGGTAGACACACTCTATGTCCAATTAATTTTTACGTATGGAATGAGGTAGGAGTTATGAGTTTTCTATGTGATTATAAGTTGTTCTAGGGATGTTGTAAAGAAGGCTTCATTTTCCTTGTTGAATTAGCTTGGCTGAAAATTAAGTGGCCTTATACACGAGTCTAGTTTTGGAGTGTGTATTCTGCACTGGCCTTACCTTGTACACTGTCTTGTAGTCTTCCTATATCTGTACCCAAACTGCTCTTCACTCGATGGCTATGGAATGACTTGAAGCTAGTAGTTCACATCTTTCAATATTTTCTGTTTTCCAAATCCCCAATTGGGATTTGGGTTTGACAGCGGCAGGCTAGTTTAACAGGAACTGAAATCTTAGCAGGATGGAGTTTTGTGCGCGAGTGCAGAATGCTTTGTACATATTTAGATCTTCTTCAGCACTGAATTGCAGTTCTCAGTACAGCAGATTTGCAACTTTTAATTTGATTCATATCTAAGTAATAAATATTTTATTGCCCATGATAATTTTAGAAGTTTTTATTCAATATGTTTTTGCTAATAGGTAAGACAAGAATTGATTTTTGGATAATGACGTGCAAGACTTAATCAGTTCAACTCTGGTATATTCTTGGAGATTCTGTGAAAAATTTTGTATTCATAGCTACATTACTGGTCACTGTTTTATTTTTAAACTTCTAATATTTATGACTTATTTTTCTTGTCTTGTTTTATGGTCTTATGTACCTACTATAATGTTTAAAATAATGCCTTTGTCATTACTTTTTTTTGTGATTTCCTTGATACTTTAAATATGGTATCTGGAAGATTTCCAGGCCACTTCTTCACCTCCACCAATATCTCTCCCACCTCTCCACCGTTCCAACTCCACACCTTCTTTCTCTCTCTTTTAAGAATACCCACAGGGCAGGGCAGTGGTGTTGCATGCCTTTAATCCCAGCCCGTGGGAGGCAGAGACAGGTGGACCGCTGTGAATCTGAGGCCAGCCTGGTCTACAGAGTGAGTTTCAGGACAGGCTGTAAGACTACAAAGCTACAGAGCTACAGAAAAACCCTGTCTCAAAAAACCAAAAAAAAAAAGAAAGAAAGAAAAAAGAAAAGAATAAGAATACAAATAGTTCAATAAAAAGACAAACAATAATAAAGAAAAATTAACAAACTAACAAGCAACAACAAAAAGAAACTTAGAAAGAGCACAATGAATGTGTGTTTCTGCACACGTGTGTGCATTTACACACCCCAAACCCCATAAAAACTCAATGTTGTTAGTTTTTAAGGAGCTCCGAAGTTTTCCCCTGAGGTAGGATATTATCAGGCACTTAACAGATGTCACCATTACATTAAAAAATCAGAGTAGAAGCATCTAATAAGAGACTTATCTCTAGGATATATCAGGGACTACCAACCACCAACAAAAGCGTTTTGTCACAGTAACATGACCTTTCCTTATTCAGAGATGAATTTCTCCTTCATGTGATTGATTTTGTGAGTGCCCCAGGCTGCAATTTTTCACTTGACCTTTCCCCCAACATTTCTAATGTTCAATTAATCAATCCTGTACCCCTGTTGCATCCTCGGACACTTAGTCAAGACTTGTTGATAATATTTCCTTAGAATTAAAAACATCTATCTACTCTTTGTCAGCTGTGGCATTGGTTATTCTTGCTTCATTAAATGAGTTGAGAGAATGATTTCTCAGCTTGATTTTCCAGGAGTCTGTTTAATATTGGCATTATTCCTTCATAAAGTTTTCGACAAAGTTCATAAAGTCTCATGGGCTTCAAGCTCTCTTTGTAGAAAAAATTTTGCTAAAAATCAGAAGTGAGCAAATATAGGTCAATCTAGATTAAAAATTTTATTCTTTGTGGGGTGGGAAGGCTGGGAGGAGAGGAGGGAGGAGAAACTGCAGTCAGTATGTAAAGCAAATGAAAAAATGTTATTTAAATAAAAAATAAAATAAAAATTAATTTTTATGGTTTGTTCATTTGGGTGAGTTATTTTCCAATAAACTTGCACAGTTTGCTTAGTTGTCAACTTCATGACTTAAAGTTGTGTAAATGGAGACCGTGCTTTCGCAGCATCCCAGACCCGAATAAACACATAGAAACTATGTTAATTACAACACCGACCAGTGGCTCAGACATATTCCTAGATAGCACTTACATCTTGAATTAACCCATTTGTATTCATTTATGTATTGCCACGAGGCTGTAGCTTATCACTAATGTTCTGGCATCTTTCTCCTTCGGTAGCTACATGATGTCTCTTCGACTCTGCCTATTCTCTCTACATATCTCGGTTCAGATTTCCCACCTGGATTTACTCTGCTAAGCCATTGGCTAAAACAGCTTTATTCATCAACCAAAAAACAAAACAAAACAAAAACCAATACATGTACAGAAGCACATTCCATATCAAAGTTGTTCAGGATATTTTCATTTTTAAAAATAGGCAGAGTCTGGAGTGATAATCCTCCATAATATTGACAGTCTGTGTTTTCTCTCCTTATGAACAGACCCATAGCCTTGGGGTACCCACTTATTTGTAATCTTTTCAAAGAAGCAACTTGGACCGATTTTCCCATTTCCGCTTCCCCCTTCCCGCTCCCATCAGTTCCCATTTCCTACCTTCATGCAGACTTGTCTTTTCTTTTTGTTCTTTTTCTGCACCTGTAGGTGGAAGTTTAGACAACTGGTCCAGTGTCCTTTCTTCTTCATCACTTTAGGCATTTAAAGCTCTAACCTCCTGCTCAGCACTCTAACTGTGCCTTTTAAATTTTAATGTCTGGTTTCCATTATCCTTTTGTTTGAGGTACCTTCGAGTTTCCTTTGTAATTTCTTCATCGATCTTTGGTTTACTTAGAAGTGTTTGTTTAATTTCCCAAATCTTGGTGTGTTCCTTTTAAATTTAATTCCATGCGACTAGAGACTATAACTTGAGTGATTTCTGATCGTTAAAAACTTGCTGAGATCCGCTCTATTGAGAAGCACATGGCCTGCTTGGGGAGGGTTTCCTGTGCGTCTGAAAGGGATGTGAATTTTGCTGCTAGGTGGACTGATCTGTAAATGTCAATGAAGCCGTCTTAGAGGGCAGTGTCCAAATCTTCCAGGACATGTGAGGGGCAGTGGCTCTGTTTTGGAGATTCTGACCAGAGATTTCTCTGTAAGGTTTTAGATTTTGATATAACTTTCACCAGAGGCTCCCATTTGCTACAATTATTTCCACCTAAACCATCAGGTTAACAAAAGGAGCCTGGCCCAAAACTCCTGGACTTGTTTAGTTCACTGTGTCCTTACTGGCCTACTGTGTGATGCTCTGATTCTGGGGAGTACAAGAAGACAGGCAAAACTTTCCCCAACAAGGAGGCTGTCATTGCCCTGTGCTTGAACTGAATACTCTGGGACACAAGGTCTCCTTTTTGCCTTAGGGATTTGATGATTTTACCACTAGGCTTGTCCGTGATCAGTGCACATTCATGGGGCAGCACATACAGGTGGGTTTGAGCATGCTCCCTGAGTCACTCACCTGAGGATTTCACTAACTTGGTGGGTAGTTTAACTGAGTCTTAATCATCTGGAGACTTAATAAATTCAATCTATAACTCACTTAGGGGTTAGATACGTTTAGTGCACCCAGCACTGAGCACGTTCAGGTAGTTTCTCTTGGGGATGGAGCAGGCCCAGTGAGCTGCTTGGTTGCGTGTACGGGGAGTATCTCACCTAGGTGACCTGGGAGGTGTTTGTTTTTTTTTTCACTGCTTAGCTCTAATTTTTGATGCTCTGGTCCCGGAGCACCCAGAAGTTAACTGCAAAATGGCAAAGGATAGGGTTGTCAGAACCAAACCCTTCACTGGACAGGTGGGGAACCCGTAGTCCAGGAAGTTAAGAATCTGCCAAGGTCATACTCTCAGTGTATGCAGGGGTGAGTCACCTGCATGGCCTTCTGCGATATGTCACGTGCTCTCTGGAACCTTACTTTTCAACAGTCAAACAGGGAGGATGGAGATGAAGAGATCTCTTCAGGAAGCCCATTAGGAGAGCAGAGCAGGACACTTGGTGGCCCCAAGTGAGACCCCAGATCCTGAATTTCTTGTAATCACCTGATCTGAGTGCCTACAGCTGCTCTGAGCACAAGACCTTCAAGAGCTCCTGATGGCAGGAGAGTGGTTTCTGGTGGGTTTGGCTGGGGCATGGCTATCTCTATATAATCTGCCCCTGAACACACAATAAAGGGGGCATTCTTGGGGAATTCAAGGATGACCCGTGTCTCTGTCTTTCTTTCTGTGTGTGTTTGTGTATTTTAACCTCCAGCCCCTTGCTCGAAGCTTGATAACTAGGTTCAAGCGCACCGAATGCAAACACGGGGACGCAGGGCGCGGGGCGCGGCACCCCATGACTTGTTCTCTCCAGGGACTGATTTGCTGGGGACTGAGGTCAGAGGTTTTAACAGGAGCACAGGGGATTTGTGGGTTTAATTGCCCTGAGCAATTGGGAAGGCGAGGAGGAGAAGCAAGTGGCAAACCCTTCAGGGGAAACGATAATTATTTGTGTACAGAAGTCATAGCACTTGTGGAAAAATGTTTGTGTACTCTTGTGAATCAGTGAATGAGCGTGCGGTGTGCGCATTTTAAGAGCCGTTTCTGGGGCCTATCTCTCAATCTGTCGGAAAGCGGTGTCGCCGAAAGTGTCTGACGGTTTATTTCTTTCTGTTTAAGCAAAATGTAAATTATCTGGCCCATTAATATCTGGGTGCTTTAATCCATTATTAGAAGAGAAAGGTAAAACCCCTGCACCAAGATGAATGTTTGCTTTTAAGATGATTAATAATGCCAGGTCCCTGGCACATTCCTCACACGCTGCTGGCCTCGGTGAGCGAAGAGCAGAAACAGACTGGGAACATCCGGGGCTGTGGCTCAGTGTTTGCTCAAATGGCCCTTCTTCTCTTCCCATTTTCCAGAGCCTTCATAACTCTCCTGTGCCTCTGTCACATAGGATGAAATTCCAACTCTTGGCAAACCAGCTGACGATGCCCGCTTCCTGGAGCAGCTGCAGCATGCCTAGCCCTGTACCGTGGCAGAAGCGAGAGAAGGCGTTTTTGCTCTTGGGTAATTTTCTGTGTGCCAGAGGGATGAGGACAGCTTGTAGAGAGGTATCAGTTTTCAGTGGTGAGGCTGTGCGTATGAGGCAGTTAGGGTCTTTGTAGCCAAGAAGAGGAGGGACCAACCCTGGGTGGAGAGGAGCCTTGGGGAATGAGAAGACCGTGGGGGGCCCCAAGCATGCAGACTGCTTCCTGAGCACCAACTTTGCGCTATGTGTTCTAGAAACCTTATAGATAATGTTGATATTTTTGCCGTGTCACAGACCTTCATGGTCAGAATCATTATTGCCTCTTTGTGACTGAGATAAATGAGGCTCAAAGGAAGTGACGTCACCTACCTGGTTTCATGGTGAATGAAGAGCAGAGCCAGGATATTCGGTATTGGGGGTCTCTGAGGGACTGGAAGTCTGAGCCGGGGACAGTCACTGTTCTCATGTGTTTATCATGTATATGTGAGGTGAGGTGCTGCACGGGCAGAAGCTGCCCCATTGGGCAATAATTATCCTATAAAGAGGCAGGGGTGTGGAATCTCAAGAGGTTCATATGGGGGTGGGGGTGTAGCCTCAGTGCTGGGTCCCAATCTGGACCTTAGCAGGTGATACTGTGTCCCTCAGGTGTCGCTGGGGCTTTCCCCTTGTTGGTGGGAAAGGGTGTGATCTGGTCCTGTCTCTTTAGCCTCACTTCTGGGCTCAGGCCACCTCATCTCACTGCCAGTGACTGCAGCAGTTCCCAGGCTCACAGCCTCCAGTGACATCTGTCCCCAGTGGCCGCCATTATGTTCCTCGTGATGCACGGTTCTGGCCAAATGCTCTTGTTCTCAGTGCACTTGAACTACCCGTTTCCACAGGATCCACAAGGATGCTGCAGCCCTCTTCCCTCATTCCTGCTCCTTCTCAGCCGCTGTTTCTCCTTGGACCATCTTTGGCCTTCCTGCGATCTGAGAACACATCTGCTAGGGAGAGAATCCTTCTGCGCAGAGTTCTCAAAGGGTTTCCCTCCCTGTCCAGCCGAGGGTAACTCTCATCCATTTTTCTAGGTGTACTGGTAGAAGTCATCTCTCTCAGTCTCAGAGGACAGGCACAGAGACAGGGAGAGAGTTCAGTCAGAAAGTAGACGGGGGCTAAGACCAAGCCTGCCTGCATCTCCTCCAGCCATCCAACAAATGAGTTCATAGCATCCATTTGGCAACTCTCCTTGAGGACTGGTACTCAGAACACTAAGAAAAGTGAGGCCTACTGGGCCCTGATTTCCTGGTGTGCACAGGTCAGTGGGCAGAACTTCTCCAACCCATGGCTGCTCTGCGGAGGAAATCAGCTGAGCTGTGTAGGAATCGTGTTGGGAACAGGCAAGGCTGAGCCCTGGCTTTGTCTCTACATCCCATGATGCCAAAGGTGGGGTGAGCACCGAAGGACAAGTAGCTACAGCCTCGAAGGTGGCAGCTGGTCAGTCTCAGCCTCACTTCTGAAGACAGATTCTGTTTTCACATGTGTGAGGATGTTTTTTTTTTCTCCAGGGGTCAGAGTGGTCCCCCTCGAGCCCCTCTACTATAGGGGTGCTGTTTCAGCTGCTATGGTCAATTATTTTTGTGAGCCATTCCGGGGAGCCTTGCAGTGGCCAGAGAAGTAGCTCTTGGAGCCACTGCCCGCAGCACAGAAGCAGGAGCTCCTGCCGACAGGCAGGCATTGTGTACTGTAGACGGACAGCAGGTTGAATGTTTTCCTAATTTCCCAGAGAGCTCATTTTACGCTCTGCTAAGAACTCAATGAGCTGGTACAAAAGCTGGGAGGCCCTCCTGCTTCTAGCAGGATGGTTGGTGGGAATCTGAGAAGGCACTCTGCTAGGGACCAGGCATCCAGAGCTGTGTTCCTGAAGGCCTTCTCTCACGAGGGCCCCCAGATGATACCCTTTTTCTTAGGATGGAGGACTCTCACGTCTCTGTAGTGATGATAGCTCTGGGGGCTTCTGAGCTGGTGGAACCTAAATGAAACTAAACTAAATTAAACTAAACTATACTAACAGAGTCTCTTCTGGCTTCTGAGATGGGGGCTGTGACCTGGGAGGAAGATCAACTTTCTCGCCCTGGCTAGAGTAAGATTCTATCCAGAGTGGCTGGGATGAGCCAGCTGGGGTCTGGAAATGTCCTGTGGCACAAGTGTAGTGTGGAAACCAAGTGGCTGCCCTAGATCTGACTGCAGACGTAAGGAGGGGACCCGTCACAGGTACCTTGAGTACAGCCCAAAGAATTTGCTATTTCCTTGGTTAAAAATTGTTTCTCCATTTACTTATTTATTTTGTGTGTGTGCACATGGAGCTCAGAGGACAGCTTATGGAAGTCACTCCTCTCCTCCGTTACAAGGGCTCTGGGTGTCAAATCATCAGACTTGGTGGCAACTGCCTCACAGTCTCTAATTTTTTTTCTCTTTTTATGGTGCCGAGAACAGACTGCAGGCTTCTCAGGGTTGGCAATGCCCACCTTGTTTTTTTGAGATAGGGTTCTCTCTGGCTTGGAACTTAACAAGCGGACTAGATTGGCTGACCAGAAAGCCACGGGGACCCTCCTGTCTCCACTGTTCCCAGTGTTAGGATTTCAAGCATATGCCATCATCCTCAGCTTTTTAAAAGTGTGTGTTCTGGGGAGTCAAACTCAGGTTTTTGAGCTTGTAAGGCTAGTACTTTATTGACCAAACCTCCAGCTCCTCAAGCTGGCATTTGTATACAGCCTATATTTCACATCTGAAGATTCCAGTATCTGATGCTCTTGTGAGTCTATATTGTTTTCTGAAAATTCATACCTGTTATTCTTTATTTCTTCAAGCGTTTGATATTTGGGGGCTATAAGCCGCTTATTACATTTAGGTTGTACCTCGCAGGAATCTTGGGGCCTTGTTCATGATTTTGTTTTTGCCAGAGAGATTTCGGTTTTACTTCTGCAGAGATTAGGGACACTACCCAAGGTTTCAACCCAAGGCTTTCATGGGCCTCACAATGTGCCTAATTCTCAAAATAGTGTCAGAAGCAGGCTGGGTCTTAGCCTTAATTCAGCCAAGGCCAGGTTACACCAACCAAGCCCTCTCCCTGTTTGTGGGGGCCCAGATATATTTTGTGGTCACACTGAGCAGACGTGGGTCCTCTAGTCCTCTGCTTTATGTGAAGATTTCAAGTCTTGCTTCCGGCCTTGGGACACTGTTTGGTGACTGAGGTCGCCCTCTTGACCCCATATCTCAGGTGATCTCAGATAAAGACCTCAAGGATTGGAGGGTCTAACAGAAGCTATCTGGGAGAAGGAAGCATTAACATTCATCTTCCTTCCCAAAGTCTTACTTTCCTTGGTTTGAGAGCTCTGCACAGCTTTCTTCTGTGCAGGTCAGTAATGCATTTAAGCAGAGTTAAAACATGTTTTATATAATTCCTTAGTTGTTTCACCCCAGAAGGCCCCATAGAGGGATCAAATCATATCAAATCCAACCCCATGGTTGGAAATAAGGGATTGGGTCATTCTTTATAACTTAAATTATTAAAATTATCACCAACTCTTCCTGTGTCAGTTCAGGATTTCTCTTTTTTCCCCCATCAGGAATGGGTAGCAGCTTTGCAATGTCAGGGCATGGGTGTGGAAGCAATGTGTATTGATCAGACTCTCATTTCTGCATGTGGTACAGGTAGAGACAGTCCATCCATCTGTCCTGAGACATGGGAACCGGCTTCTTCTCAGTGGTTAATGCTATTCCCAATGGTTGCAGTACCACTCACTATGGCCTGGATCTCCAACTGCCTCCCTAAATCACAGGGAATGCTGGGTAGGCTACAGGAATGGACCCCTCCAGTAACTCTGTTGTGGGACCTGGGCTTGATCACCTATATTCTGGGGTAAGATCTTACCTCTTGAGCTGCACCTGAGCCCCAAGATGCAGTATTAAAGGATTCATGGGCTTGATCCAAGGATATGTAGGAAGTAATCTCTAGAGGGGCAGGAGTCTCCCCTATTCTTCTTTCCCCTTGTTTCTGGCTCTTTTTCCACTTTCCTTTTTTCCCCTCTCTCTTCTGTCTCATCTTCCTTCCTTCCTTCCTTCCTTCCTTCCTTCCTTCCTTCCTTCCTTCCTTCCTTCCTTCCTCC
>NC_022014.1:26934182-26948771 GCF_000317375.1 Microtus ochrogaster
TCTACTTATGTAGCCCAGGCTGACCTCAAACACATGATCCTTCTGTCTCAGCCTTCTGAGTACTGAGGTCATAGTGTGTATCACTGTGCCTAGCTGCTTTCCTTTTCGTTAAAGAACCCATTAAATATTTTATTTCTTAGAAAATAATGCTTGTTTTTCTTTTATATATGGATGTAATATAAATTAAAATTCATGACAGAAAACATAGAAAAGCACAATCCCATCTACCAGTATTTAATCCATTATTTATATTTTGCTGTGTGCAGTTATGTATTTGTTGTAGGTAAAATAGGAAAAACATAATTCAGTACTTTGTATTATAAAATTTGGATGATATTATGTGACATGGTTTTTAGAGATTACTCTTTCCCCACTTAATGATCTATTACATAATTTTTATTATTCTAAGTATCTTTGAAAATATTTTTTGAACAGATTATTTTTAATGGCTCATAGATTCTGTGTGTGGAATATTAGGTATTCAATTGTATCATGCATTTGGATGTCTTCCAGTTATTCCAGCTTTATAAATGAGTCTTTGATAAATGTCTCTGTGAATATTATTTTTGCCATTTGTTTTTGATTTTTTTCCCTGTGTATGTATTTCTATAAATGGATTTGTTGGCTCATTTTTAGGTTTTTGATAATCAAAGTAATGTATTCTACAATAATGTGAAGTATATGTATATATGTCACATAAACGTTAGAAATATTGTGTTTTGAAAAACCATGCGATACAAATAACATGGCTTATGGGAAAATGGGTTTGAGGCAGATCACTCAAAGTTTATGTTATATTGTGACCATGGCACAAATAAAAAATAACAGTCCTAATAAAATGTTATTTAAAAATTAATTATATTCATAATAAATCAAGTAACTGCGTTACCAACTATTGGCCTTTTACATTTGCAGGTGGCTTTCTGGGACAGGTAGAAGAAAGGGTTGATGACGAGACTCTTCCCAGAAAGTGGTGCAGAAAAATGAGGGGCAAGTCTATAGAGTGGTGCGCAGTCAGCAACAAGAGCCTTCAAGGCAGAGCTAGAAGCTGAGACACCGAGGTCAGATCATGCTGAGGAGGCCGTCAGAAATGGGGTTCAGATTCAGCACCTGCTACCTGGTGGCTTAGAATGGCACTTCCTAAACATTTTTCTACTCACGAGCCTTTTTGCTGGAGAAATTAAAAAAAATATTACATTTATTTATTTACTCAGTGTGTGTGCATGTGCACATGATCGTGTGCATGTGGAGGTCAGAGGGCAACTCTCAGAGTTGGTTCTGTCCTTCCACCACGTGGGTCCTGGGCTTTAATTGAAGTTGTCATCCTTGGTAGAACGTGGCTGTTTCTGCTGATCAATTTGCTAGACTTTGGTAGAGAAAATTTTATGTGACCCTGGGCATTTATGTATAAAACCAAATGTTTACTAGAGTAAGAAACCATGAAAAAGTGTATTTTAAAATACTTCTTTGATATACACCCAACTTTCCCTCTTATTAAAGACAAAAGAAAACTGACAAACTAATCGGATGGGTGTGTTTGTTTGTCTAACGTAATACGATCCTGAGATATACTAATCTGATACTTACAAGCTAAGAAATGACAATAGGAAAATACTCTAAAAACCTCTGCTTTTTTATAATTAGACTACTATTTGGCTTTAAGGGCAAAAAAGGATGTACCATGAACATACTCATAACTCAGACTCAAACCCAAAGTGAAAAGTTTCAAATGTTGTGTACTGGAGGTGCACAGTGCGAAGCATGGCCCAATGCATGTTGGATGCTTGGAACCAAGCTTGTGGTGAAATTGCAGATACAACAGGACAAGTACTGCTGAAAATACTTTGATTCATTATGTGTTGGATTTTGACTTGATTTTTGGGCGTTGTGTGTTCAGGAAATTTTTACCGTTGCCCAGTTTTTAATACCCAATCCCATTTAGTTTTGTGCCTCCATATGAGGTCTTGACTCACAGTTTAAGGCATTCGACTTAGAACACAGACTTCAGGAAGCACAATGGACAATGATCCTCTGGTCTCTTTGATGTCTTTCTTTCTTGTGCCCATTATGTATGACCTTGTTTTCATTGTAGAAACATGTGCTGTAGAAAGACAGACAGGATTGCATGCAAAATTGGTGTCAAGAGGGATTGTTCCTTTAGATTTCTACCGTGTGCATAAAAGTCTCCAAGGACTCTACATAACAGAGTGCTTAGACCTTATTAAATTTTTGTCAGTTCAGGGCTGGGGAGATGGCTCCTTAGATAAAACACTTGTTTTCTAAGTATCAGCACCCTAGTCTATCCCCAGACCCCGTATGAGAATGCCAGGTATGGTGCCATGTGATTGCAGTCGCAGCTCTGTTAAGGCAGTGATTGGCAGGTCCCGGAGGCTCAATGGTCAACCAGTCTAGGCTAAATGGTGCACTCTAAGCTAGTGAGAGAGCCTGTCTTAGAAGAGATGAACAGAGTTCTTAAGGATGACACCCAAGATTGTTAACTGCCAAACACACATTTTTGTTTTATCGCTTATTCAATTCAATAGATCAATACTATATTGAATATTTTTAAATGGTTGGAAATTATCTTGACTATTCCATTACAATGAAACAGTTAATGAATGAGGCAATGGATATGCTAAAATTTACACAATATGTTGTTTGTGGAAACTTCACATCACGCCCACAAGTATGCATGACCATGTGCCAATTAGAAATATTTTTTTTTTAAATTAAGGAAAAAAAACAAAGATTCCTGCCTTGGTTTGCTTTCTATTGCTGTGATAATACATCATGACCAAAAACAATAAGAGTAGGAACAGGAATGGCTATTTGGCAAACAACACAGGTGTTACAGCCCATCATGAAGGTAAATTGGGACAGGAACTCAAAGCAGGAACCTGGAGGTAGGAACTCAAGGCAGGAACCTAGAGACAGAGGCAGAGACCAGGAAGGATGGTTGTTCCCTGGCTTGCTCAGCAAGCTTTCTTAAATCACTTAGGACTATCTATCTACCTAGGGCTGGCACCCATCTCCAGTGGTCTGGGCCCTCCCACATTAATCATTAACCAAGAAAATGTCCTACAGACCTACCTATAGGCCAGTCGAATGCAGACATTTTCTCAACTGAAATTCTCTCTTCTCAGGTAGCCCCGATTTATGTCAAGAGCCAAGTTGGCAACGAACAAACAGACAAACAGACAAACCCCCAATTAACCAGGAAAACGCCCTCCCACCAACCATGATAGTTCATTTTGCAATATGTATTTTTTATTACTGGTGTGTGCTATTTCTTGCATATTCTGTCAACAATTCTACATGATCTATGAGTTATTAGTTTGTCTGCTTATTTTCCTATTGAATTCATTGTGTTTTTCTTATTGATCTTTTGCTGTATATGATGGTGATTTGTCCTTTGTTGTAGTTATGTTTTTGTTAGCCTCTTGCTGACGTTTCGTCTTGGTTCCCATTTCTTTTGAAGTTCAGGAGTTTGGAATGTTGTCATCAGATCTCATATTACTTTATTATTTCGTCCATCCTTTTTCTGCTTGGATAGCTCTTTTCTGTTCAGCACTCACTTACATATTTCTACATATTCTCTCCCAGACTTTTAAATGATTTCATTTTTTTTAATATCTAGCTTTTCAAGTCAGCTCAGTATTTATTCTTACACATGGCGTAATGATCCAGGAATTTTTACTCTCACATTGCAAATATCCCCAGCATTCAAACAATTATTTCTGTTCTTATAAAAACTTCATTATTCCAAACAAGCCCGTGTAAGAATGCTGCCTCTTATCCCACAGACCTGCAGCCAGTGTTTTTCTCAGTCCTCTCCTACTTTAATTATGTTAGTCTTGGCTTGAAAATCTCACAGTGTATTTTAGTTAGGTTCCTATTGCTGTGATAAAACACCACGACTTGTGGTGGAAATGGTTTATTTTATAGCTTATACTCCATCATCCGGGGAAATCAGGTAGGATCCTGGAGGCAGAAATGGAAGAAGAGGCCATGGAGGAGTGATGCTTACTGGCTTGCTCTTCTTGATGAATCTCTGTCCCCTCCTTTCCTTTGCCTTTCTGTTTACCTTTGTAAAGTAGATTAAAAAAAGCTTCTTAGTTCACTGGCTGTAGCGAGCATCTGCAGACTGAATTGTGGACAAGTCAAAGTTTGCTGGGCCTTGTTGCTAAGGACTGTTGGAAGAAAGACTCACAAATGGCAACTTAAAACAACACAGCTTTATTGTTCCACCATTCTGGAGGCAAGAAGTCCGAGGCCACAGCACCTGTAGCACCAGAGCTCCCTATAGAACAGCAGGGAGGCCTCCCTCGCTTCTTTCTAGCTTATGGCGGACTTCTGGCTTCCTGTGGTGTCCTCGTCTGAAGCTCTGCTGCTCAGCTCCTGGTGTCTGTCCTCAGGTGGTCTTCTTGTGCCTGTGTCTTCAGATAGTCACCTTGTAAGGACATGGGTCACCTTACTCCAGTATGACCTCGTTTTCACATACTGTATCTGCAGCATCCATTTTCAAATACGGTCACATTCTGAGTTCCAGAGAGAAGAAATGCACTCTCTATAAATTTTTGAGTGTGGGTGTGCACGGGGTGTCAGGTTCAACCTATCAGTTAATCACACCAATTAATTATTTTGAGAATTATAATACAGAAATCTTTTCAGTGTTTTTATTATTGAATGTATATGTGTTTTAAAGTAATTAATTTTGTAACATTAAACCATTCTCTTAAACCAAACCAGCCTCTCAAACTTATTACTTATCCACTAATATAATTTAAAATTTGTGTTGCTGTTAAATATACAGGATTTATATCTATGTTCTTAAGTGAACTTGGTCTTTCATTTTTATTTTAAACTAAAGGTTTTATTGTATGGTTTCTTTATACACTATGTAGCTTAGATTTCTGTACTTGCTTATGCATGGGAATAGTTCTCACAGCATACAAATTAATCATCCTGAGAAAAATCTAAAAGAAATCACCAGTAAAACAATCAGGCCTTACGGCCTTTGCCCTTCATGTTTGTTTATTTATCAATTTGAAAGTTTCTTTCTCATTCTGGATTTACTCCTTAGGTAAGCCCCATCTCTCTTTGTAGATGGACGTATCTAAATCATCAGGACAATTGCTTGGAGGTCCAGAAATGCCTTCTTGTACTGACTGTGAAGGGGACAGGTACTTCTGACTGTGAATCTAAGAGCAGAGCCAGGCTTGGGTCATGAGTGGTCACTTCAGGGGAGTAAGCGAATTGATGCAAGCCCCAGGAGTGTGCCTGTACAGGCATGGGAAAGGGCCAAGGACATCCCAGGCATGTCTACCCGTACTGGAATGAATGTGTGGCGAGAACATGATGAGGGGAGTGGCTGTAGCGATATTCTGTTAGTAGACAGTGCCACCAGAAGTCACTGAGGGACAGGTCACAGCTGCTGGCCACAGCTGTCCTCAGCCTTCACTAGAACCTGACAACCCCGGCAGCCATTCTGCAGCCTGCCCTGGCTTACTGAGGGCCCGCCTGTCTCCCCACCACTCCCATCATGTTTCATGTCCCCCACAATGCCAGGAGCACACCTGCTTCCTCTTGGGCACCCACGGGTAAGGTGGCCAGAATGACCCAGTGAAGATGGGATTTCTTGTTGCTCTTTGGAGCCGCTGAATCCAACCTGCTTTCCCATATGCTTGGACCTTCTTTGCAATTCTTCCATCTGTGTCTGGGAAATGTGAAGGAATGTAATGATCTTTTCTGGGGTTATTAAACCGACAGCTGTTGTCATTAATAGAGGACATTCTTTACTGCGGTGAGCAAGCGCTAGTCATAACTCCATGCTGTCGCTCGCTCTCTCAGTAATGACTAGTGCATTTGTCTCAAGACCGGGGTTGCGAACACCGCGGGTTCTAACGCCAGCTTTGAACATGATTCATCTTCAAAGCATGGACGCCCTCACTTCTTTTTTTGTACTGCTGGCAGCTTTCGAGGCAAAAATGTATAATTGGCAAAAACAAAATCCAATCTCCCAGCCATTGGCTTTCTTTGAAAATGAAGGAGTCTGACTGCTAAAAAGCCAAGATTACATTTTACTGCGTGTTTCAAATTATGGTTCATTTTCGGGTAGAATGTTAGAAGCAGAGAGAAACCAGCGTTTATAGTCTGAATTGAAGATTTTTCCCCCCACTGCCACAATTGGAAAGTGGGAGGCGGGCGGAGTGCCACAAGCAAACAGAGAAGTGAAGGCTGGACAGGAGACCTTTCCGGCCTGGTGGTCTCTTGTGCCATGGGCAGAGTGGGTCCAACTGCTTATGATGTGGTCTTTGGGGTTCACATGTCTCGAGAGCGAGGATGCGGAGCTCCTCTTTCGACAGGAGGCAATTTGTGACACACAGAGCAGGGAAGGTGGTGAAGTATCCGAATGTTCTCATCCTGGCAGCTCCTATCAGTCTGCTTTGGACAACCAGATCCTTAAGCTGGGCTCTAACAGGGCTGGGCAGACAAACCTCTACACAGGACCCATCTGGTGAGAAGCTGGGGTGCAAGTAGCCAGTGATGAGATGTACCCAAGAAAGGCTACTTTACAATTGCAGCGAGCAATTACAATTGACAACGAGCGAGGGTCCCTGGAGTTCTTTCTGCACCTCAGGCCGTGTACATCTGAGACGGAGGTGGGCACTTACAAGTTTGCTCTGGGTCCTGGATCAGATAGATCTGAGTTTGGCTGAGGCCTGGCAGCCAGGGGATTAGGGCCAACGTCAGCCTTAAGGCCTTTGAAGCAGTCTTTTGTTCAAGGGTGTGAAAGTCAAAACTCAGGGCTGGCGATGTGGCTCAGAGGTTAAGAGGACCAGGGTTTGATTCTCAGTACCAGAGTTGGTGTCTGACAGGTGCTCATAAAACCCCAGCTTCAGAGGAGATGATGGCCCCACTTCTATTGCACTCACGTGTGTAACTCCTGTCCCTGTGTACAAACATATAACTGAAAATAAAAACGCAATAAATGTAAAAAGTCACAGCCTAAGGCAGAAAGTGGAGTGCTCAGGAGCTGGGGGATGGACTAAACACTGCAGGAAGTGGACAGCTGGCACACACGGTCCTTGCCAAGCTCTCTTTGTGGTGATAGTGTACGCTCTACATGTCTTCCTCTAGCCACATGCTGGGAAGTCCATGTATCTGAGTATGTACTGGGCATGGTGCACAGGCCTGGGATTCTAGAGGAGCCTGGCGATCTGTACCTATGGAATCTGCGGTTTAGTGGGGGAGATAAGTACTCGAGCTACAAGGCAGCACTGAGAAGCACGGGTCCCTTTGGGGTGCTATTGGTGAGCAGAGGTGTGGTACCCATTCGGGTCTTGGCAGGGATCAGTGATGGTTGCCTGGAGGTTGCAACATGCCATCTCAGTGCTAACAGACAAGCAGGCTTCATCCAGCCTGTGGAGGGTGGTAAACACTCTAAGCAGAGATGTAGCAGTAGTACAAGGGTCCCCTTTCAGTCTATAAGACTATAGCTGGGGTGCAGTGGGGAGCCAGGAAAAGCAAGGGGCTAGTCTGTAGAAGATGTCAGGAAGTGAAACATCAGCTACGTGTTATGACTTTCCCAGGCTGGTAGACTGCAGCGCTCTCTCTCTCTCTCTCTCTCTCTCTCTCTCTCTCTCTCTCTCTCTCTGTGTGTGTGTGTGTGTGTGATTCTTCCTATTTGCCTTATACACTGTCCTATGCACCAATTAGAATATGAAATCAGGGCAAGTGGAAATAAGTGGGTTCTGTGCTGCTTGCTTGGAATCTGTCGGCTCTGCCAAGGGCTTTAGTCACCCTGACCCTGCAAGGTGTCTCCCACCTCGTCTCTGTATTGTGAAGGAAAGAAAAAGAAAAGAGATTTCTTCAGTGTGGTGATGTTTACTCCCATCAGGCAGCGAGAGAAAGGGCTGGGATGAGCACTTTGGGGCAACGTCTGTGCAGGGATTTCCCCTGTGATATTGGCCATCTTTCCTGACTCAGGATGGTGACCCACAATGCTGGCCTCACATCATTTTCGCCCTCCGGTTTCTACTGAGCACTGTAAAGCACCTGTGTAGCACACATGAGGACCTAGGTTTGATTCTAAGAACTCCAAACCAAAGGAACGAATGAACCAATGGACAGCATCAACAACAGAAGCATTAAAAGAAGGAAAACCACGGACAGATTTCTCCTGCAGAAAGCACTGAATCTGGGAGGAGCAGAGAGCTGCTGACCTTGTCCTGAGAAACCTCACATTGAAGAAAGTACTTCTCCAACTCGAGCCATACAAATCCCTCTTTTAAAATAAAAACACTTTCAAGAGTTTTTTCCCCTCGAGGACTTTCATGCTAGTGCTATTAAAATCTGTACCCACAGGAGAGCTGGAGTAAATTCCTTCTGCTGAAAGCTCTCAGATGACTAGAAAAGCAAAACAAATGGACAAATTATAGAACGGGAAACTAAGGAATCGATACAAGTCAAATTAAAAGCATTAATTTAATAGGGTGTTGTTTTAGCAAGACTACGACTTTCCTCTTGAACATGGGGCTAACTGTGGAGTGTGGTCTTTCGTGAGCCTGGTGGCCATCCAGGGAGCTATTCACACTCTCTCTTGCTGTTGCCATTGTGAAAGGCTGTCCATGGACAGAGGGCACATGGCTGTGTTCTTCTATTCTGAGCGTACCGTAATTCAGAAAAGTAACAGAATTGAATGTGAACCCTCAAATCTCAGGGCTTTGTTTTTTGACCCTTCCTCCAAAACTAACTCTACCCCTTACACACACACACACACACACACACACACACACACACGCACGCACGCACGCACGCACGCACGCACAGGCACACACACATGAATGCATCCTTAAAGACCACCAAGAAAGAGGCAGCTTGTTGCCTTATAGAATTAGTGAGGCAACTGGACTAAACATGGAACAGCTAACAGAAGCAAAAGCGGCATTCATGTAATCCCACCTCCTCATGCTCCTGAGGTCTGAGAATGGAGAGGTCAGGGATGCGGGCGGTCAAGGTGCCCACAGGAGGTCTAGCATTTGAAGATAAGCAGAGAATGTTTGAGAGAGGGTGACTGGAAAGGCAGGCAGGTTGGGGGTGTGTGGACGGAGCACAGTCTCAGCAGAGCCAGCCTTGGGTGGAAGTACCAACTCCCACCCAGCCTGCCTGGGTCCAGGGTGATGCCGATTCTGCCCAGTGACTGCCCTCTTCTCTCTGACTCTCAAGGGGAGCTTGGAAAAGCAGACAGTAAGGGAGGACGTCCTGCCCTGCCCAACTCCCACTCTGCTGGTTCTTCCTCGCCTCCAGGCTCTTTGTTCAATGTGTGATGGGTGTCAGACTGCCCTTCAGCAAATCCCAAGACAGGAGACAGCTGAGAAATACCAGCAACACCACAGGCAAAACCTTTGAAAGGTTTATTCAACCAACCAACACTTATTAAGTCCTGGGATGAAGGACTTAATATCAAAGAATAAAGAATAATATCAAAGGATCCAGGGAGGAAATACATGGTGAGTATAGATCAGTGTGGCACAAGGCCGAGATGGGATGTACGCATGAGAGTGGGTGGAGTCTAAGGGGGCTTTTAAGATGGGGTGGCTTCTGAGGGTGGATGCAAGAGGCTGTGAGAAAGTGTGAACTAGTTGCTGGCTCAGGAAACAGCAGGCAGGGAGGGGGTGGAAGGCTCAGTGAGTGTGTGTGTGGCGGGACTGGTTGTGGGGGACACGGAGAACCGGGCAGAACTAAGGATATCTCCCTTAGTCTAACCAGACTCTGGTTTTCTAAGCATGTGTAGGTTGTTGTGACTCATAATAATGGTCTGACTGCTGCTTGCATCTACTTGGAGGGAATGTGGGAACATGGGAAGGGGAGAGGTCAGAGATGATGGTAACTTTCTGAGGGAGGGCAGCCAGGCCTTGGATAGGGGAGGAAGGAGAGACAAAGCTCAGAGGCCACATTGTATCATGTGCTCTCCCCATCCCTCTCATGTCTGATCCCCTCAACTGTACGTGAGGAAGAAAACCTTCTTTCCTGGTCTTAGGGTACTAGAGAAGCCCCAGAAGCAGGGTTCTCCAGAAGCAGTGAATGAGGACTTGGAGGACACCCATGACCATCACTGTGTGCACCTCCAGGTTCATTATCTACACCCTAGGTGTTCTAATGTGTGCTGGCCCCTTCAGTTCCAAATCTACAGAACATGCCAGTTTTCCAAAGTCTGACCTTGACCTGGAAGTTCTTTGACCAAGGGCTAACCAAGACTTCCATAAACCCTCCATACACACGGAGACAGAGGTTACAGGTGGCATACTCATCTATGTGTTCAGCAGCAAGTCACACTGTGAGCTGTGCCGCTCACGAACCCCTCATTCTCCATGGGGAATGAGGAGAGCCATCTGAGGAAGGGTGCTGTGGCGTGCTCAGCTCACGCTATGCCACCACGTTTGCTGTTTCTCTTTCCTGCATCCCATTCCAGGACATAGCCAAGACAGTTCCACCTAAGCCTGACCTCTCAGCGCTGTGGCTTCGCATTCTCTCTCTTCCCCTTCATCAGGACCTGCTGAAGCTGAGACCAGGCACGGGTCCCTTAGCCTAAAACCCACAAGTGACTGCTCGCTGAGTTGATCCCAAATGAAATTCCCAGTCTGTTGAGACTCTGAGTTCAGGTTCCATGCAGTGAGCATATACCAGCTCAATTTTCATGGCCCAGACTTTTGGTTCTGCATAGGACGGCCCCCATGTATGATCCTCTATTTCCAAAGCCCTCTTCTGAAAAAGACTCTGCCACCCACTTTACCTTGAACTCAGACCTCTTTACCTCTTTCCTCTCCACACACTGTGGTTGCCTCTCTGGCTCACATGTTTCTCTTTGGGTCTGCATTTTTCTGACTTGGATTTTAGTGGTGATTGAAGGCTCACAGTTTTCTGACGGAACCCTCAGCAATGGAGGCTATCTACCTCTTCCTATTTATCACACTAAACAGCCTTCTCCACCAAAGCAAGGTTTGTGTGCACTTAGATGTGTTCATATATGTGTGCATGTAAAATATGTGCTTGTGCATGTGCACATATGTTTACATGCGTGTGCGTGTGGTGTGCGGAGGGGATATATGTTCTGCTCATTGTTACCTGTGGAGCCTTCTGGCTTCCTATATAGGAAGGGTTTAGACATGTCAATCTCTCTCAGTTTGTGCATAGTTGAGCTAAAGACAACTTTTCAAATGTTCTTTGAGTGACACTTTGCATATAACTGAACAAACCTTAATCAACTGTCGTGAATGAGCACATCATCATTTATGTTTTTACAGCTGCTGGGTCAAGACAGGGAGTGGCTGAGCCCCTTCCTAGAGGCTTTCTTGGTTCTGCCACTGCCTGTTGCATTGGCCTCATTCAGTCCAGAGTCTGTAGGTTCTGTGGAGCAGGCCTTGCTTCAGGGAAGAATCTGCTGTTGGGCAAGTACTGCAAGCGGTTGGCTCCGTGGAAAGCATCATTCTCAGGTAAGCTGTTTGGTCTGGGCTTGCAGTCCCATTTGGTTTGACTCAAATTGCTAGGATTTTTTCTTTCTTTTCTTTTAAGCTCGAATGAAACCAGCATTCAACTCCCACATCTGGGCCAAAGGAGCGGAAGTTTACTTCCACTGAAGCTTCCCCTTGCAGGAGATCATCCCACAAGCACCCCCTGAGCACCCGTTAGGTGTCAGATGCCTTCCCGAGAGCAAGGGAAGCACAGAGGCTGAACAAAGCCAACAGAGACCCTGCGCCCTGGAGACGGGTACTGAAGGGCCGTGAGGGAACTTTTGGAGGGGATGTCATTTTCTGCATCCTGATAAATATTTGCATTCCATGGTATTTGAAGCCGTCAGAGCTTGTTGACGATACACTTAAGACTTGTATTTTCCCCCCGTGCAAGCCCTACCTCCAAGCAGAACAGGAGTTGGATGTAAACACTGAAGTGGTGGCTAACACACACGCAGAAGCGTACGGCGGTGCAGTGCACTGATGTCTGCCCCTGCTCTGAGTGCATCAAGGAAGGACGTGGCTTGGAGCGCTGATGCGCTGTTAGATAAGGGATGAAAGCAAAGTTTTCAAAATGTTACCGGATCCATGAGTATTCTTTGTTCAATTTTTTTTTTCGACTTGCCTTGCTTTTGAAGAGTTTCATGATATGTTGTCAGGAAAATGAAACAGAAATGAAATAGACATGGACACATAAAAGCTTGCGATGGTCTCTGTCCTACCTGGTTTACATTCAAGTGGGAGGGAAATGTTTAGTATATCAAAGGCTGAGAGATGATTAGAAGGGAAATAAAGTGGCAGGTGGGGAGAGCCTGTTGGGAGTAGGGCCGAGTGCTTGTCAAGGAGAGCCTGACACGCACGGGATTGAGTATCTGGGGGATTTCAGCAGCAGAAATGAGCCTCTGCATGGGGACTCTGGTCAGATGCATGGATGGTCAGAAGACAAGGGGGCTGGTGAGCTGGAAGGGAGGCAGTGGGAGGTCCCTTAGGGTGGCCTTTGGGGCCTGTAGCACGGCTAGAACCTTGGCTTCTCTGCTGAGGGAGACGAGAGCCAAGGAAAGGCTTTTGAGCAGAGGAGCGGGGGAGTGGGATAATAGACCCCAATCTCTAAAGAGTCACCTATGTTTGGGACAGAGAGTGGGAGGGAGATAATCACAGGCCATGACAAAGGGCCGAGGTGGAGACCAAGGAGATTTTAGACGCAGCTGAATTTCCGATGCCTTTTCATGGATTTTCTTGAAGTCACAAGGGAGGCGAACCACAAGTCCAGTGACCGAAGGTTCCAGAATGGGGGGATGGTTTCCTGGGCAGCAGAACAGTCAGAGGAGATCAGAAAGAGAGGGCAGGGGCAAGAGACACCATCACCGTGCACCAGAAACTAGCTGGAACTGGGTAGAGAGAAGAGTGGACTTTAATACAGGCTAGAGTCACAGTTCGAGCCAGATGCCAGGAAAAGTCACAAGTACCATCCTGAACTAACTTTGCCCATATCTGACGATAAGCCTGGCTCCTGAGCTGGGTTATAGAAGCGGCTGTGACAAACCTACTGGAAGTCTGTCCAGCCAACCTGTTCTTAGCCTCTTATGGACAGTGCGTACCCATTAACAAAGCCAGAAGTATCTGCCCAGAGGGAGTGCTGATGTGTTTGTCAGAAGGTGGTCACCTCTTAATGACCTCTTGCCAAGTCATGGTCATGGTCTGTGTCTGGGACTGGGACTGCAGGAGTGCACAGCATAAGGGCTTTGTCTTCAGAATCTAGAGCAGTGATTCTCAGCCTTCCTAATGCTGTACCCCTTTAATATAGTTCTTCATGTTGTGGGGACCCCCAACCATAGAATTATTTCATTGCTACTTCCTAACTGAAATTTTGATACTCTTATGAATTGCAATGTAAATATCTGATATGCAGGATATCTAATATGGGACCCCCAAGTGGGTTATGACCCACAGGTTGAGAACTTTAAATTTAAAGTAACCTGCCGCCTTGGAAACTGCTCTGGTCTCAAACATAAAAAGGTTCTGTATAAACCTGGGTGTGGTCCTGCTCTTTGCTCACTCACTGGGTGTGGCTCACTGCCTGTGCCCACATCTTCTCGCTGATCGCTTTTCACTGGCCTCTGATCCATTACCACGCCAACCTGTGCAAGGTGAGTGTTGGGAGCAGTTAGACCCCAGATCCTAAATTTCTTGTAATCCCCTGATCTGAGTGCCTATAGCTACTCTGAGCAGGAGACCTTCAGGAGTTCCTGATGACAGGAGAGTTGTTTCTGGTGGGTTTGGCTGGGGCGTGGCTATCTCTATATAATCTGCCCCTGAACACAAAAAAGAGGGCATTCTTGGGGAATTCAAGGATGACCCGTGTCGCTGTCTCTCTGTCTATGTGTATCTGTGTATTTCAACCTCCAGCCCCCTTGCCTGAAGCTCGCGAACTGGGTGCCAGCGCACAGAGCACAGACACGGGGGCGCGGTGCATGGCAGGTGAGAAAGGCCTTTTGAGAATAGGCCTAAGGTAAGTGACTGCTCCCCCTGTCAGACTCCTCACCCACAGATCGCCTCAGACTACATTCTGGGATGGCGGCAAAGAATCAGAGCCACTCGGCTTCCAAGAAAGGCATGAGTACTGCACTGTGACAGGCCGACATATAGGGCAGCTCCCAGCCGGTGAGTGAGGCTTTTGGCCAGCTGCCCACTGGCTGAGGGTCCTGAAGGTCATAAAGTTCGGCATGGTTGAACTTGACGTAGAAAGAGCACACTTGGAGGACTGACGAACTTGGGCAGGAAGAAGCCAGGCGTCTGGGAGAGGCCCAGTGAATTTGTAATTCTCTTCTTTGAGATGGGCAAGACTTTCCTGCCCAGATCAGACCCAGAACGCTTTTAATCACCACCACCATCATCATCACCACCATCACCATCACCATCACCATCATCACCATCACCACCACCATCACCACCATCATCACCATCACCACCTCCATCATCATCACCATCATCACCACCACCACCATCATCACCATCACCACCTCCATCATCACCACCACCACCATCATCACCACCATCATCACCACCACCACCATCA
>NC_022014.1:26948871-26952244 GCF_000317375.1 Microtus ochrogaster
TCACCACCACCACCATCATCACCATCACCACCTCCATCATCACCACCACCACCATCATCACCACCATCATCACCACCACCACCATCATCACCATCGCCATCATCACCACCATCACCACCATCATCATCACCACCATCACCACCACCATCATCACCACCACCATCACCACCACCATCACCATCATCACCATCACCATCATCAGAGGATGATATTGATTGTCAATGTTTTGTCATAACTAAAATATAATAATAATATTGCTAATTAAACAAAGGGGGAATCCCCTTGTGATACAGGTTCCAGGAGACAGGGAGAAATGAACACTTCAGCTCGGGAAGACTCTTGTTGTACGTGTGCTATAAATACCGTGGGACCATGCCAGCCCGAGTGCTGGATTGCTTCTTAATGGACTCAGCCCTCTCCGCCTTATTCTGAGTGAAGACTTTAAATGAGGACTAGAAACGTGACCAGAAGGGAAGCTTATTCCCCTCCTGTTATTTCAAGACGGACAATAAAAACATGATTTTGTAAAGGGAAAAACGCGATCTACAATTATCTGCATTTAGGAGACACACAGCAGCAGCGTCTTTGTCCCATGGTGCTTCTGGAAATAGCAGCTGAAGAAAAATCAAATCTTTAGTTGGATGGGACGGGAGGTGATTGGATGGGTGGTTCTGATCCATTCCCAAATCATTCTTTAAGTGGCTGATGTTCTGGGCCACTGCACATGGCGTGAGGCCACAGAGAGGCTGCCCCCACCCTCTGCGTTCCTCTCCTCTCCGGAGGAGACGGAGTGCTGAAATATATCTGTGATTGAAAATACTTAAGTTGCGAGGCCTCCAGCGCTTTCCCCTTTCAAGGTGACAGTAATTGAAGGATGGTGCTGTGCGAATCTGACATTTATAATCCGGCTGAAGAAAAGGTCAGCTTCCTTTCGGAGTTTCACCGGAGCCAGCGGGGAAAAGAATCCTGAGATGTCACAGCACGTGTCTGAGGTTCTGGGTGATGCTTTGATATAATAACAGCTTCAGTTTGCAATGCATAATTATAACCGTCCCAGCTCTCCAAGGCGTGAAGTGACAGGACTTGAAAGAAATAAAGCCATCACTTCTACAGGAAGGTTTGCACACAGGGACCCCCAGAGCCTGGGGCTAATGGCCTGCATGGGAAGTAAACGGCAGTCCTCCTTGGATGAGCAGGGTGCCATGGGGTACTTTAGGGTGGATAATGAGAGGATCAGAAGACCACAAACAGGGCTTAGCCGAAGGCCAAAGGGAAGCTGCAGGCTTGGGTTGGATGTCTTGAGAGTTTTTGATGAGAGGAGAGGAGGGCGAGGGAGGGATGATGAAACCGGGGGGGGGGGGACAACCCCACTAGCAACATCCTTTGTACCCTCAGGGAATTTGAAAATGGAAAGAGTGTCTCTTGAAAGCAAGCCCCACCCAACAATGGAAACCGCTATGTGTGTCACTGTGTGTTGTTGGCTAGGCCTTGGGAGCAGCCTCCTGCCAAGGGAAGTCAAGATGAGGACAGCGAGGGGTCTGTAGAAGTGTTGTGAGGCCAGATACTGTTGGCACACAGGACAGAGCCGTAGGGGTGGAGTCAAAGAGTCCCTGTGACTAAAGACCTGTCTCGTCCCTTCTGCGGAAGATTTCAGCCAGTGTTGCTTGCTCAGGTTTGTGTGTGGTTTTAAGGTTGCTGTGCTTTTATTTTACAGGTAGGAGTGCTTTGCCAGCACTTATGTGTGTGTGCACCATGTGTGTGCAGAGCCCATGGAGGCCAGAAAACAGATCTTCTGGATCTGGGACTCCAGATTCCCAGCACCTACATGGCCTGCTCATGCCAGGTTCCTTCAGGCCAAAGAACAGCTGATAGCAATTGGTCTGGGCATATGGGTCTCACACTGAGAAACACGACCTGGGCCTAGTATGGTGGGGACAGTTCCGGGGCCTGGCCGTCCTTATTGCCTTGTGGGGAGAGCCTGACATGGTTGCTGTTATGGGAAACCAGATGTAAATATAAACTCACAGAGTGGAAAGCCATCTGCTCTCACACCATGGAACAGTTGTGACAATGAGGCATGCTCCTGAAATGCTGGGGGTCTGGAGGGGGCGGACTTGGTATGCTTTTGGGTCAGAGTTCAGCTCTATACAATCTATGAGCAGGCCAAGGCTTAATTCTAAGGCTAGGATCAAAGTTCATTGGCCAGAAATGAGGGTCCAGCAAGGCAGGGCTGGAATCAAGGACCAAGTATGGCCAGAGGTGTAGCCTGAAAAGTGGTCAGACTGTGAACTCGAGGGATTGATTGCCTCGGAATTCATCATCGGTAAGAGAAAACTTCCTAAAGCTCGTCTTTCGCAACAGGTGGAGCCCCATGGTGGCTTTTATCACAGGGTGGAGTTTGTATAAGTTAAAGATACTCTTTCATGGTTTAGACTTTGGGAGAGGAGAGGTGTTGATTAGCTTGGATGGAGTTAGGTACTCACACCTATACCCATTGGTCATTTGTGGCTAAGTGGGGCATGGGGCCTCTGAAGACCAAATGCTTCTGGTTGCTTTTCCTGTCATTATGACAAAACACTTGGCAGAAGCAACTGAAGGGAGCAAGGTTTCTTTATTTTGTTCTGCTAACTGTTCCAGAAGAGCAGGCTGCTGTGAAGGAAGTGTGGCAGAGCAGCCAGCTCCACAATGGCCGGAGTGTACAGCAGCAGGCTCTCACATCTTGACCAACAGGAACCAGAGGCATGACTGGAAGTGGAGGTGGGACAGAGCCCCCAAAAGTTGTTGGCTACACCTCCATCTTAAAGCTTCCACCAGCCCCCTAAATAGTGCCACCAACACAGGAGCCTGTAGAGTACACTGCTAATTCAGGCTGTGACGGGTCACAGTGCTGTGCACTGGACTGATCCTAAGAAGAGGGCACTATATGAACCAGGTGCCTTCCCAGCCACACATGTCCTCAGCAGCCTTCTAGCATGTTTCTTGCGGTATCCGAAGGCCTGCAGTTACCAATGCAGAATGAGCAGGAATTGGAAGAGAAAAAGAATGGAGCAAATTCTAAAAGCAGTAGCAGTAACTTGCAGCCAGAAGAGGACGATTTTCTCCTTATCAGTTTCCTTTTGTGGAGAGTTGAACCAGCACAGTGTCATGGGAAGTACTGTGCACATAAAGAACTTGGCATAACTTGATGTGTGATAGAACTCAGTGCCAGTCATTCACATTCGTATTGTAACTGTTGTTATCGAGAATTATATGAGAACCCAATGTACTGGCTAGAAAATGCAACGAGCCTCAGATAGAGCATAGAAAAATTTCAGAATACCACAGACACACACACACACACACACACACACACACACACACACACACACACACA
>NC_022014.1:26952344-26959804 GCF_000317375.1 Microtus ochrogaster
AGAGAGAGAGAGAGAGAGAGAGAGAGAGAGAGAGAGAGAGAGAGAGAATAAAACCTTTCAGAAAGAGCAGAGGAGAAATAGAGAAATGGATTCTTCATAAAATAGCAAGCATAATACGGAGTTCAAGAATACAAGGAGCCACATATCCCAGGCTCCAAGGGGAAAACAATTTAAAGCTAGAATTACATACAAAGCCTGAAATGCCCTGGAGGGCAATGATATTTTCAGGTATTGAGAACTCAGAAATCATGCCTGTTATAATCTATCTGAAAAATAAAAAATAATAGAAACAGGAATGATGAGTGACATCAGGATATAAAACAAAACGACTTGCAAAATACTAGTAAAATTTAGAATTAAAATGAATAATACTGGATAATTAAAAACAACAACTTGAATTAAAAGTCTCGAGGTTGTGGATGTGGGAGAGGAGAGAAGGGCAGGAGGGACTGGACCACACTCAGGCTGTGGAATCTCACTGTCTGCAATTTTCCCCATTACTATTCCTAAAAGGGCCCCAGGAAACTCTAACACTGTCCTTAACTATGTGGTCTTTGGGAGCAACAACTAAAGACTTCTGGATGTCCATCATCGAGAACTAGTACCACTCCATCTCTCTGTACAACTGTCTGTCTGTCTGCTCATCCTTCTAACAAATATTGACTGAGTCTGATTTATGCCATTCCCATTCTAGGTACCAGAGGTACAGAAATAAATAACATGGGGGAAAATTCCCGAGTAAAAACATCTTTAATTCTGGAGCAGGGCTGAACAGACAGGGGAGGCAAATTCTGTGGAGATACCCATCCCTGCAGTACAGTCTGTAGAGGGAGGAAACCAGAAAGAGTGGAGGTACCCACCCCTGAATACTATCTCTAGAGGGAGGAAATTGGAAAGAGTGGAGGTACCCACCCCTGAAGTACTATCTCTAGAGGAAGGAGATTGGATAGAGTGGAGGTACCCAGCCCTGCAGCAACATCCGTAGAGGGAGGAAACCGGAAAGAGTACAAATGCCCAAGCATACACTTTGGGAGGTCAGCAGGACAGATCGGGGAAGAATTCTGTTACAGTTCACATGTGGAGTTCCTCACAAAGCCTGACCTATAGGTTTTGATCTCCGTTGATGGAGACAACTGCCAAGAGGTGATCGGAGCATGAATTCAGAGCTGAGCAGGCTATGGGGAGGTGGGGCCTGGCTGGGGGTGATGGGTCATTGGTTGTGTACTCTTGAAGGTTGTACATGGTCTCTAGTCCCTTTTTCACTTCCCTAACTCTTGTCACCCACCCTTGTTCATGTCAGTGTCTGTTCTATTGACAATGGCCTTGCCTGCTTTTCAGTTTAACTAAACCTGAAGCTGGACCCAATATTTCAATAAAAGCCTCATTTAAGTTACAAACTGTGGGAGGATTAATACCATGTTTATCTACCAAATTAATTACCCAGTGAGTTTCAGGGTTCATACGTAACGATTTCAGCATTGTCCTTATTAATGGGCTTCTTCCTTAGGAATTGCAACTGCTATTCAAATTGGCTGCCCTGTAGCAGCTACCAGAATCTCAGTGAAGGGCTCATTATTTTTGCATATTTCATGCTTCATTTTCTGTGGAAAATGATCCACATTAGCTAATTGTAGATGTGTTGTTCAGGTCATGGCTGTGTGGTGTGAACTGTACTAGAGTGATGGATCTTGTCTCTTCTGGCTTGGGGAAGGTGCCCTCAGGCTAAGATATAGAGGCTGCAGGAGGGAGGTAGCATCCGAGCAGCAAGCCAGTGGGAAGCCAAGCTGTGCTTAAATTTGAGTGACACTAGCCCAGATCATTCAGGAGCTTGGATGCATGACTCAGAAAGACGGGCATGTCTGCTGCCTCTGCCCTTGCCCCTGTCCTGGAGAGAGCATGGTTGCCTTTCCCCCTCAGTGTTCTCAAGGGTCAGACAGGGTAGGGTGCCTTATCCTTCCATCACACTAGAGAGAACTAAAGAAGGAAACATCCTTTTGAAAGCTACAGAGAGACAATAGAAAAAGATAAGCCAGATATCAGTTCTGGAGGGCCACACAGCACCTCCTATGGGGTGAGTCTCCTGGACTCACACAAATTGTTCTGACTGCTAAACTCTAGATAACCATCCCAGCTCCCCGGTGACTCTGGCTGGCCAATCAGAACATTCCATGGAGGGGTGCTTGCACGCACACATATTCCTCAGCCACAATTGCTAACAGCATTTGTGCTGATCTTTACTTGAGCTGAGCAAAAATGCCTGACAGAAGCAACTTAAAGGTTTACTTTGGCTCATGGTTTCTGAGGGTTCCTTCCATGGCTCTTGGCCACAGGTGCCTGCTAGGGCAAAACATCACAGGTAGGGAGAGTTATTTACTTGATGGTAGCCAGGAAGCAGGTAGTGAGACAGGAAGGGTGCAGAGATGAGACACGCATCAGGGACACACCCATTCCCATCAGCCAGGTCCCATCACCTAAGGTTTCCACAACAGTGTCAAGGACTGAGTGTTTAACACAACGCGAGCCTATAAGGAGCATTTCATATTCAAACTGTAACCTCAATCTATGCACATGCTTAGGACCAGATCCGTTGGCATACACCCATGCTATCATTATTCAAGAGACTGTTGCCAGAGGATCAGAAGTATCAGGCCAGCCTGGGATACATAGCAAGACCTTTGCCTGAAAAACAAAAACCAGGGGCTGGGGATATAGCTCAAAAGGTAGAGTGATTGTCCGGCATGTCTGACGCCTTGGGTTTGATCCCGAACACAGCATGACCTGGGCATTCTGGTGCACGCCAGTCTCCTCAGCACTGGTGAGGCAGAGGTAGGAAGATCAGAAGCTCAACATGATCTTCAGCTATACCGTGAGTCTGAGGCCAGACAAGACTGCACGAGATGCTGTCTAAAGACAAAGCCAAACAAAACATACAACAACGAAACAACTCAAAACAAAATAGAATAATAGTGGGTGACTTTACGTTCTGACTATTGTGAGACTTTAGTTTTGCTCTGAGTGAGATCGTGCTTTAAGTGAGAACTGGGCAGAGTGATGAGGGTAGAAAGAGAATTCCAGACAGAGGAGGGAGCTTGCATGGAGGCCTTGTGGAGGGAGAAGATAACATTAGATATGAGGCTTGAGGGTTCACACTGGGTATGAGTTGCTGTGGAGAACAGAATCAGGATAGATGCGGAAGACTAATAGGATAGAGTAGCCAGAGCACACACGAGGAGCAAGGCCTGCTCGTGAAAGGCAGGTATCTGGAATGGAAATGTCCAACACGTATTTCTGTTCTGTATCAGAAAGCCAGACCTCCCCAGCCCCTAGAACAGAGACAAGGCCCCCAATCGCCTGTCCTGGAAAGAGTCAGTAGCTGTGACAGCTTCTTGGTAAATACATTTAATCATAAGTCCCTAAGACTGTCTGTACCTCAACACCTGCAGCAGAACAGTGGGCAGTGCCATTCTTGCCCACAAACACCACAGGTTTCATATAATTTTAAAAAATTAATCTATTAAATTACTTTCTCCTAGAGCCTCAAACTAAGCATTTCCTAATGAGTCAGGGCTCCATTTCTCTTCCTTTGTGATGTTGCAGTTGGTGACGGTTACAACATACATTTGTGTAATCTCACACGCAGGGAACAATGAGGGAAAAAGTGGTTTTGACGAATAACTATGGGCGAGCCAACGCGAACACAGCGGAACAGCTACCGGATGTGAAGCTTGTGAGCAGTGAGCACTGAGTTCCTGCGGAGGGGGGAGCTTCTGATGGCAACTGCCCCTCTGCAGCCACCTATATGACCTATGTGCGTGTCTTCATATGGTCAGTTCACACTGGAAATTTCATGCGACTGTGGGAGAATTTCTTGTTTCTTCCTCCTGTGTGATCTGGGAACTGGAGCCATTCTGTGACTATGTGTGGGGTTAGCCACCTGCCCCACAGCCAGGACCTTCTCCTGGAGTGTCCTGGGGGAAGTCTTGAGTGGGGTCAGCCTCAGGGTTTAATCGGAACCAGCAGTTAGTTGGGAGTGACAACCCATGTGGCTGAAGGGCAGAGTCTTTAGTCACAATCTGAGTGTGTGCACAGCGCTCCCTTCTCTCCATGCTTTAACATTTGAGGTTTCAGTTACTCCGCATCACCTAGGGGCTGAAAGCCCTAAATGGAAAACTATGGAAGAATCAGGGGTTAGTTTTAAATAGTTCATCTTCCCGAGTAGCCAGATGGAATCCCATCTTCTGTTACTATTCCACCCTGTAATGCAGTCTCCTCTCATTGTAAACAGCAGAGTTTCTTAAACTGTAGGGTGTGAGTATGGGCCGAGTAACTGAAAGTGAGGTTGCAAAGAATTGGCAATGGCAAGAAAACAATTGAGGACAAATGCTGGCAAGAATGTGGGAGCATCCACGGTTGCGGGGTTTGCAAACAGGTAGCCACTGTGGAAATCAGGATGGAGAATTCTCTAAAAGCAAGTAAATGTGCCGTACGACCCAGCTATACCACTCTTTGGTGTGTGCCCGAAGGAGAAGACGTCTTACTTCAGGTATTTGCTCAGCCATGTTCACTGTTGCTCTGCTCACAATGGTTAGGGAATGGAAGCACCCACATCTCCTCCCACTGATGAGTTGATAATGAAGATTTGCACATACACAGCTGGGGAGAAAAAAAAACCGAAATCCTCAAATTCACAGGTAAATGAACGAATTAGAAACTGAGTAAGTCAACCCAGACTCAGAAAGACAAGGGCAGCATACTCTTACTTTGTGTGGATCTTTCCCAAATCTTTAGACTTGACTAATAATTTGCAGTAACTTCAGAAACCAATAAGAGGCTTCTGAACATACAGCGACTAAATACTAACTCACAATCAAGTATGTAATGGCTCTGTGGTGTTCCTGGTGCCCTTGCCTGTGCTGTACCATGTAACTTCACTGTAGCCTTGGTTGTGAGACACAGCGTGCCCTCTTTGCACCTAGTATGCTGTCACGTCACACAACACCAGCAAACAAACGGCTCAGAGTGAGGCTACTGTGTGCCACAAGCTGCAGTGACTTTTGTACATTTCAGAAAATTTTCTGCTGTATAGAAACGCAAGGGCTTACTTAGGGAAAGCCAAGACTTCTCCTGTTTTCTATCATTCCTTAGCATGTGTCAAATTTGTATCTCTTTGAATCCGACTGTGACTGCATTAGAATATTGGATTTTAGAGAGACTGCTGGATGAGTTGCTGACTTGAGCTTCATTAAAATAAAAAGGAAAACATTAAATGAATTTTGGTTTGGGATTGAGACAGAATTTCCGAGTTTCTGAAATGGCCCTGAACGTTCGTCTGCCGCTTTGTTTTCTCTGTATGTGTAAAGCAGGGGTCTCAGGATTGATGATTATAGCATCAGAAATGCTGATCAATTCTGAAAAATATTGAAGAATGCTGTATGTCCTGCAGTGTCAAATATTTAGTCAAGATTTAATTATGTAAAAATAAGCCATCATATCCATCTCATTAGTACCCAAATTTGTTTTAGACTTTAACAAAGGATAAAATAACATGTACTCCAAAGAACTGTTTGAAAGCAAATTCCTTAGCTAGTTGGTGGTGGCACACACCTTTAATCCAAGAACTCAGGAGGCAGAGACAGGCGGATCTCTGTGAGTTCAAAGTCAGCCTGGTCTACAAGAGCTAGTTCCAGGACAGGCTCCAAAGCTACAGAGAAACCCTGTCCCGAAAAACCAAAAAAAAAAAAAAAAAAAAAACTTTTATGATTTATTGTTAGTAAAGACTTATATACCTAGGGTTGTGTAAATATATGGTGCAGCTGGTGACTTTGCTGGGTTGACAGAGTGCTTGCCCAGAATGCATAAAGACCTGGGATCCATCCCTGGCACAGTATGGGCTGGGCTGGTAGCATGTGTCTGTAATGCTGGCTCTTGGGAGGCAGAGGCAGTAGGATTAGAAGTTCAAGATCATCCTTCACTACATAGCGAGGCCAGTCTGGATTTTATGAGACTTGCCTCTACTTGTTTCTTTTTTTTTTCTGCTGGTGAAAAGGAGTCACAGGAGAAAAAATTTAAGCCACACTGTTCTATACGACCTTTCCCTTCCCTGCAAGGCCCTTAGCAGCTGCTGGGCCATCAGGTAGATGCTGCAGCTGTTTGTGTTCAAGTAGCCAACAAAGTCTTCAACTCAGAAAATTTGTATATGCCAAACAAAGTCCAGAAAGTGCTCCCTTTAAGGGAAGATTTTTTTCGGCTTAATAAGGAAGGAGAAATGATTATACACTGAGATTTCTATGCCCCATGGTAAGACCTGATCTTCTACTGGTGAGACTGGGTAGAAGGGAAAAGCAGTTCCTGTGGTTTGCTGTTTTCCACTTCTGGCTGTGGAAGTGACAGCCATAGGGCAGGGAGGACATAGTGAGGAAGAGAGAGCTACTGTCCTGGGCACACCATGCTCCTCAGGTTCAGGCCAACACTGGGGGGACTGACCCACGTCCTTCTGACGAGAAAGGACGAACACTCTCACGGCATGGAAAGTGAGTCAGTCTGGGGAAAGATCAGTGCTGGGCTACCAGCTCATCCCAGCAGTGACTGCTTGCTTGCCTTGGGTCTGACGGAGTTTTCTGAATGAAGCCAGAGGTGCTCCTGGGCCAAGGATGTCCAACTCCTCCCCCTCCCGCCATTTGACCTCACCATGGCTCCCCTTCTTCTACTGTTTTGGAGGAAAACAGAGTTAAACTCATCTACCTTTTCCGCCTTTGCTGCTCTGTTTTAGAAGCCACTGCTGTCATCTGTCCCTTGGGTCAGCGCACACTCTGAAAAGCAGATAGCACGCTGAGTTTTCTCCCACCACTTTCCTTAGCGGGGCCCATCTCTGTCTGACTGCATGCGAACACATATACACCTGTGTGTACACGAGGGAGGGGCGTGAGTCCCCTGCCCTTTCACCCTTGTGATCACTATCCTAAGTGGTTCAACCCATCCAGACACTGTGTGCAGTGTCCGGTCTCCTTCCAAGTGCCAGTATAGTATGAGACACTAAGAGCTAGCCAGCAGTATGAACACCATGCTAGGAGCAGCCATTCCAGGCTTCCCTGCAGTCGAGGAAGTCCAGTGACCATGTAACTGACTTCCACTCTGGGATATGAATGGAAGGGCCATGTGTAATTTTTAGGCCACCAACTTAAAGACAAAGCCTTTTGACTCTTCCTATTGTTTTGTTTATTTGTTGTGAAGCAGCAGAAATGGAGGCCCATGCCTTGAGTCTGGATGTGGAAGTCCTGTGTGGACATGGGTCTGCTGGGTCCCTGGCTGGCTGTGTGTGTATGGGCATGGGTCTGCTGGATCCCTGGCTGGCTGTGTGTGTATGGACATGGGTCTGCTGGCTCCCTGGCTGGCTGTGTGTGTGTGGATATGGATCTACTGGGTCCATGGCTGGATGTGTGTATATGGGCATGGGTCTGCTG
>NC_022014.1:26959904-27017506 GCF_000317375.1 Microtus ochrogaster
ATCTACTGGGTCCATGGCTGGATGTGTGTATATGGGCATGGGTCTGCTGGCTCCCTGGCTGGCTGTGTGTGTGTGGATATGGATCTACTGGGTCCCTGGCTGACTGTGAGGAGTGGGACCATTCACTCTGTTTAGATTCCCACATGTCTTTGTGAGAGCAGCAAGCCATCTCATGTGGCCTTTAAATTGTGTGTGTGTGTGTGTGTGTGTGTGTGCACGTGTGTGTGTGCACGTGTGTGTGTGCATGTGTGCACACACTCCACAGCATGCATGTGTGAAGACATTTTGGAGGAATCAGTTCTCTTCTCCCATATTGGTCCTGGGATTGAACTCAGGCTATTGGGTTTGACGATAGGTACTTTTACATCTCATCAACTGGTGAGATGGCTGTTGGCGGCAGTCAGTTAGTCTGTTGTCTAGCTGATGACATATGCTGGCTCCACACACAGGTCCCAAAGGCCAAGGGCAAGGCTCTGTTGAAACCGGTCTCTCATCTGAGATTAGTGGTTGCTCCTATGAGTGGCAGCCCCTACATTTTATAGACAGCTAACATGACCGAAGCTCAGAGAGGCCCTGGTATTGTCTAAGGTCACAGGTACAGCGCAGGAACAACAATCCAGGTCCCCAACCTCCAGCGTGTGCCTGTTCACGGTGCCAGGCATTTGCCTGTAGTGCTTGGAACCAAGACCATAACGCTGTTATTAAAATATTTACTTGCATGAAAAATTTCTATTACCTGGAACTCATGTATTATAGATGGAATCAGTAGCTTAGAAGGAAATACACAAGAAGAATCACTTTAATAACAAAAGCTATGCAGATAAATTCCTCATTTCCACAAGCTCTTGGCGGTCCCAAATAAATATATCATTTTTATCAGGCAAGTGCTCTAGAAACAGCGTCTTTGAGAAATATGTCAAAATAATCTCCCCAGCTGCGCTCCCTTCTGGAGGAAGGAAATATGATTGTGACAGCAAAAGGAACGATTAAAAAGGATTTCCTCACTACAGTGTGAACCACCCCAAAGAAGCTAGCGAGAAGCCTGGAACCACTCACCTAGTTCTTCTAGCCCCGACTGGCAGGAGGAAGCTACCTGTGGTTATGGGTCAGGGCTCCGCCCTCTACCTCCTGGCTTTGTGACCCCAGCTTTCACTGCCTGCCTCTTAGTGTCTTTTAGGAGGAAATTCCAGTAATGTAGAGTGCCACGCAAAACAAAACAGTGAGACTGAATTCCACGGGGCCATCCCTTGTGGGTTAAGTCATGGAAGGCAGGGGAGGGAAGCATGGCGAATGGATCTAGCAGCTTGTTAGTGGCTGCAAAGTGAAATAGCTGGAAAGTGAAGCATGCGCATGCGCTCATACACTCCTTTCCGTTGGAAAGGTGCATCATCATACTCCCAGGCCTGAGTCCCTCAGTGTCTTCCCCTTCCATATCCGACACTCCCACATTCTGTAGGGCCTACCCCTCTAGCTTTTTGCTATCTCAGCCACGGTTTCTGTCCCCCTCTCCCCACTTCCACACACCAGGACGCTGTTGCTCTGATGGTTTCTCAGTCTCCACGTGGACTCCCTGTCCATTCTCTCCTTCTTCCTGCCCATCTGAGCTTCCCAAAGGACAAGCCTTCCTTATTCCCTCTCAAGATCTCCTGCAGGACAAGGCCCAAGCTCCTCGCTTTGGTATTCAAGGTCCCCTGTACCTCTCTAGTCCCCGCAGGCTCAGTGGAGGCAAAGGACTCAGGAGTCTCCACACAGGCCCCACCCTCCATGTTCTGTACCTGCTCAGACTGCTCTCTCCCAGGCTGGTCTTCCCTTTCTCCTTCTGAGTGGTAGCTGGTCCCCTGGGCCCAACACAAGTGCCACACAGACCTCTGGGTGTTCTGAGAGAGGCCAAGACTTTCTCTCCTGGACTCTCCCCAGAATCCTCTTGGTGTCTCCTGTCCAAGCCCTCTGAGCTATAGCTCCTATCCAAGTCTAGGGCAGGAAGGTATAGGAGATGGAGAGCCAAGCCCAGCATCACCATGCTTGGGACATTGGGGAGTGGGCAAAGGTAAGGGAGTGAGATGCTGCCATGCGCATGTGCATGTATAAGTGTGTGTGTGTGTGCTCGTGTGCATGCGCGTACACATGCATGCCACGAAAATGCTCCTCTCTTTTAGCAGAAGCATCCTTATTTCAAGCCCAAATCAAGAAACAAACTCCCCCCCCCTTTTTTTCTTCCCTTGGTTGCCTGTCTGTGTCTGTCCCCACCTGATTCCACCCTGGCCCATCCCCATAGCAACCCCCAATCCTCACCAAGCCCCCAGGGCCTATATGAGAAGGAGGAGGGGCACACATAAAAGACCATGCTGTTTTACTTTTGCATTCCTGTCTGGTGCCCTTCCGTTCTCGTAGGTTCCTGACGCTTTGAGATATTCAGCATCTGAAGATGAATCGCAGACCGATCCTTCCGCATCACATGCCACTCAGGGAAGCACCAGCTCTAAATATATACTCTTATCTTTCCCATAGAGGAGAGTGGGGAAGGATCAGAGCTATAACTGTATTAATGTTCCTGAGCCCAAGAAGAGGCTGTACCAGTAGAGTCTGCAGAAGGGCAATAGGTGGTGGTCTTCAAGGGAGACAGTATTCAGTGTGTGAGGCTGGAGTTCACAGCAGGCTCTGTGGATCCTGAAGCCTGAGCTCTTTGCATGACACTTGCTTGTGTGTGTGTGCGCGTGCGTGTTGCATCCTAGGTCACATTGAGCCTGGAGTCCATACAATATCAGACACCATTGATTCCTTTTATGCACCCCAGAAATTAGCCTGAGAAGACAGAAGTCACTCATGCCTTTGTTATAGAGGAGGGACTCAGAGGAATTGGCTGGGGTTTCTTATTGGTTGTGCCCAGCGATTCTGTCTGACCCTCACAGTGGGACTGACTGGGCTGTGCAGATGTGCCAGGAATTAACCTTCTAATCTTGCTTTTGAACAGCTTCCACTCTAGAGTTGTGTGTGTGTGTGTGTGTGTGTGTGTGTGAGTGTGAGTGAGTGTGTGTGAGACTGGCAGCTCCACTAGTGAAGCAGCTTCTCACTTTCTCCGGAAATTAAGCCAGCTTCCCGTTATCAGATCGTCTCTAAATGAGTAAAGGACTGGATTTTGACATCACTGCCTCATCTTTGTGAGAAAGAGACAGCCTGACAAGTTGTTTTGTCTCATGCTCGTTTGAGGAGAACATTTTGAGGAATGTCCCTGTGTTTGAAAAGATGCTGCTGGGTAGGAGAGATGTCCACGGTGACCAAACATGACGGCCATTTGCAAGTAATCACCCCATGCTGGAATTCAGGACAAGGGGAGATGTATTCTTAGTTCCAGGCTTGACTAGAGGGGGTTTGCTCAAGGTGGGGGATGGCAGAGGACATCAGGGGAAATATTGTAACCATTCTGCACAGATCTGGATTCTGCTGTACACAGATCTGGAAGCAACCAGTTCTGTACAAGAATGTGTTACTCATCAGTAGAACCCCCCCCCCCCCCAACCTCTGTCCCTCCCAAGTACTGTCCAGCTCACACAGCAAGAGCTCCAGGACTCAGAAGGTTTCCCAGCCCCTCAGCAAATCCTGATTGGTACAAAATGAGGACAGCCCACTCAAGCTGGACCAATCAGATTCTTCCTCCCAGAGACTAAGACTCTTGAATCAAGAAGTGCAGAACCAGGGAGTCCTTGATCTTGAATGGACTTTGGCAATGGCAGGTTCAGTGATTGCCCCCTTCTCCTCAGACAGAAAGGAGCGAACTCTCAAGTGTCCAGGTGCAGAGCCATTCCTGGGTTGGATCCTGCCTTGACTCCAAGCTTTGGTCTCAGGGTTGTAACCTTCAGTCAGGGATTTATTCTCTGGTGTTTGCTCAACAACCTGAAAAATAGAAAGCATAAAAAAATTATGAAAATAATTGTTTTGAAGCCACCCTTACTGGTTGTGAAACATCTAGATAAACATCTAGACATTTGCTAAAAGTATTGATGGAGTCTTTGGTTTAGAAAAGATAGGTCTGAGATATGGCTGAAAACTCAGAGATGAAGAAGGAATTATTGTCAGGCATAATGGGGTAAGGACTGAAGGCTCTTTAGAGGGAGGGGGCTGATGGTGGAATGAGGGGTGAGGAGTCTCAGAAGATGGGGTTCAGTGTGCATTTCCTACCGAGAGTGGCTCTCACAGAACCCCTTCTAGGCAGTTCCCAGGAGTTCTCCTGTGTGTCTGCTTCTCTCAGCACCACAGACAAGGGTTTGTGGGTGGGGTCTGTGCTGAGGAGCAGAAGCCTCTGTCCTGAGCTTTATTATTGTTGCTGTGTTAGTCAGCTTTTCATTCTTATGACAAAATACTAGAGAACATTATCTTAAAAGGAGAGGTTTACTGTGGTTCAGAGTTTCAGAAGTTTTTGTTTGTGGTTGCTTTAGCCCTATGGTGTGTTGGCCTTCTGAGAGCATGTCCCCAAGGGTGTGACTCCCCCCAACTCCTGCTATCAGGTCCTACCTCTTAAAGGCTTCATTGCCTCCAATAAACAGTACATAGGCTGGGACAAAGCTTTTGGGGACATTTCACATCGGAAGGGTAGCAGATGGCAGGCGTAGACATCCAAATGGAGACAGTTCAGCCGTTAGAGGACCAGTTCAGAACCAAAATGACAAATGGGTAAGGTCAGCCCCTTTAGTGACTAGACGTGAGGTCTTACGTCTGGTGTTTGGACCACAGCACATTCCCTGAAAACATTCCAGACTCTGACAGGTGTCTCCTGAGAAGTGAACCTACTCCTCAGGCCGTAGTTCAAGGGCCTTGGGCACTACAGCAGCCGATGTGTTCAGAGTCAAGGTCCCTCATGGGTTACAGGGACATTTACTCATCAGCCTCAGCATCCAATGATGAATAAAGAAGTGACTAACGTCAGGTTTGTCTTTTGAAAGAGAACTTTCATCTCTTCTGGAAGTTTCTCTGTAGTACAAAAGTCAGCGTTTTTCTTACCCATGTAGATTCTGTTGTCACTGTTCCCCTCTGCTACAATGGAGAGAAACTATAGATTGCATGTAAACAGGAGATACGTATTTGTTCTAATAAAACTTTATTTATAAAAACAAGTGGTGTTTTTATAAATATATGGTACCTGAACTCCTTAATAACTTTGCTTTAAAAAACCCAAAGGGTGTTGTCCATGACACTTCAAAAATCCCCAAAGACCTGTTGATAGAGTGTTCTTTCTTTTACCAATCAAACTTGAACAGTTGGTAAATTTCCCTATCTTGATGCTCATGTTCCTAGCTTTGGTAAATAAAAGTGTGTTTTCTTCCTCCATTTCTTGGAGTTTCTACGGTATTTAATATCTGTCAGCCCCTAGATCTATTTAGATCCCTCTCATTTTTTCCTCTCATCCTTCTTGTCTCTTCATCTTTGTTATGGTTCCTTGGCTATTCAATTTGACATTTTTCAAAAGTTCTTTTGCATATTTAAAAGTAATTTTGGATTCCCCTTGAAGAGACTAGAGACTTTTTTAACTTAAAAATCATATTCTATTTTGTGAATCAGTTTTTAGTGTTAGTTTTCCCCCATGTTATTGTTGAGCTTTAATGTTCTGAAGATCTAATTTTTGTCTGGGGTATAGCTCAGTAATAGAGTGCTTGTTTCAACATGCATGTTTCTTTCTTAAAATTCTTTTTTGTTGAGATTTCCATATATGAGTACTGTATTTACATTATTCTCCCCCTCCTTCTCCTTCCTCTAAAACCTCCCATGCCTCATCCTCTCAAATTCATGGTTTTTGTTTCCTTAACCATTGCCATTTTACATATATATATATGTATATATATATATATACATATATATATATACATCACATACATTCGTATATACACAAATATATAAATACAACCTACTTGGATCATTTAGTGTTTCATATATATATATGGGCTGAGTACTTGATACTGAATAACCAGTTAAAGAGCTCATCCCTGAAGAAGATTGAGCTTTTCTTTCTTAACAGTCATTATTTGATAGCATGCATGCTTGGTCCCAGAATACACACAAGGAAAGATTGCCTAGTGTACTAATTGAACACTGAGATTCAATTTTGTGCCTAGGTAGCCTATGAGCATGTGGAGGCATCCTAAGTCGTGGAATTTGCTTTAAACATGCCAGTTAAAGAGTGTATCTTAGAGTTGGGAGGTTTCTAAGTGTTAGACTATAGAGGTCTGCTTTCTTTGGGGATATTCATTTTCAGTTATTTCTACAAGCTTTGGGCATGCTCACATTCAAGGGGTGCCACTTCATTTCACCCTTTCTGAAATAGGGCTGGACCTAGAGATCATTCTAGTGGGTAGAACATGGCAAATTTCCAGAGTGTGCCTCTCAAGGATCAATGATAAAAAGCATGCCAGTTTCTTTTCTTCCTTCACTTTTGGAGAAAGCCAGCTGCCATGCTGTGAAGTCACTCTAGCAACCATAGGAGGAGTGGCTAGGTCTGAAGCTTTCAGTCAATAACCTTCTGATCCCACCATCTTGGAAGCCAATCTTTCTGCCCTTGTCCAGGGTAGTGATATTTTGTTTGTGATCTGATGTGGGAGTCCCCTCTGTGTGCTGTGATTACCATTAATTAATAAAGAAACTGCTTTGGACATATAGCAAGGCAGAACTTAGGTAGGCAGGGAAAGCTAGGCTGAATTCTGGGAGAGAGAAGGGTAGAGTCAGAGAGAAGCCATGGAGCCAGCAGAGATAGACATTGAGAACTTTACCTGGTAAGCCACAGATACGTGGCTATACACAGATTAATACAGACGTGCTAAAACTTTGCTGGTAGGCCACAACCTCATTGTGATGCACAGATTAATGGAGACAGGTTAAATTAATATGTAAAAGTTAGCCAATAAGAAGCTAGAGCTAATGGGCCAAGCAGTGATTTAATTAACATGGTTTCTGTGTGATTATTTCAGGTCTAAGCAAGCTGGGAGGCCAGGAAGAACAAGTAGTCTCCTCCTACAGTGATCTAACAAATAAAGCTTGCCTGAAGATCAGAGAAACAGTGCAGCCAGCACTAGAGAGACCTTTTATCTCTACTGAATCTTCAGACTGCAGGGGCGATCCTGTCTCTACTAATCTTCAGACTGCATCCGCAGATTGCTTCCTCAGACTGCGTCTGAGCTCCTGTCTTCTTCTGCTTTATATTCCTCTCTTTGCCCAACCACACCACTTCTGTCTCCACCTCCCTAGTGAAGTGCTGGGATCACCTTTGCATAAGCTTTGTTTCTCTTTTAGACAGATTCAATCATGTGTGGTCTTGAACTCACAGAGATCTGTCTGTCTCTGTCTCCTGAGTGCTGGAATTAAAGGTGTGTGCCACCACTGCCTGGCTTCTATGGCTTAGCTAGTAGTTTACCTTTGCACTCTGATCTCCAGGAAAGTTTTATTTGTTAAAACACAAACCAAATATCCCTACAGTCCAGCCTTCAGATGATTGTCACCCTGGAAGTCATCTCAGCCTTATGAATGACCCTGAGCCAAAATCATCAGCTAAGCTCTTCTCAAATCTCTAACCCATGGAAACGGTGAGATAGTAAATCCTTATTGCTACAAGTGAGTAGCTCCAGGAGCAATTTGTAGGGCAGCAGTGGACAGGTAGCACACAGGGCATCAATCTCCATCCATGTTCTTCATCCCCATACAAATACTTCAGAATTTTGATGGGAGTAGGTTCAGATTTTCTACATATAGATCATCAAGCACCCCATTTACAGATTTGTGTCATTTTTTTAGACCTGAAATTTCTAGCCTGAGTCCAGGGTTCTAGAGGGAAGGGTGGTTCTGGGGATGTCTCTGTTTCTGTCCGTGTTTAGGGATGGTTTTGCGCAGCTTCCCCATCAAATGCCCACATCCTAGCTTCCAGAAATTCATTTAGGTCTCTTGTCTACTCACGGCTCTTCTCCTGCTGTCATTGTCCACCTGGACCTGTGATTCCTTTTACTTTCCTATTAACGGGGTTTCAGGTGAGGAAGGGAAGGCACAAGTGTGCTTAACCTGCAGTTTTCAGTGAATTGCTGGAGGTCTGTGTTGACACATATCAAGGAGACCGTTCATGAAAGTCAAGGTGAGAGTGCTGTTGGTGGGTGTCCATGTCACAAGGAGCAAATCAGCAGAGCGTGAACGACGTGTGCCTTCATTTCTATCCCCTAAGCTCCGAGGCTTCAGTGAGAAGGTAGGTCCCGACTTCCCCAGGAAGTAAGGCTCTTCCTAGTCACAGAGCATATTCTGAACCGCCATTGGCACGCAGCAGTAGCACGAGTCAGGCCTGTCAGTTCTTTGTACATGACAAAGCCTCTGATGAAGGCTGGGAGCTTTAATGAACAAATAATTAGTTCTAGGAGCATCACTTGATGTAGAAGCCAACTAATGCCTTTTTAATTGCTTCAGTGCTCGCGTCTTTAGCAACCTCGCCCCATATGCACGGAATCATTGTCACCTGCTGCCACTGCATGGCTCTCAGGGAGCCACGGATCCCAGTCCTAGAGTAGCAGGATGAAGGCCATCAACTTGGGTTAGCCCCTCAGCTGGTCCTGGAGTCACCCCTGCACTTTTAGGGATAGACTGGCTAACCCATGGGCTCTCAAGATGATTATAAAAGTGGGATTTTCTGAACCACAGTGTCAAAACCCAAGGATGCAAAGGATCCAGGGATATTACAGGTCAGATCTGGGAGAGTGAGAGTTTACCTCAGGGGTTTGGTCACAGCACTAAAAGCTAATTAACTCAAGAGCAGGGTCTAGAGGCAGAACACTGTACACCAAAGGGGCCAGATCGTCTCTAAGGAGAGACAGGGGAGGTGGGCCTTCACTTTCTACATTTCTATGGAGATTTAGTAAAATCTTTTCAGAATGGTAACTATGTAATAATTTTATTAAAAAGTCACAAGACTCATGTCCCAAATCCCCTCTATCTTTCATGCATTCCACTCATTTATTTGTTCATATATTTGACTAACACACACGTCTGAGGAGCCCATTCTGGGTGTCTGCTCCTGGCCCAATCTCTACATAAGGAGAACTCGAGGATCTCATAACTTGGGAAGGACCCAGCGTAGTGCCCAACAGAGCATACAGGTAGTAGTACCTGAGGAAGTAAATGGGTCATACTATGAGTTTTGCAGCTACTTAACCTGCCTTTCCCACATCTGGTACTGGGCATGTGTTCCAGGCCAGGACAGAAGATTGTTCCCCAGGGGCTGAGGATGCAGCTTAGTGGGCAGAATGCCTGCCTAGCATGCATGGGGCTCTGTGTTCGGTCCCCAGCACCGCATTAACCAGGTGTGGACGTAGACAACTGTATCTTAGGACCTTGCGGGTAGGAGTACGAGGATCACAACCTCAAGGCCATCCTCAGAACAGAATGAGCTTGAGGCTAGTCTGGGCTATGTGAAGCTATATGAAACACAAAGGACTTATCACTGAGGGCTGGGACTGTTGTCTGTGCTCGTCATCATGTGTGGGAGCACCCATGGCCCTCCATAAATGCGCTTTATGTAAACGAGAGCTTTTAAACATCTCCCTAGCGATTATTTGGCCAGAGAACACACAGTCCTGCTGTGATGTGGCCATGTCAAACTTCCAACGTCTTAATTTCTTTTGCTCTACATAGAGATAACAACACACGTCCCGCAGAGCTGACAGGAGGATTAACGCCAGTGAAGCCTTTAAGCACTCTGTGTGTGTCTGGTACCCAGGGAACGGTAGGTAAACGGTTGTGATGGACATTTGCGCTGTCTCCGGTGGCTCTCCTTCTGGCTGCTATAGGCAAGGACTCTGCCCTGCGATTCACTTCAGTGTGCTTGTGGGCGAGGAGCGGAGGAGTCACAGAACACGTGCAATTTAAATTTCAGTACTGGCAACAGGTCACAGTTGGGAAAGCTGGTACACTTTATACCTCTGCCAGTTCCGTCTCTGCATTCTGGCGGATCACAGGGCTTTGCAATGCCTTGTTATTTCTCGTGCCTTTGCTTTTGAGGGAGAATGAGTGACTTGCCATCTGTGTAACTCAAGAGGAAGCTCCCCATCCCTCCCCACCCCGCAGCCCAGCATGGAACAGCTCTATCAGAGGAGCCCAGAGGAGGCGCCCAAAGTAATTAAAAAGGCTTTAGCTGCGTCTCTCAAAGAGAATTACAGGGGCTCTAATTCAGAACTTCAAACAGTGTTTCTCAAGCATTTTCTTTTCTTCTTGAGTTCTCATGTCCCTGCAGACAGAGTGGCCCTGGAGAGTTGGAGGTTGGGGGTGAGCCACCAACCCGCAGGTTTGTTCTTGCCATATGTGATTCCTGTTGCGAAATGTGCATGTTTGTCTTTGATTTACACAAAGCTCTTTCTACATCTGCTCAGGGTAGGCCAAGTCCGGGTTCTCCTTACAGCAAGAGGGATAAAGTCCCTGTCCTTGGCTATGTGCCCCACATGCCAAGCAATAGACCAGCAATAGGAGGATCTCCACAGTGTGCCCAACACCTGCAGATGCCCCTACTTCTGGTGCTTGCTCACCTCTATTCCAGCCTCAGATCTCAGGGTTATCTGTGTATGGATAGTGATGCAGTTGCTATGGAAACCTAGGCTACATAAAATTGTGTTAGTGGGTTGTGGCCAGCACCTTTTAAAAAATGAAACAGACTAGACCAGAATATAAACTATGAGAATGCATCACAAATGGAAAGAGTAAACATTTTTTTAAATAAAAAGCATGCACGCACGCACACACACACACACACACACACACACACACACACACACACACACACACTTGTCATGCTGCAAATATGCTTCTCCATTTACTCCAGGAGGAGCTGAATTGAATGAATCTGGGCTCCTGGTGCATGGCTGAGACTAAAGCTTTGATGAGAGACTTGTCTGTTGACCTACAGTCAGCCTTCCGCCTATAAGTACTGCTGTTCTTATCGGTGCCTTATTTCAGCATCTCCCTTTCCACAGAGCTAGGTCAAACCATGTCATGTGCTTATTGGGAGAGCCAGGACTCATCCTGCCCATGACCAGTGCTCCCATTTCCCTAGTCTGCCAGCTGACCTCCATCTCTGACTCCACGACACTCTGTTGCTCTGGTCTTAGCCGCCTTGAGTTTCCAGATTTCCCTAGGCTGTGCTGGAAAGCCTCTGCCCACACTTCACATCTCCTCATGTGAATTGCAAGCCAATGTTTCTTGCTGAAGGCTTTCCTTTCATCCCTTCAGTAGGGGCCTTCCTCCTATAAGTTTCCTCCCACCTTCTGTAAGCTGCTGTCCTCACTATGTTTGGGGACTCTTACTTTCCCGTTTTTAAGCCCTTTCAGTGTAGTTTTGGAGAGATGAAAATGATCCTTGGTGCCAAGTAGACAGACTTGAAAGCAGAAACTAGGAAATTTGAAGGTAATGTACAATTTGCATGAAACGAATCATTTTCAGGTGAATCGGTCAGTGGTATTTAGTGTATCCACAGTTCTTCAGCCACTGACTTACCTGCTTTTGCATTGGTACAAAGCTCCTCCCACATATTGGCCACCCCAGAAGGAAACCCCAGACACTATGCAGCAACTGGGCACTCTGCCCTCCCACCATATTCTGGCTGGAAGTTTTCTTTTCTTTTTCTTTTTTCTTTTTGGTTTTTTGGGACAGGGTTTCTCTGTAGCTTTTGATTCTGTCCTGGAACTAGCTCTTGTAGCCCAGGCTGGCCTTGAACTCACAGAGATCCACCTGCCTCTGCCTCCGAGTGTTGGGATTAAAGGCATGTGCCACCACCGCCTGGCCTGGCTGGAAGTTTTCTACAGGTAGAATCATGAAATGTCTGACCTTTTGAATCTAGCTTCTCTCATTTAGCACAACATTTTGGAGGTTGCACTGCCCACTTCTAGTTTATGGCTTAATTTTTTATTCTTTTTTATGGCTTAATAATATTCCATTCTGTTAACATATCACAACCCATTTCTCCACCGATTCATCGTTGGATGTTGTACTGTTTCTAGCTTCTATTATGAATCAATTGTGCTTCTAAAAACATGCGTGTCCTTGTATTTGCTTCAGTGACAACTTTCAGTTCTTTAGGCTGTGTATGCACAAGTGGAATCCCAGGATCCCAGCAATTACATGTGGACTTTTTCCTTTTTACACATGTGCATGCATGTGTGTCTGTGGTATGTGTGTGAGTGTGGGCTGCGTGTGCACATGTGGAGGCCTGAGGCTGGCATTGGATGTCTTCCTCTGTCAACCTCCACCTACATGTTAGACAGGGTCTCTCCCTGCACCTGAACTCACTGATTAACTAGGCTGCCCAGCAAGTTCCACCGCCTCTCCTGTCTCTGGCGCTCAGCCCTGGGATTACCGGCACACACTGCCATGTCTGACTTTTTAACATGAATGCGAGGAATCCAAACTCAGGTCCTTGTGCTTGCGTAGCAAGTGCTTTACCCCCGAGTGTTACCCCAGGCTTCTGGCTTGAACTTTTTGAGCAGACATCAAGTGGGACCAGACCTCTGCACCTTCCCACAGCACTGGGCAAGGACACCCCCTTCCCTCACCATCACCATCTCTCAAGAGCCTTTTCTCTGAAAACTCACTATAGACACCCTCGCAGATGTGTCACTGTGATCTTTTCATTTCCTTAAAGATCAGTGATGCTGGGCATCTTGTGTGCTTAATCACCTTTTATCTTCTCTGGAGAACAGTCTACTGAAAAAACCCCTCATTCCTGTTTTCCTTCTTCTATTATTATCATCAGTGCTGAGGACTGAACTCAGTGTCTTGTGTATGCTAGTCAGGTATCCCACCACTGAGCCACAATGCAACCCCTCTTGCCTATTTCCAAAAAGCGGAGCTCTGTTTTTGTTGTTGGATATTTTATCGTGTGTGTGTGTGTGTGTGTTTCTCTCTGTTTGTGTGTGTGTGTGCATGCACACGCGAGTGTGAGCATGTGCCATAGTACACACATGAAAGTCAGAAGGTGACTTTGTGGAGTTTATTCTTTCCTTCCCCCGTGATCCTAACCTTGAAGGAAATGTTGGAAAGGGTAAGTCCATATTGAAGACCTTGGTGACCTCAGGCTCCCAATATCTGGGGACTTCTAATATTAGTTGTTACTGGTATCCTGCAGAGTGATGCCTGCCCCAGGGAGGGGACACTCCTAATCCAGGTGAGGGGACCAGAGGTGGAGGACAACTTGAAGTCACATTTAGGGATAATGCTAAGGGATGATCGATATTACTGGTTAACACGCCACCAGGAAGGCCCTAACTCTGGGCTCTGTGGGGTTCTGAGTCTGCTATAGCCTCCTATGGCTGTTGTTCTGTTACTTCCTTCCCTGCGCTCACAAATCCTCACACCTGCCACTGATCTGTCTTTAGGGTTATCAAAGCTTACTGTGGAGGCCAGTTCTCCAGCCGTAACAGGCTGAGGGAGACTCTGAAAGTGTCCAGAAGGCACCGGGACAGCTGCAGGGGAACACATTTCAGCTATCTACCAACCCTTGGCTGCTAGAGTCACATCCAAGGTGACATAGACAGAGTGGGAAAATGGCTGAAATTAAGTAAAAAAGTAAGTTTATGAAGCTCACAGGGGAAGCATAAACTCCTACGTGGGGCCCCTCAGGGGTGGGCGACAGGCTCAAGGACTTCCCATGAGAAGTTTCCGTGGCTGTTGGCACAACACAGCTGCAGACTGACTGCCATAGAGATGAGCCTTGCTCAGGTTGCGGAAGTCCTGTGTTTTTCCCTGATTGGAGATACTGCTTGAGGTTCCCTAATTGTGTTTATTAGACTTGGGGCACTGGGTGGGGTTTAGACTGGTCTGACTGACAGAAAGCCTGGGGCAGTGTAGGATGAGAAGTAGTGGGAAAGCATTTTGTTTGGAAAGGAGAAGTCCCAGGCCTGGGTTTCACCTCCGTGAAGGATTACTGTGATGGTGAATTCATTTTTTGTGGCTGCAAAAACATGTGTCTCGACTTGGTACCTTAAAACAACACAGGGTTTCAAGGGTTGAGGTCTCTCTGGGCTGAAACCAAGGTCTGGATACTTCTGGAGGTCTGCTCCATGCCTTCATCAGATTCTGAGGTATCTTTGGCATGTGGCCTCTCTTGTGGCAAGGTGGCACTCTTAAACTTCTGACCGCTTGTTACAGCATCTCAGCTCCAGGTTTCCTGGTTCTCCCTTCTCCTATGCAGGAGTCTCAAGATTCCACTGGCACTGCAGGGAAACCCAGAACAATCGGGGGTTCCTGTTTCAAGTCCTTCAACTTATCATAGGTGAGGTGATGGAGCCACAACGCTAGGGATAGAGCAAGAACATCTTTTGGGGCTGGCTACCTTGCTCACCACACTTGCGGAGGAATTTCTACGTGGCATCAGAAGGCAGAACTAATTAATGGCAGAGACAGACTTTTGCAGCTAAGACTTGGTAACCCTGCCTCATAGGGTGGACTTTCCACAGGTGAGTGAGGCTTAGGAAGGAACACTCTGTTCTCTCTGACTGTTTGAGTAGAGGATGAATTTTGTCGGAATGGTCCAGCAGTTTCCTGTGTGGAATGGGATGCTTGACCAACTAGCATCGATGGCCTTTCCCGACTTTAGGTCTATTCTCTTTACAGCAATCTTCGAGGATGCCATTCTAGTTATCTGGTTCACAACCTCTGCTCAAGAAGGCTTGCCACATGTAATTCCACAAGGTGACATGCCCGCCAGTGTCCTACCTGCTGAGCCATCATCCCCTGCAGGCCTCTGTGGGGCTCTGCTATGGGTCTGCTCAGTCCTGCTCAGTCAAGGCACAGAGCAGCTGCAGTTCCCAAAAGTTAATGTCACTGAGAAGAGCCACAAAGAAATGAATGGATATATCACCCATCCCCTCATTCTGGTGGTGTGGCCTCAGTCACACCCCCATCTGCAGCCTGAAACCTTGAAAGCATTCTTCATCTCTCTCAGCTGTTGCTCTCAGAGCTTCGAGGTGAATGCTGAGAGGCCTTTGTCATGGGTCTCACCATGAGTCATGTGCTTGTTAGTGACATGTGTCTTGTCATGTCTTCATTTCCAGAATGGAATACATGTTCTGACTTAGCACGCAACTTGTTAAAGGCATCCTGCTCCATTGCTTCCTCCTAGGGTTTCTTAGCTTGTCCATCTAGGGCCGGACCATTTGGACCTGTCTGTTCAGTCATCCCCTGCTGCAGGCCTTCCTTCTTTTCCAGCCCCAGGCCTGGTCATACAGTGGGGGATAGGGATGCAGCTTTTTTCACGCTGCCTTGTGAGCTGTGTCTCTGACAGCAGGGCCAGTTCCAGGTTCTGGCTGAGCAGCCTAGTGTCTGTGATATCCTGGATAGCTGATTGTCGCTTCTCTCTGGGAGCACTTTGTCTTTCTCTGATAGTGGTGTCTTTATACCCACAGAGTCCTCCAAAGTCAGCAACTGTTTGACTCTCTAATGTAAGGACGTTTTGTTGTTAGGGCTTACCTTCTGTCACCTCACGTATTTGGCACCCATTCAGGCTAAGATGGATCCCAGTACTCTTGTCCATGGGCCCTGTCCTGGGTGGGGTTCTGTGGTTTTCCCACACTGGTGTCATCCAGCAAACAACACTCAAGTATCCCTGTTTCTTGACCCTCCATCCATTTTATTGGCCCTCAACTTTTTCTCATTTCCTTTTCCTGCCTTGGGGTGGGGACAGTAAGCGACTCTGCCACCCACCCTCATATTTCTGTCTTTCCTCTCTTGTACTGGTGTGGCATTCTTATGCACTACCGAGCAGACCAGTCAGTGGATTAGCTTCACCAGGATCCTATTCACCTTCACATCTCACAGCCCAGTCTCCAGCTCAGAAGCTGAGAAATCCGTGACTTCATCCCCTGAAGCCAGAAATTTGCAGTTGGAAGCAAACAGTGACCCCAGTTCTCAGGTGTGTATTGAGGGTGTGTCTTGTCTGAGATCACTGCTTCCCTCCACTGGAATCCCACTGCCAGCCCTTGAGGGTGGGAAGCAGTAGATGGGAAGAGATGGCGATGGTCTATCAGCATCCTGTGGTTCTGTGATCCTGGGACAAGTCCAGCTTCAGAGGGGGATCAGGTCAGAGTGGCCACAGAGCTTTCAGACCTGGCAGAGGGGAAGTGCTCACCAGAGCTCACCCAGTAGCCTCCTCCGCATTGGAATGAGAGCATGTTCTAAATCCTCCTCTCCATTGGTGCCTGCTCGGCTTGGGGCCCACAGCAGATGGCGAGGTGGGCCCTCCAGTGGGTCTGGAGCGTGGGCTTGGAGAGTGCTAATGTTTCTCAGATCTCCTTTACAGAGCGTCAACTGTGACAACAGTGTAGCTCGGGCCAGGAAACGGAAAGGCAGTGCCAGGTGGCAGGAGGGGCTGCTTCTTAATTAAGACTCCTCCCCAGCTTGCTGATGACAGCCGTGGATTGGAAATAGTCTATGCACCTATCTATCACCAGGATCCCGGGGACAGACACTCCAGGACCATTTCCAAGTGGGGTTCAGCCCCTTCACCAGGCTACCAGGGGAAATGGTATCTTATCACGATTGAACATTGTTCTACCCAATATGGCACACTCTCATTTCTGTCTGTCCCAATGGTTATGTGTCTCTGAGGAGCACCTTTTAATATAGTTATGACCAGGAGGCTGCTTTAACAGTTTACCCACATGTAATAATAAACAATAGTTAGAAAGGAGACTCGGATTCATCTTTGTCTCATTGAACCCTTATAACAATCCTGTAGTTGATGCTGGTGTGAAGCCATTTTAACAGATGGGCAAGAGGCTGAAGCCCATGGAGCTGGTCACAGAATGAGTCAGAACCTAAGATTATCATTGGATAAACCTAGATCCTGAGCCTCAGTCCACCAGGAATGACAGGGCAGTTCTGTGTACATCAGAAGATCATATTGAAGACAAAAGAAAATGACATTAAATAACAGACTTTGAATAGAGTTGATTGATTCCCTTCCACAAATAATATGAGTGGGGCTCATCCCATCAGTTGATGGTCTGAAAACAGAAAGACATCTCTCCCCTGAAGAAGATGGAATTCTGCTAACAGATCACATCTAGACTCAACTACAGCCTCCCTGGGGTTTCAGTCTGCCAGTTAGCCCTGTAGACTATGGGCTTATCAAGAATCCATCTATGGTTGTTTGAATTGATTCCTTGGACTCTGTCTCTGTCCCCACTTTCTCTCTCTTGTTTCTTTCTTTCTTGTTCCATTACTAGTAATAATGCATGGCTCTTTTAACGTGGACTAATATACAACAATTAAAAATGAAAGCTTAGACCTGCCTTTAAGAAAAGACGCGTGGTTTGTCTGTTTACAGCTTGTGTTTCTCTGTGAGTGGAGAGAGTGGAACACACCTAGAGAGGGCCACAGAGACAGGAGCTGTCCTGAGGACCAGGGAGGATGCTTGGCTCTTTTACATCTTTACTGTGTAATTTTAGCATATGTTACTGTTGACAAATCTGATAAGAACTTATTGTTTTTGGATCTTCCTTCTCCCCTCAGTGTTTAGAGGCATGAGAGACAGAACAGCAGAAACACTTGCTCCAGTCTCTGTTTCACTATGATGTTTATGGGCTGAAGCCCTGCCTGGTGGTGTCCTGAGTCTGCTCAGATTCCTATGGCCTTGCCAGCTCAGACTTTGGCCAACAGTGGTTCAAGGGAATTAGTCCCCATTCCCCAGAAATCTGGCATCTGGATAAGCTTAGTGGTCTATTGGGCTAGTTAGGGAAGGGAAAGCACGGGCCCTGTTGCGGGAGGGCACCAACCTCCCGCACTGTGTTCCAAAGCTCAGATAGCAGTGAGAGTCCAGCCGGGCGGCTGCTGTCCCAGGTGCTGAAAAGTCAACCAAGTCGCCATCAACTGTGACTAAAAGTTGGCAAGGCAGGAGCCACTTGTTTAGGAAGTTTAAGGGAACACGATTGACCTGAATTTGGCAATGGGGCCATTTTGATATCATCAGGAAAATGTCAAGCAGCTCAAACCCCTGGGCTTCCAGCCTTTCATAGGGTCAGCTGCTGACAATTGGAATTGACTGTTGGTTTGCCTGACTTCACGGAATCAATGTATCATTCGATGCTGCTGCCAGGAGCAATCTCCACCTCCACTTCTACAGAAGGACAGGGTCGGTCCCCCCTGAGACCACGAAGGACGCTAAGAGGAAGCAAGAGCCTCTAGCTCCTCCCCAGCCAGCTCCCTTGGAATCCTTCTGTTCAACATACATTCTCCTGAAAGACATTCACTGTTGCCAGTTCCAGAGGAGGTCCTGATCCGCACTTTGAAATGGGTGGAAAGCCCACATTTCCAGCAAGCAGACACACAACACAATAAAGAGGCTCTCTATGGAGTGTACCCCAGAATGGCCCAAGGGTTGTAATACTGGTGCCTGAGTTCAGACACTTTAAAGACATAGTTGGAAAATTCTCCGATAGTACTTGGCATGGACACTTGAGACACTCTGAGACAGCCCTTAGGTCTGAAATGTTGAGTTCACAGAATGGAGAAAGAGGAGGCTGAGGACAACAGCCATGTCCCAGGGACTCAGCCTTCCACAGGTAGCTGTCCAACTTCCCAAGAAGTGTCTTCTATCAATGCCCACATGGTGTCTGTGTCTGGGGAAAGATTAACCAGAGGGTGACAATAAGTATCTCTCTGCAACTATCAGCCCTGTTGTGAATGAGTGTGAAACTTCTCCCAGGGGCTCATGTGTTTGGAGACTCCCTATCTGGTGATGCTGTTTTGGAAGGTCACGGAGCCTTTAGGAAGCAGAGCCTGGCTGGGGGAAATGGGTCACGGGGGTCGGGCCTTTAAGCTTTATTAACAAGCCCAGCTCCCCTCTGTTTTCTGCTTCTTGACTGTAGGTGTGCTGCCTCAGCCCTGTCCTCATACCCATGCTTTTTCCCAGGCTTGGTTGGTTTTCTTTTCTTGTCAACTTGTTACAAGTTAGAGTCACCCGGGGAAACGACCCTCAATTGAAACAATACCTTCATCACATTGGCCTTTAGGCACATCTAGAGTTCATTTTCTTGACTAATGGTTGAAGTGAGAGGGCCCAGCCCATTGGGGGCAGTAGCATCCCTGGGCACGTGGTCCTGGGTTGTATAAGAAAGCAGACTGAGCAAGCCTGGGAAGCAAGACAGCAAGCAGCCCTCCTCCACAGCCTCTGCTTCAGTCCCTGCCTCCGGGTTCCTGCTTTGAGCTCCTGCCCTGACTTCCTTCATGATGGACTGAGAGCTGTAAGCTGAAATAAACCCTTTGCTCCACAAATTGCTTGTGGTCGTGGTGTTTTATTGTAACACTAGAAAACAAGCTAGGACATCCACTATGCTGAACTATGTTCCCTTAAACTTGAGCCAGGATAAACCCTTCCCCCTTTAAGGTTTCTGTTAAGCATTTGGTCACAGCAGTAAAAAAAATGATAGCACCCATCCTGGGGGAGATGCCTCAGGGACGTAACTGAGAGCGCTGGGGGATGATCAAAATTTCAGATCCGAGCTGGGTCCTAGGGCTCCTGTAGGGAGAGAGAGACATCTGGGTGTCAGAAAGATGAGATCTCTGGCCCTGGTCTGAAATAGCTTTTGTGGCACTCTAACAGATGGGTTTAGCAATTTCTAAAGAAATGAATTTATTTCTCACAGTTCCCGAGACTGGGAAGTCTGAGGTCAAGGTGCCAGCAGGCTTAGTGTCTGCTGAGAGCTGGTTTGACCACTTCCAAGATGCCTTAAACATGGGGTCCCCCCCCCCCGAGGAAGAATTTTGTTTTTCACATAGCGGAGTTTCCCCGGAGAGAGTGGTAGTGCCTGTAGACCCTTTTGTAGTGGCATCCATGGGAGCAGAGTCCTCAGGGCTCTGAGGATTAAAGTTTAACGTTAGCCTGGATGGGCCACATATTCAAAACCAGCAGGCAGCGACTGGCTGTGAGCCCCCCTGAGGTGCCTGCTCCATCTCCACCCCACTTCCCACCTCCATCTCCATGATCTTCCTGAATGATGAGGGGCTGAGCACTGAGGAAGGTTCACACTGCCTTCTTGCTTAGACCTGCTTCAGCCTGCACACATCAAGATAAAGGGCCATAGAGGCAATTCAGATCCTTGCACTCGCTGGTCTTTCTACCGATCCTCAGATCACAAAGCTAACACTGGCTCATAGTGGTTGACAAACTCAGAACTTTACAGAATACCAAGTGAGGTCCCTATTCCCGACCCCTGTTCTGCTGTCAGCCTTTTTTCACAGTGTGGGGTTGTCCTTTCCTCGGTGCTGACTGTGCTAGCTCTGTTTTGCCTTTAATTGCAAGCTTTACCAATGAATTCCAAAAATCTGTGTTACAGAGGATGAGATGGACTCTAAATTCACATTCAGAAGGTCTCGAGTTGTTTGCAGATGTAGGTCTCAAGATAGAGCAAGCCAAGGAGCATGGTTTGGGAGAAGCAGCTGTGTCTGGAAATCCATACCCTGAGTAGAGACGGTGGGACAATCTCCACTTCTTTCCTGAGGCTTTGGTTGCTGTCCTCTACCAGGCTGGGAGCCCTGAGCCCCTGAATTCCTCCCACTTTACCTATTTAATCTGCCCCAGGCTCTGCACAGTGCTTTGATCCTCAATGACTGATTGGTGTTGGTTTGCTTAGTGTTTGCAGTGTTAACGTGGTGTGTGTGTGTGTGTGTGTGTGTGTGTGTGTGTGTGTTCAATGCAGGTCCACAGGAAAGGACTGCTTCTCTCTGGCTACAGTGTACTTTCACCCAAGACACCCAAAATCTATGTCTGGAATCTGAAAGAATTATCTGTTCTTCATGGAAGGCAGATGTCTTAATCTGGATAACAAGAAAAGGGTCTACCCTGTGAGGGGACTTCTGTACTTGTTTGGAAGTCACCATTGTGAGGAGGTGAGCTGTGAACTCCATCCCCTGGGAGTGGCTGTTTCCACACATCTTTCATGGGACCTATCTCGCTGGAGTCTAGAGGTGTGAAACTACTTTGAGAAGAATGGGGCTGAACATGTGGGGTGGGGTCTGCCCCCCACAGCAGCAAGGCAGCAGGTGGTGTTGCCATGCTAGGAGCGATGTCAACTTAACTGGGTTTAGAACCACCTATGAGACCAACTAGACACATTTCAGGGTGTGTCTGTGAGGGTTTCTCCCAAAAGGATAGGGAATGAGCCACCCTGAATGTGGGTGGTGGCATCCCATGGGCTGGAGGTGTGGCTGGGCAAAGGAGGGAAAGAGAGCTAGGTGCCAGTGTCTTCTGTCTGTTCCTTTGTCTGTAGCGTGTGAGTGAGCATTGTCTTCCACACCTGACACTCAGGATGGAGCTGTCCTGATGAGGTATTGAAATTGCTAAGAACGTGGTCCAGAATCTTCTGTTCCTCCCTTAGATGGTTTCTGCCAGGCAATTTTAGCCATACTTCTGAAAAGAGTGATAGGTACTGAGGCCTCAGTGGCATCTTGTTTGTGCTTCCAGGTGTGGCTTATATTCACTAGTTTGCACAAATAAAAGCATGCTATGCCTATTCTCTAGATTTTATTTTCCTCTGTTTCAAGACCGACTTCATTCTTTATGGTAGTGTGTAGTATCTCACCAAAATATGAAGTTTGGGGTTCGTTTTTGTATTTTTAGCAATTCTCCTGGAAACACTCTTTCTCGTACATCTTTTGGATTGGGACTTTTATTTCGGTTGGATCGGTTCCCAGAAGCAGCATTGTGTTTGGGTCAAAGGGGCTCTGCATCTCTAGCTTTAATAAATCCTCTTAGATTACCTTCCGAAATGGTTGAAATAAGTCACAGTTCGCCCGCCATCAGGGTTGTGAGTGCCCTTTGCTCAAAAGCTTGCCAGGGCCAGGCACATCAGTCTCTCTCTGTTTGGCAGTTCTCACACTGTTGCTTTCATTTGTGTCTTCCTAGATGCTCAGGAGGTCGTGCCTCTGCTAACCTGCGCCCTGTGTGCTGTCTCTGCAAGCGTACTGGGTGGGTTGCCTGCGAGAGTAGAAGGTGAAGACTTTCTAGGACGAGGTTCATAGAGAAGGTGAATGAGTTCTCTAGGGCTCAATGCATAGAAGCGTGGGATCTTATAGCACACATCAAGGAAAGCTAGGGATTGGGGTCACCTTCCACACAGTTGAAGTTGTATGTAAACTGTTCTTTTCAGAAGGTAGTGAGCCCTTTCTTCTTGGGAGGACTTAAGCAAATATCAGAATGAGTTCTGCTGTTTATTCATAGAGGACAGAGTGAGGGCAGAGAACAAAGAGGATGTCCTACTTTAATCTCTGTGATATAGCACTCTGACCAAGAGCAATGTGGAGGGGAAAGTGTTTACTTCAGTTTCCACTTCAGATTTCAGTTCATGGTTGAAGGAAGTCAGTACAAGAGCTCAAGCCGGAGCCCTAAGGCAGGGCATGGAGGAACACTGCTTGCTTGTTTACTCATAGGCTCATTCTTGACTTCCTACCTTCCCTCCTTCCTTCCTTCTTTTCTTCCCTTCTTTTTTTCCCTTTCTTCCTTAAAATAGATTTCTTTTTCTTTGTGTGTGTGCATAAGCATGCGCGCTCGCACACACACACACACACATACACACACACACACACACACACACACACACACACACACACACACATATAGATGCTCTTGGAATTAGAAGAGGGCACTGGATCTCCTGGAGCTGAAGTTATAGGCAGTTGTGAGTTGCCTAACATGGGTACTGAGGACCAAACTCAGGTCTTCTGGAGGAGCAGCAAGTTCTCTAGTTTACTTAACTAGCCTTCTTATACAGCCCAGGATCACCTGCCCAGGGAATGATATCGCACACAGTGGGATGGGCCCTTCTACATCAGTCAACAGTCAAGACCATCCCCATAGATAATGCAAGCAGCTAGTCTGATCTGGACAGTCCCTCAGTTGAGACTCCTCTCCTAGGTGACACTAGACAGAGAAAAGGTCTTGAGGTGACTTACAACAACATATCTGGTCAGTACGGGTCTGTCAGCTGCTGTCCTGTGAGGCATCGCTGCTGGTAGACCACCAGCGGTATAGGTATGAATAACAGAGAAAGCTTTGAAAATCTGCCCTGTCAATTTTAATTACCATCTAAGCTAACCTGGGCTTGGAGTCATAGGCTGTCTCTACTTGCCCAGGACTGATGGATATCCTTGACTAGGAAATTTCAGTGCTAAAACCAGTGAAGTCTCAGAAAAATTGCTAGGAATTAATCACCTGACCTGGATGTAACCCTGAGGACAGCAGCTTCTTTGAAGTAACGCAAAATCTCTGGAGTGGTCCCAGGCTAGACTACAAAAGGGGTTTTGGAGGTACAGTCTAGTCAGCTATGCTGAGATGCCGAGGGACCTGGCTAGGCACAGTGAGGTTGTGGCAGTGACGTCTGAGGAGTTCTAAACTTTTACAAATCTCAGAAGAAAGGTCACACTAGGGCTAGCCCTCATGAAGCACCTGAGTCAATTTCCCCCTCTTATAGAATTGGTACTAAGCTGTGGGGGGGTGCCACCCTCCAAATGTCCTTGTCATTGTTTCTAGAACCTGTGCCTTAGATGGCAAAGGATGTTCACTTAGTTAGGGTTTCTATGGCTGTGATTAAACACCATAACCAAAAGCCACTTGAGGAGGAAAGGGTATACATTCTGGGTCATTGAAGGACGTCAGGGCAGGAACTCAAGGCAGTAACCTGGGGGCAAGAACTGAAGCAAAAGCCATGGAGGAGAGCTGCTTACTGACTTGATCCTCATTACTCGCTCAGCCTGATTTCTTATACAACTCAGGACCACCTGCCTGGGTGGGTACCACTCTCAGTTCGCTGGGCCCTCCTACATCAATCTGATGGTCACGAGAATGCCCCATAGACTTGCGTATAGGTCAATGGGATGCAGACTTTTCATCACTTTATATTCTCTATTCCTAGATAGCTAGGTCTGTGCCAAGGTGACAAAATCCAGCCCAGATGCACTAGAGTTGAGAATCAAGATGGGAAGGAGTATGTCTCAATTACTCTGAGAACCCAAAGGCCAACACACAAGAGATTATAGCAAAGGACATAGGGGTTGTATAGAGACTCAGGAAAGGGATGTGGTGACTAAGGCTAAGGTTGAGGTGATGCAGCCACAAGCCTAGGGCTACTATGGCAGCCTGTAGAAGCCAGAAGCAGCACATTGTACTCCAGGAGCCTGTGCTAACCCCTTGGTTTTATGCTTCCTGTTCCATGGACCCTTGAGAGGGACACATTCCTGTGCTTTGAAGTCACACCATACCAGTGTTCTGTGGTCACAGGGATTGGAGGATACTAACAAGTGTTCAAGACCTGAGCTCCGTGGGCTCCAGATAAGAAAGTGTGGCTTTGGGTTCATCTGATAATCTCTTGTTCGGGAATCTCAGGAATAATGGAGACCTGGTGGGAAGGAGTCACTAATGCTCGAAGCCTTCTGAATCGCAGCATTAACTCACAGGCAATATGGGACCAGCCTTCTCCTGTGCTCGTGAACAGTGGCTGTGTCCCCTGCAGTCAGTCACTGCACTCCACCAGTCAGCTTGTGTTTGGGACTGAGGGAAAGACGTGCACAGCTCTAGCAATGTGGTGAGATAGAAGCTGGTAGCAGGCAAGGAAGGCGGGGCGGGCTTGGCAGCAGAGCTGGTGTTAATTCATTCAAACAGCGGCTCCCATTGGCTCAGCCTTTTCCAGCTTGCAAGGTGTTTTCACATGCTCTTCCTCAACTGATCCTGGCCAGGGTCCTGGGAAGAAGGCAGAGAGGCTGTTGATGTGTTGGGAAGTCACAGCTACGGTGGCTGGAGGAGGTGTCGAGGCTCTGGTGAGCAGAGGAGACAGGGCTTCTCATCCAGTCTTCTCCATTTTCAGGGGCTCCAAGCCACTCAGACAGGTTCCAGGGGCGCTGTGCCCCAGCAGTAGTAATTGCAGTGATGCTTGGGCTGGGATGTCTCAGGGTGGAGTTCCCAGTTGCAGATGCTGGTTGTGCAGATATGTGTCATGAGACCTTCTGGGGACTTGTGACTGGAGACAGGAAGAAGGGACGTGAGTGAGGGTGAGCCTCAGTGCCACCCCACAAGCCCTCAAGCCCTCTGCCACCTGCCTGCTGCGAACTTGAGAAGTTACTTAATCTCTCTGAACGTTAGTTTCTTCTCCTCTGATGATAAGTCTGCCCATAAGGCTGCTGGAGGTTAAGTTGGAGGGTGCACACACTGTGTTTGCTTCAGGGTGGTGCTTAGGGCAGACCGGCTTTCCTTCTGTTACCCTATCCCATAAACAGTGCCAACTGCGAGAGAGAGAGAGAGAGAGAGAGAGAGAGAGAGAGAGAGAGAGAGAGAGAGGGAGGGAGGGAGGGAGGGAGGGAGGGAGAGAGAGAGAGAGAGAGAGAGAGAGAGAGAGAGAGAGGAGAGTCTGAGTTGCTGGGCTTCTGCTGTATTCCCAGCTGTAAACCAGAAGATCCTAGGAGTGAGAGTGGAAGAAACGTTGGCTCTGCCCTCCAACCGTCTTTAGCCTACTGAAGACTACAAAGTATCCTTTTGGGCTGAAGCTAGAGTTCAGTGGTAGAGACTCGTCTAGCATGTTTGAGGCCATGAGCTCTATACTAAGTAACACAAACAGACAACACCTGAAACGCCACCAAAGCAAGCCCAAGGCCATTTCCTTATGAATTAATAATAATAAGCTTCCACTTATGATTGAATTTACCCTCAAAGCATTAAGCATTTTTTTAATATAAAAAACCTCTATTTATAGGTAGGAGAACCAAGACTCAGAGAATGGAGGGGGCTTGGCATCCGTCCCTGGGCAGGTTGTTGCTGACTGAACAGAAAGTGGAATTCAGATCTTCTGGGCCTCAAACTCCATCAATAGCAGTGGGGATGCTGTTGTGGGGTTTTGTCAATGTCCCTCTGCAAAGTGGGGGAGGGCTACCATACCAGAGAGAAAGAGGGGTGGGGAGTTAGCTGGGGATGCATTACATGGGTTCATAAGGGGCAGTTTCCTGGAAGGAACATTCCTGCCAGGGCCAAGGGAAAGAGGGTCCCAGAAGAGATCTACAGGCGGCCGTGACTCTGTGCTGGCGGCAGATGGTGCCAAGTGTCTTGAGTCTGTTGGCCCTGCATCTGCCCATTTTGGACTAATGTCTGGTCAAGTCCTTTGCCCATTTTAAAACTGGTTGTTTATTTTATTGTTATTGAGATGTGGGAGTTTTCTGTATAATCTTATGAGTGCAGTTCTTTAGATCTACCGGAGATGAGCTTTGTCAAGGTGTGTGTGTGTGTGTGTGTGTGTGTGTGTATGGGTGTGCCTGGATACCTCCAAGCTTGAGTCTTCTCATCCAATAGGGAGAAAGCATGAGAGAAAGAGCTTCCAGGTTTGAAAGTGCCCTTGCTCTGAAAAGGGGCTGATGTCCTTGGATACAGCAAGCTTGGATGATTCTTGACAACAAAGAAGCTGGAGCCGGGGTTTGGAGGGCTGTGTGGGAAAGTTTAAATTATTTTTAAAGCCTGACTTAAACTGTACAATTCAGAGATCAATTATTTTTATGATTCTGTGTAACCAGCACCACTGCCGATGAGCGAAGGCTTGGCATCATCCCAAGGAGAAACACGGTCCCTGCTCTTCCCAGACCCTGTGGACTTTAATCTATTTGCTTCTGTATATTAACTCATGTGTGGAAACATATACTAACACGGACTATTTAGTACTGATGAACAGTTGTGAGCTTCATAGTGCCGTGGATCGGAACTGGCTTATGGCTGGATGTTCTGTTGAGTGTGCACAGCACATTTTGTTTGCCCATCCATGGTCAGTTCTACCTTCTGGATCCTCTGAATAACACTTCTAGGCACTGATGTGTCAGAGTGTGTTTAAGTGCTGTTTCCTTTTTTTTTTTATTTTGAGTAGCGTTTATGATATACTAATTCTATATTTAGCTCTGTGTGTGTGTGGTGCATGGATATATGTGCATTTGTGTGTGGACCCACGTGTGTGCAAGAACATGTATGTGGCAGGCAGAACTTGGTGCTGAGTGTCTTCCTCTATCAATCTTGACTTTTCATATTGAGGTAGGGTCTCTCACTTGAACCCAGAGCTCCTGATTTGACTAGTCCATCTATGCAGCTTGCCGTGGAGATCTGCCTCTGCCTCTGCCTCTTATATGCTGGGATTGCAGGTGGGCCATGATGCCTGCCTGCCATTTACACGGATCCTGGGGAATCTGAATGCTCTTCTTGCATGGTAAGTGCTTTGTCATGGAGTCACCTTCCGGCTCAGTGTTTGACTTTTTAAAGAAGAGTCTACTGTTTTTCCACAGCGAGTGTGCTGTAGTTTGTGTCCCCAGCAGCAGCGCACACATGGACACACGAGCCTCTCCAAGCCAACACTGTCTCCTCCTCTTTCTTTTTTAAATCAGCTATCCCAGTGGAGGGAGGTGGCTCCCTGTGACTTACTGCTGGCAGCAGATGGTGTCAAGCATCTTGAGTTTGTTGGCCCGGCACCTACCTTTACTGAACTAATGTTTATTCAAGTCCTTGCCCATATAAAAACTGGTTGTTTATCTTATTGTTATTGAGATGTGGGAGTTTTCTGTATAGTTTTATGAGTAAAGTTCTTTAGCTAATCTTATAGCTTGATCAGATATATAACTAACAAATATTTTTCTCCCATTCTATGGGTTGTGTTTTCATTTTCTTGACAGTGATTATTTGAAGCATAAAATTTAAATTCTGATATGGCCGGGTTTATCTAACTTTTATCTAGCAGAGTTGAAGTTCATCAAAAGATGTTTTTAAGTGTGAAGGCTAAGAAAAGGGCTCCAGAGAAGAAAGAGAGACATGCTGCAGGGAGCGGGTGCGGGTTTCTGCAGGGACAGAGGCTTTTCTTGCCTTTCCCCACTTCTTGCTCTCCCTGTGGTGTCATGGTTAGGAATCCTCCACCAAACCCAGGGTCATGAAACTTTCTTCTATGTTTATTCCAAGAATTTTATAGTTTTAGCTCTTGAATTTGTGCTGTTGATGCAGCCTGGATTATCACATATGCTTTGAGATACGGGGAATCACGTTAAGATTTTATGTTTAATGTTGCCATCCTGTTTTTCTTTTTAATAAAAAGAAAAACCAGCACTTAGAAGCAAAAATCTGAGATGAAGCAGATAAAATTGGATGTACTCAGGCAGTCCCAGATGATGTGGAATTCAGCTTTTAGTGCCCAGGCTAGGAGATTTTGTAAGCCTTTCTGCTGTCTTAACTGAGGTGCAGGCACTCCGGGATCTCGCTGAAGTGCAGACTCTATTCAGCAGGTTGGGGGAAGGGCCTGATAATCTGTTCATTTCTGTTTTATTCCTGCAAAAACACTTAACGTGTGATTCACCTTCTGTGATGGTTAGCACTAACAAAAAATGTAACATGACCTAGAGTCACCTTGGAGGAGTCTCAGCCAACCAAGGATTGTCTACATTGGGTTGCCATGTGGGCAGTCCTGTAGGGGATTGTCTTAATTATGTTAATTGATGTGGCAAGTTACAGTCCAGTGTGGGTGGCACCATTCCCTAGGCTGTCCTGTACCGTGGAAGAGGGGAGAGAGGGAGAGGAGCTCCAGGCATGCAGCATTTCCGTTTTCTCTGCCCTTGACTGGGGCATGTGACCCGTTCCCTCAGGTTCCCTTTTCTTCGACTTCTGCACCTGATGGACTGCAACTTGGACCTGTGTAAACTCTTCTCTAAATTGCTTTGTCAGGGTGTTTTTGTCATGGGAACAGAAATGAAAAGAGGACAGCTGCACACTAAGTCTGTATGTGTGCACTATGGTATCGCCATTGTGTGCACAGTATTCTGCAGCACACTGCTGGGATTTATTCCCCTCTCCTTCCCGGGCCACCATCACTCCACTCTTCAATTCTGCAAACTTGACTATCCCAGTTTCCTCTCTAGGTGGAATCGTTAAGTAATTATTGTCATGTGACTCACTTCCTTTAGCCTACTGACTCCCTGTTTACCTGACGTCTGTCAGGATGCTGGGATAAAAAAGGAAGCGGTGAGTGCTGGGGAGGCTGTGGAGAAACTGGAGCTCTTGCACACAGTTGGCAGGAGGGTAAGATGATGTGTATATGATAGAAAACAGTATGACGGTTCCTCAAACATTAAAAACAGTACTCAACAATGCCTGGGCTGGGTATTTGCCCCAAAAAGTTGAAATTGAGATCTCAGAGACATTAACCAACTCCATGTGCATTGTAGCCCTATTTACACTGGTGGACATATGGAAACAACCTAGATGTCCACACACAGATAAGCAATGACTTATACACATAGTGGAGTATTATTGGACTATTATCCAGTCTCAAAAAGAGGTGGGTTCTGCAATATGTAAGAGTCTAAATTGCTAGCCTGTTTTCATGAGACACAGTTGGTCCGAGTCAGCCTTAGCTGCTACAGGAGCTGATGACCAGCCCCCATGCCTGGACTGTGTGCTCAGCCTTCTGCCTCCCTCCTCTTCTGTCCGGGAAAACAATGGTCAGGACTGGGCCATAGGTATATAGCTATATGGGACAGAGTGAGCATCATGGGTTTTCCTCCTTGGAGGCTGAGTTTGGTAGACATCCCTTTAAAGCTTGATCAATCAGCACCATGACTAGGGTAGGCGATAGGCACCCAGGGCACACTGGGTGTAAAGGGGCTCACTCGTAGGACCTGCAGCCCTGGCGTGCATATGGCCCAGACAGTGGGAGCCTCTTTATTATATTTCATACCTTGACTGTCTCACTGACCTCACTCTGGTTCCAGCACCCTGTTTAGAGTCCCTGTGAGGTCTCTGGTGTCCCATTAGGGACAGACGCAGCTTGGGGTTCCATGGGGGGAGGTGTGGAAATGTGAAAAGATGACAGACGCCCCAGTAGATGACAGCACAGCTACCTCATTTGGCAGGCTGAGTGCAGAATGAAAACATCGTTCAGAATTTCAAACCGGAAACAGCATTGCATTTAACTCACTGAAACCTCTTCTGGCTCCAGGGAGCCCAGGTTGGGGGTCACGGGCCCCTGAAGTCCAGCCTTGTCAGAGCCGTAGTGATAGGATGACTGGTTCGGTGAGAAAGCAAAGCCCTTGGCAGACGTGAAGGAGCTGGTAGATTAAAACTGTGCCGCCCACATATGGTGGGCCGAGTCTCTGAATTGCTGAGCTGGCCTTCTGAACTGAGGCCCTCAGGCTGCCTGGGCCAGCCCCCGGAGGAGCCTTGTTGGCTCTGTTTTACAAAGCTCCAGCCGACAGTAAGAGACAGCTTCATCTTTTCCCACCACAGGTGTGGGGCTTTGCCTGGGGGTGAGCCATCTTCACTCAGCCTCTCTCCTTTCAAAGCTGAACAGGCAGGAAGAAGCCTGTCAGCCCTCCCCACGGGGGCAGCAGAGACTTGGAAGCCTGGAGCTTGCAGTTACCCTTAAGCTGTCTCCAGAACCCTTCAGGGGCAGCTTTTCACAAGTCCTCATGCTCTGGTTGAAACAAATTCAGTGCTGTTGTTGCCCAGGGGACTTCCTCTCGGTCTGGCTACCTCTGAGCCCACCAAGTTCCTGTTAAGCAATCCCAATGAGCTCACTGGTCAGCAACCTGGACTCAGATGGGACCCTTTCTTTGGCCTGTTAGGACTCTCTCTGTGAGGGTAAGCAGACGTGACAAGCAAGGGCCACACATACTGTGAAGAAATGGAGATTCGCACAGCCACCTCTCTTTGGACACCACCTGCAACACCCACTCCGTGTGTGGATGTGCTGTTCCTCTCACTGGAAGGTCCATGTCTTCTCCTGCCCTGACTTGGGTCTGACTTCCCACCCTAGGCATAGGATGCAGAGGAAAGGACCCCAGGTCAGTTCCAGCCTCCCTTCTGAGATTCCGCATTAGGGCCATTGGATGACTCAGAGGACAGAGATGCTTGCTGCCACTCTGATGACCTGAGTTTGGTGCCCAGATCAGAATTCACAGGGCAGAAGGAAAGAGCTGATTCTGGCAAGACTTCTCCTCTGGCCTCACGTTTGTGCTGTGTCAAATGTGTCGTTTCCTCTCGAATCAGTAAGTACGTAAATGTCACGGCGAGGCGTGGTGGCACTCGCCTTTAATCCCAGCACTCGGGAGGCAGAGGCAGGAAGATCTCTGTGAGTTTGAGGCCAGCCTGGTCTACAGAGCGAGTTCCAGGACAGCCAGAGCTACACAGAGAAATCCTTTCTCAAAAACTCAAAATAAATAGTAAATAAATAATTTGCCATAAGATCCTCTTTTGCCCTACTGGTACCCTGTTATTGTGCTCAAGGAAGTTCAGGGTTGAGAGAAAAAGGCTTTGGGGGATGAGATGCCATTGGGAAAGAGGGCACCGAAGGTAGAACCAGATTGTGCCAACTGCTGGCCACCAACTCCACGGAGAGGCCTTCTGACATTCATGGGCTTCCATATGCAGCTGCCCGGTGGTCTCAGGCAGTCATCACTGATTGGATGATCCACCCCATCCACTCTGGGAGTCAGAGTACACGGGGAGTCAGGAGGCTACAAGCCACAGGGCCTGGCTGGTGTATCATGGTGTGTGTGTGTGTGTGTGTGTGTGTGTGTGTGCGTGTGCGTGTGCATGTACATGTGTGTGTCCACCTCACAGGCGAATGTTGGCTCTTCTTGGATCACTTTTCACCTTACTTTCTAAGTGTGTGGGTGTTGGGGAGCTGAACGATGGTCCTCATATTTGCAGGGCCAGCATTTAATCGACTGGGTCATCTCTCCAGCATTTCTGTTCTTTGTTTGTTTGTTTTCCTTTTTTTTTGAGACGTAGCCCTTTATTTGATATGCAGCTGAGGATGATCTTAAACTTCTGATTTTCCTGCCTCTGGCTCCTGGGTAGTTTGTAGCAAATGCCTATACTACTACTGCATTGTACTACTGGTTTATTCAGTCCTGAGGATCAAAACCAGGGCTTCTCTGCGGCTAGGCAAGCAGATACAGAGCCCGCTCCAGCAGGTGCTGGAAGGGAAGGGTTTGCCATGCAAATCACTTTCAGCTGTGCTGTTCAAAGATCCCCCGCCGCATGGCATGGCAGACTCATAAATGTGTCCTGAGGTAATGATCAGGACAGAGACAGAGGTTGTGAGAGATGAGCATGGGAGAGACCTCTGGAATGTTCCTCCCTGCTGGGGACATCAGCAATCATTTCACCAAGTCTGGAATGCACTCTCATTACTGAATGGTTTGGAGTCTTGTGGTGGACAGCCTTAGTCGTCCACTGTGCGCAGGTTTCTGGTGCAGAATTATGGTTCACTCAAGGATCCTGCTATACCTGGTGTCTAGGAGATGGGCTCCCAAGACACTCTGCATGCCCTGCTTCCCGCACCATCTCCAGTGGTTAAAATAGAGGCCCTCCAGCATGGCTAGTGGCGCAGAGGATGATCAGCTGCCCTACCACAAGAACACCGTGAGCTAACTGAGACTGGACAATTCACTGGAATCTGCATGACAACAGGTGCTCTCCCTGGCTTGGGACCTATAGTGGTCTCGAGCTCACTAAAGCAGCCACCCTGAGGCCAAGAACTTCCCCTAGGTCACCAGGTAGATTCAACTCAGCACCCGGAGGAGCTGTGGAAAGGACCCTGGGAGAGAATGTAGAAATGGGGGCAATGTGGTTTGCAGTTCATGTGGGAGGCCATGGGGTTGGATGGAGAGAGTCGGACTCTTCAGTGTGGGGCAGGAAGACATAAAATATGGAGAGTAAAGCAAATGCCGGATTGACAATGGGAAGCTTCCTGGAGAGGGCATCTGGCAGGATGGGCTGGGCTGCCAAGGTGGGCTGGTCTGGGTGTTAGTGCCACAATGCCTGCTCCAGCCCCGCGGGCTCATCTCTGCTGTGGTTCAGGATGCTGTGAACAGACATCTTTCATTCACTCAATGGCTAGCACGTGCAGAGTGTCTCCTACGTTAGAGGCCCCTCCTCCTCAGTAGAAATACCAGAATAAATGCAATGAAGATGTAGCTCTCGAGGCATTTAAAGCCCCAGGATGGAGACAGGTGACAAATGCTGGGATTGCTGATCACCTATGAAGTCTCGACGGCACCCGGTTAGAGTCTATAGCTTCTGTCCTGGGGCTGGATATCTGCTGGATGCTTCCGGCTCCATCTGTGGCCTGCCTGTGCTCTGAGCAAGGCTGGTGGGTTGAGCCTCTCTGTCCACACCCCAGCTGGTCCATCTTGTGAGGCAGCCTTTCTAGTCCCATCCATCGTTGCTGTGCCCACCCAGCCACTTGTGAACAGCGGTGCCACTGGGTAAAGCAGCCTTGAGTCTGTCCAGGCAGCAGCAGCCCTTGCGAAGCTTACCTCTCCAGCATGGGATCTGAACATGTGACCTTCACACTCTGAGAGACTCCTGCTGTAGCGATTACCACAAAATCCAATTTTATGGAACACCATTTATTTGACTATCACCGTCTTCATCTCTGGCTAATTTTTATCCCCGCAGTTTTTTTCATGATTCTGCTGACAGTGTCTCATTTCTCTAGGATGTTATGTTATAAAACAGTCAAGGTACATCAGATTTCCTTCCCAGGGGCGACAGAGCCAGAAGAATAGAGATGTCCTCAGTGTAGGAAAACAGGTTTTTGCTGTTAATGCTGAAAATGACGCAAGATGCTTGTCACTAGCCAGCAACTTCTCAGTTTTACTCCTCACCCAGGAAAGTAGAAACCAAGAAGGATGTGTCCCAAAGCTGGATAGAGTGCTCAGACTAAGGTCAAGGGTTCCAGAGTCTGAACTTGGTCGAACAAAAGGAAAAATATTTCTGGGCATTTATTCCTTGAATGCTGACCAGAGAACTGAGCATGTAAACAAAGATCAAAGCTTAGCTGGCTTCTCCACTGACTAGTGTCTTGGGCAAGTGAGTCTCACTTTCTCCCTCTCTGGGCACACTATGTGCCTCTGAGCAATGGGCACACTCGAACCTGACTGATGGTGTAAGCATGGGCAAAAACAACAATTTGGCTGTACCCAGTGGCATCCAGATGCAGCCAGAACCAACACTCAGTGACTCTACTGGCTTTCCACCTTAGAGAAGCCTGCCAGGTGGGCGAGGTTTCCATATTAATCTTAAAACAAATGAATAGGAAATAGCTTAAATTGCAAGTTTTTATGGGGGGTAGGGTGAGCGGGTCTATGCACAGACTGGCATTAAAAGTGAAGAAGTAGTGTGTTTTGGGCTTATGCAGTCATGGGCACAAGGTCTTATGCCTTGATCACTAGGGGTGTGAGCTGCTCTGAGCAGTTTCCTGGGGAAGGGGAATATTTTATCTCTTCTGTAATCAACACACAGGCTATGCTATATAGTATCCCGGGGGTCTCTGTGTCCACAAAAGCTCAAAGCTCAAGAGGAGAAAGCGCATGACCGATTTTTGATGGTGGTTACTCTGAGGAGGAAAGGGGAGGGATTTAGAATCTGACTGTAATCGTCTGTGTGTGCATGACATTTTACAAATACGTAAGTTTTCCAAACAGCAAAAGTCTTAACTATAAATGCAAAATATTTTAATATAAGTATGTAAAAGCCAAACATGGTATTACTGATCTATCACACACACACACACACACACACGCACACACACACACATCTGTACATACACATATATACAGAAATGTGTGCGTATATATGTATATGTATATCTATATATATCTCAAGTGACATTAAAGTGTCAGTTCTGATGGATAAATAAGAATACTGTTACTTGTTTTTCCTGCACCTTTACAATTTTTCAACAAAATTAAAGTTGGCAGAGTACACATAAGTGGCAGCTAGGAAATACAGTTCAATAAGAAACAGTGAGCCTGTATTTGGCTCCAGGGCTACCGGGTGCTGGCTGGGGCTCCAAGTGGGATTTCACCTGAGGAGGGCTCCAGCTTATTGGTCTTGCTTGGTACCTCTGACCATGCAGTCTTGTGAGAAGCTGATACAGCTGGAATTGGCTACAGACAGGAGAGCAGGGCTCTAACAGGGACCACTGAGAAACAGGCTGAAGATGGAGGAAGTGATTTGAAAACTCCCTTGGAGTTTCCTGAAGTGTGGAGGCAACAGGAGAATCATAAACTGGGCACAGTGCAGGTACAGGCAGGGAGAGATGGTGGGGAGCACAGAGCCAATAGCTTCTTGTTGAAGATGCTTACTCAGACCAAGTTCTGCAGTAGTTGCAGGGGATGCGGGCCGGGTGTGTGTGTGTGTTCTCCATGCGGTAGAACCCAGGGCAGCCACAGCTTGAAAGCTTCCCTCTGTATCAGATAGGGGGCAGAGGGGGAAGAGGGAGAGAAGAGGGCACAAATGACGGCGGAGCCACTGCATCTTATGACTGCTGGGACAAATGCTCAGCAGAAAGCAAGAAAGCATCTCTGAAAATAAAAACAGCAACAACAAAAACCTCCTAATAGTTCACCGGCGGACCCATCAGAGCCATTCCAGCTCTGGCTGTTCCCGGGGAGCATTTACTCTCAGCACTTTCTGTGAGCCCACTCTGAAGAGCATGAGGCCAAGCCCAGCATTCCCAGGTTCAGGTGGATGAGGAGCCTTGCAGGACCCAGCTGTCATGGCTGAAAGGGCTTGGGGCTCAAGGCTCCTGCTTTTTGGACTCTGCCCAGCTGCCTGCAGATCTTCCTCTGTGAACCAGTCTTTGCTCACCTCAGACCGACCTTCAGTGGTTTACCTTCCCCAAATTGTGGGAAATGTCAGAGAGAGAATCCTGGTATTTCTTAGCTTTGCCCTTTCCTGGTGACCTTTCCCACCCATGATTTCACAGTTTTATGTCTGTACTGAGCCTGTGCCGACCCAGGACCTTTCATTGCCTGTGGCATCTGCTGCTGATTAGCGCAGAGTAGACCTTCCAGAGGCGTCCCAGGCTGTCTTCCCTCCAGGAGGCCCAGTAGAGCAGTACTTGTGAATATTTTTATGGGTCGTGTTTAAAAAATTACATCCAAATTAAATTTGTGCTGATTTAATTAGAAAATGTAAGCCTAGGGATTCCTTTAGTGCTGCTGCGGCTAGGTTCCGGGCAAACAGTGCTCTCTGGAAACTGATGTTTGTACCAGGAGCAGATGAAGGGCAGCCCAAGCTTGCTGCCTGTTGGCTAAATGATCTTAGGAAGTAGGAGAGCAGAGCTAGGAGTGCCCAAAGACTGCCAAAGCACTCATCTCTCCTTACATGGAATAGAGGCAGTGGTGGAAAAGAGGGCCAGGGAACTGTCTGAGGTTTGAGGACATACAAAGAGTGCCAGATAGCCTCTTGATGGTGGCATTGCCTAGAAGCGTCTAGAGAAAAAGGGCGTGGCCCAGGGGCTTAAAAAAATCTCTGACTTCTTATTGCAAAGGAGAGCAGAGGCTGAAGCAAAGGCATAAGATCATCTACAGGTCTGGGCACCCAATGCAGGCCCCAGTGAAAGTGCTCTATCATGTAGACTAAGTCTCCTGCCTTTCTTTAAAGATGTGCACAGCCTGACACCCAAGCCCAGGCATGTGTTGCCTTACATAGCAAAAAGGCCTTTGTTGCTGTGACTAAAGCAAGGGTTGTATCATGAGAAGATGCTGGATTGTCCTGAGAGGTTCAAGAAAATTGTGAGTTCTTCTAAGAGGGAGGCAGGAGGGTCCCCAAAATAAGATGTGCTGGAAGAAACAGAAGGTGGAGGGGGGAGTAAAGGAAGTAGGAGATGGGGAGGAAGAAAAGAGGAAGAGGAGAAGGAGAAAGGAAGAACAAAGAGGGGAAGAGGAGGAAGAGGCAGAAGGCAGCAGAAGAGAAAATCTGGAAGATGCTCTGCTACTGGCTTTGTAGTTGAAGTAGGGAGCCTTTATACAAGCAGACGGGTGACTCCTCCGAGTGCCTGGGAGGAACACAGCTTTGGTGACATCTTGTGTCACCAATTTCTGACTTGCTGAACTCAGGACTGTGCTGTTGTTCAAAGCCACTATGCTTGGATAGTTTGTGATAATATTCCTGGGAAGCTAAGGTGGGCACAAATGCTGAGCTTCAGGGAGGAAGGAAGGAAGGAAGGAAGGAAGAATTATGAGTTAGATTTTTCTGTTGCATCTGTTGAAATAGCTAATGGAGATTGTCCTGAGCCCTTAGATAGGGGTCTGGGGACCCTACTGTTGCCTGTCATGTGTACATGGTGTCATGTAGCTTTGGCAGTGACTGTATTCAGAGCTTGGTTCCCTTCCAGATTTCAGTGTTTCCTTTCCTGAACTCCCCTTTCAGCCTAATGTTTGTTGTTTGCAAGTTCAGGACAGACTGACTTTATATTCTCTTATCACTGAGCAAAATCACATCTCTCTCCTCCTAGATACCTTCAGAATCTCAGAAGCTTCTGTTGTTCACTCTTCAATTTTGTATCCTTTAGGCATTAAGGCCCTTTCAGGGATTCAGACCAAGTCAGTGGTGTGTCCCTAGGTGCAGAGGAATGGTTGTTCCCAAGAGATAGGAGGTGGAGTGAACCAGCATGGGAAGCCATGCACAACATGCAGAAAGACAACTGTTAACAAGCACAGGCTGTGCATCCAACCCAGTCATTAAATATCCCAAGTGTTTATATGCTGCTGGAACATGGCCAAAGCAGTGTTCACTATGCAGGGTAGTTGGAGGCAATGGAGATGATACACTTGTAAAGAAGAGAAGCGGCTTGGTTAAAGGTGTTCTGGTACTGATGATGCCCACAGAATGATGGTGGTGATGATGGTGGTGGAAACCATGATGACCTTGAGCCTTGGGTCTGCAAACACACATGGAAATGTTGTTGGTGCTCCAAGGCTAGACTCATACATTTTGGGAACAACAAAAGCAATCAGTTGATTAAAGAACAGTAAAAGAACAGAAATGGCTAAATAACAACAATAAAGCCAAGCATATCTCTTGATGAGAAAGAGAACTGTAAAGTTTCAAGGGAACGTTTGCATTCAAATGCCTTTGCTCAGTCAGAATATTTAGAAATATCTTCCCACGGAGCACAGCTTGTTTCTGTTACTTGGAAAGGAAAGCAGATAACAGAATTCAACAATTGCCTTGCTTGGTTTAACAACCACCGCTGATGTCTCTGGAAATCCTTCCCATTTAGATGAGGACTTCCAGTGCTGATGAGCAGAGGAGTTCCTGCGGGTCCAGTTAACCACAGACCAATATACGTCCTTCCGTTAGTCACTTTCTCTGGTCGTAGGCTGCAGTGACACCTTGTGGCTTGGGCTCCTTGTGTCCATTTTGGGTCATGGTGTCTAGGTGGAGAGGACTTCCCATTAAGTCTGACCTTGGTCCCTGTGCAGCTAGTAGAATTCTCCAGGTAGAATGGCTACAAGCCTGAACTAGTATGCAGAGTGGCCTGGCCTCAATGATCTTGCTTGGTTTTCGAGGCATCTTCACAGCTTATGTGTTTGATGAATGGAAGATCTTAAGGTCTCATGGATGAAGTGATACTAGTCTGCTGGTTTATACTAGTCTCCATTTCTTCTGTCAATAAAATCCTTAGTGGTCTAGGACAAAGGTCCTGTTAAGCAAGCCCTCAATGTTGTGTGCTCAGGGAGACATTAACAAACATCACTTCACCCCAGATAGAAAATTGTAATAATAGGAGCGGTGGGGCTGCGTCCCCAGCACCCCGCTGCCCGCAAGGCTAGCTTTACCCGAAATAATTACACGGACACTGTATTCTTTTAAACACTGCTTGACCCATTCTCTTCTAGGCTAATTCTCACATATTAATTTAGCCCATTTCTAATCATCTGTTGTAGCCCACAAGGTGGCTTACCGGGAAGATTCTAGCCTACGTCCATCCTGGGTCGGAGCTTCATCGCATGTGCCTCAGAGAGCAGAGCTCTCGCCTCTGCCCGCAAGAGTGGAGCATCATGTCTCTCTGAGGCGTCTGCCCCTGAGAGGAGAGCTGTCGAGTCTCTGAGCTCACTTCCTCTTCCTCCCAGCGTTCTGCTCCGTTCACTCCTCCTACCTACGTTCTAACCTATCAGGGCAAGCAGCTTCTTTATTTAATTAACCAATGGCCTTCCTCCATCAGAAAATCAATGACAGATCAAAATAAGGATACCACTGAAGTCCAACTTGGTGAACGAATGATTTTTATTGGGGTCTTAGGAGTACAGGCGGGGAATTACAGGAGTAGAAATGACTCAAAGACAGTAGTATCACCAAAGCCCACTCTAGATGAGTGACATTTTGTGATAGACATAAGCTTAGAACTCACTGCACAATCTACAGACAGCTCAGCAGGTCAGAGAGTTTCTTCTAGGCATCTTGGTTTGTTTGATCATGTCTCTCAACAGTCTTTATTGTTTATATATACACTTATATGCACTTGGAGAGGGAGGGAATCTAGTGCATCTGGTCAGTTTCAGGGACTTCCTGAAGCTTCTGAGTTGTTTACTTCCTGCTTAGTGAGCTTATCTGAAGGATGGACTGTTTCACTTCCCACACTTCAACTTCTGTCCAACAGCTGCCTCCCTCTTGACTGCAATCCTTACATGTTTTACTGCAAGTCAGTTTTGTGTCACTGTGACCAAATAGCTAACAGAAACAGCGTAACGGAGGAAAAGTTCCTTGTGCTCACAGTTCTGGGGGAGTTTCAGTCCCCATGGTGGGGAAGGCATTGACAGCAAGAGCATGAGTTGGGAGTCTCACATGACAACTTGACCAGGAAGCAGAGGGTGAAACCTGAAACAAAGCTGGAGGGCACAACCCTCCCCCCCCCCCCCCCCCCCTCCCCCCCCCCCCCCTCCCCCCCCCCCCCCCCCCCCCCCCCCCCCCCGTCCCCAAAACTTGCCTCCCTCCAGTGACCCATCTCTGCCGCCCAGGTCTTAACATTGTAGAACCACCCCTGACCAGTGTCACCAGCTGGGGACTCCTGCTAACAGAGCTCTTTGTCACCTCTCCCCTTCATTGTGAAATTTTCAGACATGCTTTCTCTGTGGTGTGGGATGTGAGTCTCATGAAAGCAGGGGCTTTTAAAAGTCAGTATTAGAAGCCATAGCTGGGACTGGGAGTCCCCACCCCACAGACAATGCATCTTCAAGGTCATCTGAGGTGGATATGCTTTACTTTATACTCTAGGAATTGGCATTTTAGAAGCCATGTTCTCTAGCTAGTGACATCATCTTTCTTCATGGCTGTGGTATCATGTTCAATTTTAACAGGAGTGTATTTAGCATCCAAAGTGTGCTCCATGGAGCGGGATGTGTTGTTCATGGACCTTGCACTGTCACTCTTCATTACGGCGAAATGCTAGATTATGGTCACAGATGTCTGAATTGTGTCCCACACTCCTGAGAAAATCACTGTCAAGAGGATAATTGTGCAATGTGTCTAGCTGTTGTAAGGAGGCTGCTAGTGTGTCCCCAGCTGCCCAGACTCCCAAAATAACTACACAGAAACTGTATTAATTAAATCACTGCTTGGCCAATTACTTACGCATATTGCTAGCTAGCTCTTACATCTAGAATTAACCCATCTCCATTATTTTATATTTTACCACGAGGCTCATGGCCTGCCAGCAAGGTTTCAGTGTGTCTGTCTCTGGCGGTGGCTCCATGGCTTCTCTCTGACTCCGCCTTCTTTCTCCCAGCATTCAGTTTAGTTTTCCCTGCCTAGCTCTACTCTACCCTATCAGGCCAAGCCAGTTTCTTTATTCATTAACCAATCGTATTCACAGAATACAGAGGGGAATTCCACATCATTTAGTCATCTCAGACAGACTACATATTTCTCTTTATTTCATGTTACAGGAGGATCTAAGAGAGACTCCAAGTGACTGATTGTCAGGGTCTAGGGCCCGATCCTGAGAAGGTGGCATCTCTATCCATGACAGAGCTTTGCTGGTCCTGGTTCTCTGCCCATTTTGCGTACCTGTGCTAAGACATATCCTAGATGGCTTCCCTCGGTCTTTAAGAATTCTTTTATCTAGTCACACTCTGTTCTGCAGCCTATCTCTAACCATTTATCACTTTCTCTGCATTCTGCAAAGTTGCACAAAACGTCGGTTAAGCTTTCCAGACAATGTGCATGGCACATTCAAAATCTGGGCTTCTGTCCTTTGGATACAGCCTTTATCCTTTTATTTGACAGAAAACCTCTAGCTGTTCTTTCATACTGGAGACAAACACCTTCCTTCCAGGCAGATCATTCTCCACTCCTCCTAACCCTGCCCCTGCAGCAGAACCAACCAGTCTTAATCCTGGTTTCCTATTGCATTTTATTCTTCCTTGTCCATAGAACATTCTTACACTGGATTTTAGTAATTCACCTTACCTTAGATCTCTCTTATTGATCCACAAGTTCCTTGAAGATAGGAAACACCTTGCATTCCACAGTTTAATTCTCAGTCCTGGGTCTGACATTGTACCTGGAACCAAGAGGCTTGATAAATGCTCATAGAGTGGGCAACTGAACTAAGGGGCAGCTGAATTCAGAACCAAAGAGGAATTGAGAGAGCTAGCATAAAGAGACTAAATAACCTGTAAAATGGCCAGGTTAGAGGCTGGTGGGCTAGGAGAATCTGGATGCCTTGCTCATTACAGATCCCATAGAGCCGGGGAGGGGCTGCCTGTTGGCCTGGGCTTTGGGATGTGCAGGAGAGTTCACACTGCAGATCAGTTGATCTCTCATCGGTGTGAGTGCAGTTGGACAGCCGGTTCCCAGTGTCTCCCACTTGTAGGGGTGGAGGTCATTTTGTCAAGAGGCCAAGTAAAGTTAGCAGAAGACGGGGAAAGATTTCCTCCTAAACTGCAATGACTGCGGATATTTTCCTCTTTATGGACCTTTTCTTTTTTCTTTTTTTTTTAAATATTTATTTATTTATTTAGTATACAATGTTCTGTCTGTATGCCTACAGGCCAGAAGAGGGTGCCAGACCTCATTACAGATGGTTGTGAGCCACCATGTGGTTGCTGGGGATTGAACTCAGGACCTTTGGAAGAGCAGGCAATGCTCTTAACCACTGAGCCATCTCTCCAGCCCCCTTTATGGACCTTTTCTATTTTACCTCACAACCCAATTCCTCTTTTCCAGGTCGAACGTTTTGTAAAAGTATAATTTCTCATTTTCTTTCCTTACCTTCAAATACTCGCCCGCTTTATAACTCAATGGAATTACTTCATTGTGCCTCTTGCTTATACTTCTCTAGAAAACAATACACAACTGTGGCAGAATCCCCAGGGACCCAGCTCCTGTGATTCTAGGGGAGCCATTCCATATGGTTCTCAGAACCTGTGTTGTGCCAGATGCTGCCCCTGTCCTGGAGACAGGGTGTGATATCACTGGAACCTGGGCTTGCAAGATAATCAGACAGTACCAGGGAAGGAAGGTATGGAAAAAGGAAACCACACTGGAGCGTAGAGCACAACGGCATAAGGAAGCACAGGGGACTGGAGCGGCATAGAATTGAAATGATTGTTTTCACTTGCTTAATACTTTCTAGGTGAAGAAAAAGCAACGTAAGGGCAATTGGGGAAAGCTTCCCAGAGGAGGTGGCACATAGGCTGAGTCTGAAAGAACTGGTGATCAGTAGGGGTTATGATAGGTGATGATGGTGATGATTATCATGATGAGTGTTGGCATTTCAAGAAATAGCATGCCTAGAGATCCAGAACTATGGAGAAATTTAGTACATGGAAGAAATTACAAATTGAGCAGTGTGACGGAGGCATGAGATTCTAGCTGGAAAGGAGTTGGAGACTTAGACCAGTAAATCAGGAACCCGCAGGAAAGCCCGGGGAACATGCAATTTCAGTAAATAGGTACCTTTGTGTCCTACTGTAATCCACTGAAGGCAAGTGAATGCAGGCATGGCTGGCGTGTGTCTGAAGGACCCGTTTTTGTTTCAGCACCATGGCCAGTGGCCATCCTATCACCACGTGCTGTATGCGGAACTTGCCTTTCTCAGAGTTTGAAAGACAAGCCAAGAACCCTGGATGAAGGAGAAGGGAAAAGTGGCTGGAGAGATGGTCAGAGTCTGGTGATAATGAAGTATGAGCACATGTTCAATTATTCACGGACTGGTGCAGAAGGGTGCTCTTCTAGGAGCATATACTGGCATTGAGATGGCATGCAGGTTTTTTTTTATGATCATAAAGACCTTATTATTTCTGAAGCACAGAAGGACTAAACCCTGAGCCCCTATTACATCCAGGATAAGAAGGTTCTCTTCTATGGGTGTGCTTTCATTACCTTTTTAGATATATGCACTCACTCAGGGACCAGAGCTCTTGGACTCAGCTTGGGCTGGGATCTCTTGAAGGCAAACTGCTCATTACATTTGAAAGTGCCAGAACACACAATAGAAACTCTCAGCCTACAAAGATTACAATTCATTTGAACACTTAAGAGTCTTTTTTATGGGGTAGAAATAATACCTTTCCCTCACACCTTTGGCAATATACACCCCTGTCTTTGGCAGTTCTGAAAAGGCACCCTTTCCCTTTTTGTGCCTGAGTTAGCATCCATCATTTTCCTTTCCACTTGTGAGCACACATGGAGCCAGGTGTGAAATTGAACTGTTACTCAGCAATCTCTAAACATAAGTCACCACTTCTATGGTCTCCTGAAAAGTGAAGCTGGCTGGTGGGGAGCAGAGGTCTCCTGGATTGATGGCCTTGTGGGAAAACGTAGGTTCTAAGCCTGACTCCACAGAGGACACGTGTGTGTGTGTGTGTGTGTGTGTGTGTGTGTGTGTGCGCGCGCGCGTGTGTGTGTGTGTACATCTAGGGATGGGTGTACACTCTCATGCTTTTGGAAGCAATTACACAATGTTTTCAACTTCTCTAAAATAATTCATGACTTCTCTTAAGGCATTAAGGATTCAAGAGAAGAACAGATTTAGGGAATTCAAATATCCCTTTATCCCTGGCTGAAACTGCTACCCACATCCCCAACTCACTGCTAACCCTACAAGCCAAACTCAGTCCCCAGGTGGCTAGAGATAGATTCACTGTTCCTGCTTCCTACCGCAGTGTGCCCTGAGCCTGGAGCTACCCCTGGCTTGTGGCGTATCTTTGACTAAATCATTGGATTTGCTTAGTAGAGTGGGGGCCATAAATAAATACTTGCAGAGGTTCCAGTAAAGAAAAACTGGAGAGAAATCAAGACTCCCAAGGTCTGTAGAGGCTAGAGTTGCTCTGGCACAGTTCCAAGCCACCACAACCAGGGCTTCAATGAGTCACACAGGACCATGGGCAGTTAATAATTGAGGTTGTGAGACCAACCTAATTCAAGGCCTTAGCAATGTGAAAAGCACTCACACGGCATATTCTGAATTTTATTAACCTCCAAATCCTTAGAGATAGGCAAGACTCATGATAGGCTTTGAGAAAGAAATGGTAGGAATAGTGGTGAGGGGTGGGCCTGATAAATGACTTACTTCTGGGTCTTTGTTTTGAATGGGTGAGTTCTCTGGAACTTCAGAAAAGAACCTTCCTGTTTATGCTTCTCTCTTGTATTTCAAAGAAAAGTTGACATACTAAAAGCAAGTTACCCAGGGAGATGACCTAGAAGGATCTACTTGTGCATGTACAGAGGTGGGTGTGGCCCAGGTGTGGTGAGAAGTGAGGCTTACTACTGGATCTGCTGTACTCTTTATAGGCTAAGCTGTCTCAGGAAAGCTGGGGAACGGACCTCACTGTCACGAACACTAGAGAAAAGGGGCAGGTGAGAAATAAGTGGTTGGAGGTCTGAGGTAGAGAGGTCACACCAGCCTTTCCTGAGACCTCAGGTTTCTGGCCTGGAGAGGCAGATGTGAATATGGACCACACTTCATACGTACTAAGCCTTGTGGGGATGCACTTTGTGGACCCTGCTTAACTTGTTCATCCCAATGATGCTGCAGAACAAATGCCACTGAGTCCATCACAAGCAGCTCACTCAGAACCTAGGAATGAGTACAGAGGAAAGGAGTGTGGCTGGCTTAGATAACAGCAGCATTTCCGTTCTGAAAGGCTGTCTAGTACAGAAAGCGTTGTCAAATGAATGGTGTCCCAACGATGTCTGCATGCCGATCCCCAGTGTCTGTGGCACTTCCTATTGTAAAAGGATGTTGTAGATGCAATGAGGTGATAGAGGAATGTGTGATTATTATGGGTTATTTAGATAGGACAGGCTTAGTTATAGCACAAACAAGTGGGAGAGAGCAGTGGGTAAGTCTTTGAGGTGAAGACGTGACTCTAGAGAACAGACACTGAATGCTATCTCACTGATGCTTTAGAAGATGGAGGAAAGACATGTGGGCCAAGGCATGCAGCAATCTCTGCATCCTAGAAAGAAAAAAGACTTGAGTTATCCCCTAGAGACTCTAGAACAATCAAAGCCTTGCAAAGACGCCAAGAATGGCCCCGTCAGACTGTGCCAGAATTTCAACACATAAGCACCATAAGAAAGTAAATTGTTATTGTTTTGAACCATTAAGTTTGTGGTCATTTCACCAAGTTTGTGATGTAGAAAACAGATTGCACAGAGTCCAAAGGTGGCTTGGAAAGAGAAGAGCATGGTTACAAATGGTCTCTCTGAAAGAGTGACACTTGAGACCTGATGACACCAGGAACTATTTTTTATTATTTTTATTGAGCTATGTATTTTTCTCTGCTCCATACCTTCCTCTCTCCTCCCCTTCTACCCTCTCTCATGGGTACCATGCTCCCAATTTACTCAGGAGATCTTGTTCTTTTCTACATCACATGTAGATTATATTCATATATCTCTCTCTTAGGATCCTCTTTATTGTCTAGGTTCTCTGGGATTGTGATTTGTAGGCTGGTTTTCTTTGCTTTGTGTCTAAAAGTCACTTATGAATGAGTGAGTATATGTGATATTTGTCTTCCTGGGTCTGGGTTACCTCATTAATTTTGTTGTTTTCTAGATCCATCCATTGTCTGCAAATTTCAAGATGTTGTTATTTTATTATTATTATTATTATTTTTTTTTTACTGTGTAGTACTCCATTGTGTAAATGTACCACATTTTCCTTATCCATTCTTCAGTCAAGAGGCATTTAGGTTGTTTCCAGGTTCTGGCCATAACAACCAATGCTGCTATGAACATACTTGTGGTACAATTGAGCATCCTTTGGGTATATACCCAAAAGTGTTATTGCTGGGTCCTGAGGTAGGTTGTTTCCAAATTTGCCAAGTAATCGCCATACTGTAATCCAAAGAAGCTGTACCAGTTTGCACTCCCACAAGCAATACAGAAGTGTTCCCTTTACCCTGCAACCTCTCCAGCATAAGTTGTCATCGGTGTTTCTGACCTTGGCCATTCTTACAGGTGTAAGATGGAATCTCAGAGTTGTTTTGATTTGCATTTCACTGATGACTAAGGATGTTGAACATTTCCTTAATGTCTTTCAACCATTTTAGATTACTCTGTTCAGAGTTCTCTGTTTATGTCTGTACTCCATTTTTTATTGGATTATTTGTTCTTTTGATGAGCAATTTCTTGAGTTCTTTGTATATTTTTGAGATCAGATCTCTGTCTGATGTGGAGTTGGAGAAGACCTTTTCCCATTTTGTAGGCTGTCATTTTGACTTGTTGATTGTGTTCTTTGCTAGCTTTTCAGTTCCAGCAGTTCCCATTTATTAATTGCTTCTCTTAGTGTCTGTTATGCTGGGGTTATATTTATGAAGTGGTCTCCTGTACCAATGCCTTCAAGTGTACTTCCCATTTTCTTTTATATGAAGTTCAGTGTGGTTGGTTTTATGTTGAGGTCTTGGATCCATTTGAACTTGAGTTTTGTCCATGATAATAGATATTTTCTACATGTTGATATCCAGTTATGCGAGCACCATTTGTTGAATATGCTTTCTTTCCCATATATATATATATATCCTTGATCGGTTTCTCATAATTTCCATTTCTGTAATTCCCTTGGTTTGTGTTTTATTTATTGTCTTTATTTAAATTTTCAAATCTTGAATCGTTTGATTGCTTTTTCTTGGTTTTCTTTAGGGGATTTGTTGATTTCTTCCAATTTTTGGTTTGTCTTTTCCCCATTTCTTTGAGGGAATTTTTCAGTTCCTCTTTAAGAGCCTAAATTTATTTTTAGGTCATTTTCTTGTGCTTCATCTATATTTGGGCGTGCAAGTCTTGTTGTTGTAGGGCCACTAGCTTTTGTTGGTGTCATGTTGCTCTTTGTGGTGTTGAGTGTGTTCTTACCTCATCTATCCATCTTTTCCTCTGATTGGTGTAGTTTGGGCTGTGTCTGTGTCTTTGGTGATCAATCTTCCAGGTGACAATGGATCCAAGGCTCAGATGGTTGCTCCTCATGATGCAGTCAGGGCCAGAGTTCCAGTCACCCTGGAGGTCACTTGGTGTTCCAGGAGGTTGCTCAGTGCTCACATGGGTTGCTCTGCAATCCTGGGGGGGTCATTTGAGCCCCATGGAGGTTGCTTGCTTGGGCTGCTCCCACTGAGGCCACTGCTTTGGGCCTGGTTTGACTGAGGTTGCTGGCTCAGGCCTGCTCTGGCAGAGGGCACTGTCTCAGGCCAGAGGAACTAATTTCGAAAGGTCTGAGAGAACAGATTCCAGGCTGATGATCTTCAGGAAAGAACCTGTGGTGGAGATGAGCTGGTGACTCTAGGCAGAGATGAGGTCAGAATATGGAGACTTACTACTTGCGAATGTGGTCCATGGCCAGGACCACCACTGGGGAGTTGGTCAGAAGTGCAGATGCTCTATCTGAGAGCCATTAAACCAGAATCCCTAGAAAGAAATCCCTGTAATAACTTTGTGTGAGACTAATTTCTTATAGTACTGAAGTCTCTAGAAAAGTTGAAAGTATATTTTAAAAAAACCCCTTCATATTCTTGAGTTATTTGAGACCTGAGTGCTGACTGATGTTCTATTATCTATAGTATTTCAATGTATAATGTTTATAATGAAGAACATGCTCAATGAAGGCATGGTGGTACGTCCTTATAATCCTAGTTCCTGGGTTGTTGAGGAGAAAGCATCAGATATTGAAGACCAGCCTCAGATAGGCAGTGAGTTTGAGGTCAGACTAGGCTACATGAGATATTGGTTCAAAAAAAAAAATAAGAGAAGGCCTGGAGAGATGGCTCAGTCAGCAAAGTGCTTGCTATGCAAGCAGGAGGGGCTGAGTTTGATCCTGCAGAACCCCTATGAAAAAAAGGAGGCAATGCAGCACATGCCTGTCAGTCATGCACAGGCAAGGGAGAGGTGGAAGCATCCCAGGCTTAATTGCCCACCCAGTCTAGTCAAATTGAGTTTAAGGCTTAATAAGAGACTCTGTCTCAAAAAAAAAGGTGGAAATTGAGAAAGACAGTTCAGGTTGGTCTTTGTTTTTACATATATCCATATCCACATATGAATGGATACCTACACACACAAAATATGAGAGAGAGAGAGAGAGAGAGAGAGAGAGAGAGAGAGAGAGAGAGAGAGAGAGAGAGAACATTTTCCTACCTACTAATTAAACAATCATCATACTCAGGAAACTGACAAGGATATTTTGATGTGTGATGTCTTCAGAGCCCATTCAAAACATTCAAAACAGTTGTACCAATAATGCATTTTGCAAAAAACAGAACCAACCTATTTCCAAATTGTGTATTGGATGTACTTCCTGGGTCCCTTTATATTCCTTCAGTTGGAAACAATTCCCATCTTCCCCTTGACTTTTGAGACCTTGGAGCTTCTGAAGATCGTGGCAGTTATTTTGGGTTTGTGTGATGCTTCCTCATGTTAGATCACACTTACACAGCACAGGCAGGACTAGAACAGAGCCACCGGTGCATCCTTCCACATCCTCTCCTCCATCCCACCCAGGGCCACACGATTCCAGTTTGTCCCTTACTCGAGATGCTTGCACCCATCACTTAAGATGCAGCCTCTAGACTTCGTCACTACAAAGTTATTCTTTTCTTTAATTAATAAGCATTATTACAGCCAAGAGGTTTGAGATTGCATAATTATTTTAATCATTCCTGCATTTTAATTTATTCACATTTTTGTATCTACCTGTGTTTCCAGTTTTATCCCATGGGCTCTGATCCCATCACTGCTACTGTTAAGTGGGGTCCTTGGATTATCTCACTGGTGGCCAATGGGAGCTTGGTGTCATGCCACCATTATCCTTTGTTCACCTACTTAGTTTTTTGAATAACATTTTCCAGATTCACTCTGTACATGTCTTATGTCTAGAAGCAGTCATTTGTCTAAGGGACCTTTAGCTTTTTGTGGAATATGGTCTTTAGTAGCTATGATCTGGACACTGAACACATCTATTTCTGTTGTAATAGCTCTTCTTCTAGGCTTTCTATGATGATAGAGCCAAGAAACTTGCTTTGTGCTACATTTAAATTTATTCCTTATATTTTTCTCTAACTCCTGAAATCTATTAGCTTACCTCCACACACCCAATTCTAACTCAACTCCACAAAATTCATTCTGTGTTAATAGCCAGTTTCTCAGTAGTGATGACCCTGGATATCAGTGTTGCAGGCTGTCACTAGGAAGTGCCACAAACTGAGTGGTCTTGATAACAGTATCTTATTTTCTCGTAGGTCTGAAAGCAAGATGTCCAAGATACCCACAAAGCTGTTGGCAGGATGGGTCCTTTCTGTTGCTGTGAGATTCTGTTCTGTGCTTAGGCCCTTGCTCCTGGAGAATTCCCGACAGAATTTTTGCTTGCCTAGCTTCTCAGTACATTCTTACATTCCTGTGGGTGGGAGTTTGGCTGGCATGGGGTTTCAGTGCTCAGAGAGGCCAAGAACACAGAGGTCCCCTCAGGGGTACATGTGCCCATCTTCACATGGACACTCTCCAATGCATGACATGTTTCTATGTCCAACTTTGCTTTTTCTATCGGGACGGCAGTTAGATGGAGTAGGGGCTCTCTCTGTTATGGGCTGGCTTCATCTTACCTAGTTCTATCTACAATGTACCCATTCCCACATAAGGTCACGTTCTAAGGATCTTGAGGGTGACAGTATCACTGTGTGATTTGGGGGAGACACAATTCCGTCATCAATGTCTGGCTTCTGTTCTCGTCGATGTTTATTTGATAATGGCCCTTCAGTTGATCAGCCTTCTGTCTTGCCTCTACCTTTGTCTCTCAGGGACTCTGAACACTCATGTCAGGCTATTGCCCTACCCTCCGTATGGTGTTTTTTGCTCCCCCTGGGATCTGATTCTCCTTGCCCATCACCATCTCTACAGAGGCCTTCTCACCTTGTTTGGACCTGAGGCCAGGTTCTTTCCATCACCTAGTCCTGGATCTGAAACATGCCAGGCTGCTCTCAGTCACACAGATGTCCTCCTCAGTCAGTCTGGTGCGCTCAGCCCACACTGCTCAGATACTGGCATTCCTCATGATGTTCCTCCCCTGTGGGTGTCCTGCTTCCCTATGAGAGCTCCAGCATCATTGATAGGGCAATCCTATGCTCGTCAGCTGGCTGCAGGATGCAATGTTCAGGAAGGACGAGTATGAGAGAAAGCAGAGGAGGCAGAAACAGGGGGAGGAACAGCCAGACCGTGTATCTCAGTGCCTCTCTCTCTTCAGCTGCCATTTAGCCTGGCTGACAAGGGGTGGAGGAGGGTAGATCCAGGAGGGACTTTTTTTTTTTTTGTTTTTTCGAGACAGGGTTTCTCTGTGGTTTTGGAGCCTGTCCTCTTGTAGACCAGGCTGGTCTCGAACTCACAGAGATCCACCTGTCTCTGCCTCCCAAGTGCTGGGATTAAAGGCGTGCACCACCACCACCCGGCCCAGGAGGGACTTTTAAGCAGTAGTAAAGAGTCTCTCTGGTTTTCTTTTCCTAGGGAGTTGATAAAAGTAAGTTTATCTGGACAGAAATGCTGTGGCGAACAAGGTAAATTAGATGCAAGCTCATCGAAGAATCCTTAGAAACCAAACAAATGCCACAAACCCCGCTCTCCTGAGTGCGCCCCTTCAGCTGTCAGCATGCTGAAGTCTCTCCCTTCCACGGTGACAACACATTCTCTGTCAGGCTGCCATTTGCGCCTCAGATTGGCTCTCCTCGTCTAGCCACGCATCAGGCCCTTAAGTTCCTACGACTCCCGATTCACACCCCGACCCCGTGCCATCTGCCTTGGCTCTGTTCTGCTTTGCATTTGCATACGCCAAGAAAGAAGGCCTTTCAGACCTCAGATAGAACTTGATCTGTGTTGTGAATGCCCCTCTGGTTACTTTGTTGGGAGAGGATTTGGAGAAGCCCGGAGAATCCATCAGGACAACCTGGGGCTGCAGAACACCTAGTCTCAAGGTTGGCAGCAGGGACGGAGAGGCAACGGGGGAATTGAAACGAGCGAGTAGTGGGTTGTGTTTGTGAGGCAGGGCTGGATGGAGGCTCCAGTAGGCTGAATGCCGGAAGGAGGGAAGGACAGCAGATGGCACAGATGACATAAATCCAGACCTGCTGGAGGAGCTTTATGGATGGCAGTCACAGAAGGCTGGGGGAGAAAAGTGTGTGGGAAAGAAGGAGTCTAGGAATTCCATTTGGGGTGAGTTCTGTTTGCATTCCTCCAGCACTGTCTATATCAAAGCAGAGTGAAATATGTCTGTATAGGGGGACAGGGCAGACAAGCCAAGCCTATAACTCATTGGCTAAGGAGGAGTCCTCCCAGTAGGATTAGCTTCAGGGTGACACCTCACCAAGACGTACATACTTCAGGAGGTTGGGAATGAGCTCTCAGGCAGCCCTGCAAGCATAGGCTCTGTAGTAGCCATCCAGGGAAGGGTTGCTAGGCTGCTGGTCAGCACTGGTCGAAAACCAATGCTGTGGAAGAGGAGCTGACAGCTCCGTGTGCATGGGTCCTCAGAATGGCCACTCACACGTGGGACCACTGCCAGGCTCCTCAGTCTAAGCCCCAAGCCGAGGGACAGACTTTTCTCCCACTTATGGTGACTTGAAAGCTAGTGCCAGAGCTGCAGGTCTCAGGAGGCAGCTCTTGTCACACTTTAACTGGGAGACCCCATGATCCCATGCCATTAGTGGCTGACCCAGTAAGTGAGGGCACATTAGAGACTGCAGATCACTGTCACCCTGTCTAATCAGCTTGCCAGCTCTTAAAGGGCGGGAGCACTTTTAATAGGTTATTTTACAGACAAAGAAACAAAAGGTTTAGAGGTCTTTTGTCTGAGACCACACAACCAGGACACAGTTGAATCAGGACGGGTTGCTTCTAGAGCCTCCGCCCCACCCCCTCCACCTCTGTCAGAACTCAGAAGGCCCTTACGCTCTGTCAACACTGAGAACTCTGGATGGTAGGCTTTCCTCAAACAACCAGCCAGGTGCTACTTTATGCTGGGATTGATGTCCTGTTCTGTGACCCCAGGCTCAGCAAGTCCCTTGGGAGCGGCTGCACTTGCTGGCTCAGATCTGCCAGTCCTGAGCCTTCAGCTCAGGCTCTCATAACCCTTTGGCATCAGTTCCTCCTGGCGTTCCACCTTCCCGATCACCTCTCCCAAGGGAGGACTCCCTGATTCCTCTGCCCTTTGTGTCCTTCCCCGGGGACCTCCAGACTGCAATCGGCCCGAGTGCTCCCAAGCCTAGCCCCTGTGTATCTATGATACATGCTTCTCCACCAAGCAGGGAAGCATGCTGCAGTCACACGTGGCTCTCCAGATGAATTCCGCTTCTGCAACTGCCTCCATCTCAGATACCCACATTCAACATCTCCCCTTGGCCCTGGACACCCAATTCAGCTTTCTCTGAAACAGCAGAAGCAAGATGATCAAATATGGAAGGAGTCAGGGGCTCTTGGGGTTGTGAAGTTCCCCTGCTTCTGTGGCTATCTGAATGTATTCAACCCTTTCCTTGCTAACCTCACATCAAGCTGTCCCAGCACAAGCTTCACCACCTCCTGGAAACCCACTCCTTGGGATGGTGTGCATTCATTTCCCCTTTAAAAATTAGCCCTACCCCCTTTGTCCCTACCTCGTGCTGTCCACTCAGTGCTCCAAAGATACAACCTTGACCTTGAGTTCACCTTCTTCATTAGAAGCAGCTTTCTTACCCCGGTGCCATCTCATGTGGCCTCCTCTCCCTTGCCCTAATCTCCAAGACCTGGCCCAGCATCTTTGTTACAGAATCTTTCCTTTTCTCCTAGAGACAGGGTTTCTCTGTGTCACCCTGGCTGTCCTAGAACTCCCTCTGTAACCAGGCTGGACTTGAACTCACAGAGATCCACCTACCAGAGGCTTTTTATACTTTCTACTACCCCCCAAAAGTCACACAAAACCTAGAAGTGGTTCCTGGATGGTCTGTGAGCTTGACACTGGTCTAGAACACTGCACTGTTGCTCTTTCCTGTCCCAGGGGATTCTGGGAGCTGAGTTCCAGGCAGAAACTTCAGAAGGGATCCATGCAGCGTAAGGTTGGGTCTGCTGCACTGCATTGCTCTGGGCTAGATAAATCATCATCACCAGCCGATGTAGCTAAGTAATCATCACACCACATAACACAGGAGGTGCGCTTCTCAAGCGCCCCTGACTAATCCCCGGCAGAAAATGCTAATCCGCGGACCATGGCGGACTTTAGTTTTCCTCTACAGGAAGTGTTTCCTTCAGTCACGTAATAGCTTTTCCTGACATAATAATGAAGGGATGTGGGTTTAAAGTGGCCTAGGACTCTCAAGCCTTTGCGGCAAAATGAAGGTCCAGCTGCATGGAAATCACTTGAGTAACTGCTGACCGGCTGGCTTCGCCTTCATTGAATTAACTGTTTACAAAGATGGAAATTTACCAAATTAAATTTTAGTGAGTGATTTCTGTTTACATTAATTGAAAAAGTGAAATCATTGTGGATGTGGTAGATAGACTGTCCCATGGGGCTGGGGTGACATTGGTAGAGTTCTGTGGAGCCAAGCAGAGGCCACAAGAGAGAGAAAGACTTGTTCCTGGTCAGTAGGAAGCCATCCATGGCGTGGGAGAGAGGAGGCCCAATGCTAGAATCTGCAGGTCATGGTCAAAATGCCAGGTTTCCCACTCCAGGCTGAGATGACCTAGGCATCACTATTTGCGATTCTCTGAGCCTCAGTTTCCTTATCCGTAGAATGGGAACAGGGTAAAGATGCCAAATAGATTCCATCTATGAAGGCACTTGCTTACCAATGAAGGTCTATGTAAACATGAGTGGTAGTTACTCAGTAATTTCCAGTCTCAGGAAGTTGAATGGGAACAAATGAGAAACGAAGCTGAATGGTCCTTCTGGACAGTCTTCTTTGGGAGGGAGGCGGATGAAACAGGCTGCTTCTTCACTTGTGGGAAGGATAGGAATCCGAGACCCTAACATGCTTCTGCCTGGGTTCCACTGGATATGACCAAGCAGCCAGTTAGTCCAGCAAGCTGATGGTCGTCTAGGCTGATCAGCGTTCACCACACAACGCAATGTCAAGTAAAAGCAACAGATGGGAAGACAGTTGGACTTCTCAGTCCTCAGCGAGACTGGAGATATCACCACAAATGGCCCGTTGTTAAGTATGTAGCGCCTATGCGTAGTAGACTATTGTTAAAAATAGCCACTCTCTTTCCTGAATCATCCTCAGGCAAGCTTACTTGCTTTTGTTTTTTTCCAGTAGCTGTTGCCTTTCCACCCTGGATAGGCTCAGGACAGAGCCTAGCATGGTCAAGAACTCATTCTAGACCAAGCCTTAGCCTAAAGCAGAACAATTCCAGCTTTGTCTGTATTGGACACTACTCAACTGACCTACAGACATGGGAGAAATAAGAGCTTGGCTTCCTATGGCAGAGATTTGTCACTGTTGTGACACAGGAGGAGTTGACTGACACCAGGAGCTTCCTATTTACTGGCTCCTCCAGTCTGCAGAAAAGCCTCGTAGTACAGAGAGGTCAAAAGATTGCTTTCTTTTATTAACTTTTTTTTTTAAGGGGAAGACATTGAAGCTCAGAAAGACTAACAGACCTATTAAGTAGTTAAGCCAGGCTTTCAGAGTTTTCCTATGCTCTAGGATGACTTCTCTGCTGGCGATCTGGGAGCAGAGAGATGCCCTTGGGTACCAAGGGTGGAAAGATAAACCTCCTCCCCTCCATCGTTTCACCCAAGGCTCTCCTGTCAGAAGTGCTGCAAGGGCTGAGTGACCTCCCAGGGACAGCTAATGATTGGTCTACAGTTCGCATTATGGCTTTGCCTGTGACTTGGGTTGGTGCCCAAGTATCACTGGGCAGAGATAGAAGGCAGTTTGTCATGTGTAAATTTAACAGGCAATAATGCCAGCTACTAAATTGTATATCATTCCTAACGACGTTGTCAGCCCCTAATCAGTCTAATTTATATTGTCAACATGATGTAATGGTCCCACCAGGCATGGGCCTTCACAAATACAGGATCCAATCGTGTCAGAGACCAAAGTGAATTTCCACCAGTTTCAACTGAAAATTAAAACAGGATTGCTGACTTCTGTTTCAGAGATCAGGGAGGATGTATAGGAAACACCCAGCCTGGGCCCAATACCTAGTAGGCATGCAGCCGGTATTGCTGTGAGATGCCAAGCAACTAAGCTAGAGCTGGTTGGTGTTGGGACTCTGGTTCTTAGAATGTCAGAGGTGTGCAGTGGGCTCCAGAAATACCGCGGGTGTCATCCCTAGCTGCTTTCTGTTGTTTCTCTTGAGAAAAGTGCTGTAAAGTTTCCTGTGGTGCTATCATGTGGGTGCTGTCATGGGGGCCCTGGGAGCTGGAGCTAAACAGCAGAAGACAAATACAACCTTCAGTGACCATGAAGGACCCTGAGGAGTAGCTCTGGGTGCCAACCAAGTAAGTTCTCTGTCATTTTTTAATCAGTAACTCAAGTAAAATTTTATCCTTCTCAAAGATCTCTGATGCAGTTTGACAGCTGAGAGGTTTTGTCAGTTTAAAAGGACAACCTCACCAAACAAATTTCAGTAAAATACAAATACAAGACCTGCAAGTTATAAAGGTGTGAGGACAAATCCAAGTTATCAAACTTCTCTCTCATGCTGCCTTCCATAGTCTTAAAAATATTTTTCATTGTGCAAAAATATCTGTCACAGTCATTCTGACATAAATATGCTACTGTTTATACAATGTATATGCCTAAAACTTCTGTTCTCACAAACCCAAAGAATTCTTGCGAGTTCCAGGGAGTCGAATTGAAGGATCCACCTTAAACAGGTCAGATGCACCCCCCTCAATTCCCTAGTCCTATTTTTTTCCCCCATAATTTAACTTTGTCCTCTGTTCTGCCAATACCTTAAACAGGTGTAAGAAATACCATGTATTTCCATACTATAAACACCAGACAGGAGCAAAGAGACCAACTACGCCAGGATGTGACCAATACCCAGCCTTCTCAGGTTCCCCACAAAGATGACACCTACAAATAAGCAGGAAGCATTCTTGAGAATTTGCTGTCCCAATTCATTTAACCTGTGGTGCCTAACCTCGCGCCTTTTTATTATAAAAAAGAGATGGGAATGTAATGGTTGTTCTGTCTCTTTAAGAGACAAGGCATGCCCACTTCCTCCTCCATCTGCTGAGGCATGCAGGTCTTTTTTTCTGCTTTCAGCCTTAGTCTCTCTTTTCCATCTCTCTCTTAGAGAAGCAGCTTTGGTCTCTCCTCTCTCTCTCTCTCTCTCTCTCTCTCTCTCTCTCTCTCTATTTCTCTCCCCTCTGCCTCTCTGTCCTTCTCCCTTTCTCCCTTCCCCCTCCATAAACCCCTAAATAAATATCCAACCTCACTCTGCATGATGTGCTTATCCATGTCTCTGTCTCTTGCCCATCGCCGCCACGGGTCTCCCTGTCTTGGACCAGTCACTGCTCAGGGACCTGCAGCCATCCCTGCTTGGGACTGGCTGCTCTCAGGGCCTGATGCCTGCCACCACATGGCCTGCTGCCACCACTTGGGGACCTGCAGCATTTTTGCTGCCTGCTGCCACAGGGGATCCTGCAGCACTTTTAATTTTTCCATTTTAGTTACCACCTGTATGCAGGTCACTACTCTATGGACCTCCTTAGCCCATATTTCTGATTTTTCCCTCTGCCCAGTGGACAATGCCATGGGTTTAAGTCTATGTTGTAATTTGAATCTGAACCACAGGATCATGTTTTGATCGCTCATTCCCCTGACTATGGTGCTAATTTGAAGGATGCAGTGGAGCCTTTCAGAGGTTTATGTGGGAGAGTTGGCTGATATGATTAGATCATGGTGACACATGCTTTTAATCCCAGCACTCAGGTGGATTGCAATGAAATGGAGGCCAGCCTGGTCTACATAGTGAGTTCCAAGTCAACCAAGACTGCTCTTGAGATCCTGTCTCAAAAGAAAAAAATAAATTAACAAGCTCCCATCTCCATAAAAAGGAGAAGGTCACTGGAGGTGAGCCTCTAGAGTTGTACCTGCCCTGGTCCCAGTCTGCTTTTTCTGCTCCTGGAATGTAGTTATGTAATGAGCCTCTTTCTTGTGCTCCCAACAGCTTTTCTCCTCACCAACAAAATTATTTCTGAACTCCTGAATCCAAATAAACCTTTTTCTTCCTTTAATGGTTTGAATGAGAACGGCTGCCATTGGTTTGAGTGAGAATGGCCACCATTGGTAATGGTCACTATTGGTTTGAATGAGAATGGCTGCCATTGGTTTTAATGAGAACAATT
>NC_022014.1:27018186-27033086 GCF_000317375.1 Microtus ochrogaster
TTTGAATGAGAATGGCCACCATTGGTTTGAATGAGAATGGCTGCCATTGGTTTTAATGAGAACAATTGCCATTGGTTTGAATGAAAAAGAATGGCCGCCATTGGTTTGAACGAGAATGGCTATCATTGGTTTGAATGAATAAGCATGGCTGCAGCTGCCATTGGTTTTAATGAGAATGACTGCCATTGGATTGAACATTTGAGTGTCTGGTCCTTAGTTATTAGACCTGTTTGGGAAATATTGGGAGGTGCAGCCTTGCTGGAGGAAGTACTTGAATGGGGGTGAGTTTTGAGGTATCAAAAGCCAATGACAGGCCCTGTCTCTATCTGTCTGCTGCCCATAGATCTGGATGGAGAACTCACAGTTACTTCTCCAACACCATGCCTGTCTGTCTGTTTGATGCCGTGCTCCCTGCCATGATGATACTAATAGGCTAACCCTCTGGAACTGTAAGCAAGCCCCCAATTAAATGCTTCCCTTTGATAGTTGCTTTGATCATGGTGTTTCATCACTGCAATAGAGCAGTAACCAAGACACTGCCCTTAAGCTGTTTCTGTCAGGCATTCATTCACATCAACAGAAAAGGCCCCAACACAGTCAGACGGTTGATCATGGCATGCCCCTGCATAAATTCTGACACCAGCCTGTGTGTCAGAGTTCAGCTAGGAAGACAAAATCCATGTCAGCTGAGTATAGGGAACAGGAGCAAAGGTGTGTGAGAGCTGAAAAGTGATGGGGAGGAGTGAAGGGCCTTAAAGATAAGCTGCAGTCCTCTGGGCTGCAGATATAAAGGATGGAGGAGCTGGGGCTGAATCTAGGAGGAGGGATCAGGGCCCATCAGTGTGGCTGTCTCATAGAAGCTGGAGTCAATAGCCCCATCACTGGAGAGTCTATCCAAGGCAAAAGGTGGTGATGAACATTGTTTCTGTGCCTGTCCCCCTTTTTATTTTTCCCGCCTCCAATCTTCTCACCCTTGCAGTCCTATGTTTCAGCATCTATTCCAGAAGGGTGTCTGTGTATGCAGAGTTTGCACACAGCCATGCTTTCTACCACACTGTCTGAAATAGCATCAGACAGCTATGTATGTGGTGACTCATACCTATAATCCCTAAAACCCGAAAGCAGAGGCATGGGGAGATTGCTGCAAGTTCAAATCCAGCTTAGTCTGCCTTGAGTTGTAGGGTAGCCAGGGCTATACGGTGAAACTCTTTCTCAAAATGAGAAGAAATGACACAGAGCTAGAAACAATTCTGAATGTCCAACAACAATTAAACAGCTGAAGGCACCAGGTCTTTTCACACAGGAGAGAAGACCAGCACATAGATGAACCCATGGATGATGGATGTGGACCCAGAAAATGAGGGGCAGCTGAAGAGAGTTCATGTCCAGTATCACATTCATTTCCCATCTTTGAGGGAAGAAGCTGCTCTGTCTGCTTGGCTCCCTGGGTTTCTCTGTGATTGGTGCCTATGGAAGAGGCCACTGGCCAGGGATCAGAAAGTAAGAGGACGCAGAACTAAGTCACTCATTTGAAAATGTCCTTAGATACAGACAGGCCATCCTGTGAAAAGTTGGCTTTCATTTGCAGCCCACTGCAAGGGTGGGAGGATTACATCCCACTTCCCTTGAAATTGAGGCAACAGCATTTACAAATGAAAAGGCAAGGAGCTGCACCTATGGCTACTAATGAGACTGAGTGGACCTGTACCACTGACGGTTAACTTCCTGTACTGTGTGCAGATGATGCTGTCATGACTGAGCTATGCACTGACCATAGGGTTTTAATATCTTCATCTGTCAGCTGCCTGGGTTACAGACATTTTGCAGGATGCCTTTTCTCTCATTGAAAACCCAAAGTTCCTTACACTAACCTGACCACAATCTGGTTGTGCTACGCAACTCTTAATTTCCCCTCAAATCTAGATTTTTTTAATTTAAATTTTTTTTACACACTATATTTTGGCCGTGCCCCCTTCAATTCCTACCAGATCTTTCCCCTCTCTCTACCTATGTTTGTGTTTTTCTAATTCCTTCCCTTCCCTTCCCTTTCTTACTCCTGCTCCCACAAATTCTTATATCCCTTTCCTGCTGTATACTGAAGATGCCTTTGCAGAGATGGCTGTGGAGCTGAAGCCCCTGTGCAGGAAGTGTTCTGCTCTCCACCTTCACTTTGATGTGGTTTCCTACCATGTAAATTCAGAGTCCTGGTGTTCACGTTTGTCTTCCCATCAGACCTGGAGTCTTGACCTTCCTCCTCTCTGAATCTTCATTGAGCAGGACGGAAGTGTGGTAGGAAACACGGGGACCCCTGCCCTGTACCCTACAGATTCCTTCTACCTCTGAGCATTTGCTACTCATTGTGACTCTGGTCTCTCTAGGTACTCCAGGCAAACACCTGGCTGTGTTAACACACCCTAGAACACACACCGTGAGTCCTGGGTTCTTAGTGTGTTCTAGCCCACAGCTCCCAAGTGGCCAGTACTCTACTTCCTATTGTTTTTCCCCAGCTCCAGGAAATAGCTGCTCTTGGCCAGTGTAGAGAAAGCAGAGTGAATGAGAAGTCCAGAGAGGAGGAGAGGGAGCCTGAGACAGCTAGGAGGTAGGACGCTTCTTCTTAAAGATCCACACATCCACATCACATCACTAAAGTCTTTCTTAAATGTTTGCCACTTTCCAGGAACAAGTCTCATGCCTCCCTCATCCTGGCTCCTGTTCCCCATAAGTTCCATCAATACCTACTCCTACCCAGGCACTGTGGAAGAAAGCCCTGGGGTTGCTGAGGGTGAAGCTGAGGCGGTCAAATGGCGGGGAGGCAGGATAGACGGTGTGATGGCTCTGGGAAGGCAGCAGGAGGAGGGGGAATCTCCAGGGAGGAGGAGTTAAAAACTTACAGCTCATTTCTCCATCTGTGTGTGTTTAGTGAGTGCCATGGTCATCCAGCTGGGGACAAGGGAGACACACAGCGTCGTTAAGAGGGAGGGATGGCAGGCAAAGTGGGAAAGAGCTTGGAGGGTGGGGTTGGAAACGCTGGATTTTAGTCCCATCTCAAACTTTGTAGTCTGTGTGTCCTGGGGAGAGGTACTAAACTCTGGGTTCTGTTTGCTTCTCACACGGGACAGTTTGAATGATGCACCTCTGGGCCAATGCGCAGACCCACTGCTGATAATAATCGGGACAGTGCTCTGTGTGGCACACATGCATGCTTTACCCACCATCTTACTGAGTCCTCCGAGGCCCCCAGGTGGGGTCTGAAGGTAAGAAAAGGTCACAAAGAGGTGGCTAACCTGTCCAAGGTGGTGTGAGTAATGATGAGAGACCCACAGGGGGACCAGGGTCCCTAGTCCCTGAAGTCGCGGTGTTGAGCACCAGTCATCGGGAGCCTGACTGATGTGCTTTGAACCCACCCAGCACTGTCATTGGATTCCGTGTTTCATCCCTCTGTTTTGTTGCTGAGGATGCCTTGTTCTTGTGTCCAAAGCTAACTCTAATGGCAGAGGGCATGGCACCATCTGGGGGAAGTGATTCAGTCCTCTGAGGCCTTAGTTGCCCTGATAATTCTGGTGACTTCTCTTCTGGGTTTGCAAGAGTAATTACAAGGCCTCTTTGAGACCACAAAGTCACCTGTGGGTCACAGAACCCCCGACAGGATAACGAACTGCTTCGACACAAACGCTGCAGTGGAGACCTGACAGAAAGCAGGCTGGCTGCTCGGCTTATCCCTCTGCAGACAGGAATGCCCAGGCTCACACGTCTTACTTTCTGTCACCCAGCAACAAGAACCAGACCAGAACAAGGCAGGACAACCCCAGTTCTACCTCCCCATTGGGTGGTCATCTGGGCTTCCTTGGTGTTGCCTAAAGTACCGAGTAGTGACTTCAGCTTTGCACAACATACTGTAGCTTTCAGGCTACATCATCTGTCTCAGTTACTGATTGTTGTAATAAGTACAGAGCAGCTGTAGCCAAATGGCAAAGGAGCAGGCTGGGCTCTTTGAGTAAAGCCTTATTTGCAAAGACTCAAAGCAGGCTGACTCTTAGTGGCAGACTACAACTTGCCTTTTCTTGGTCTAAAGATTACATTTTCCATCCCCCCACCCAGATCTGGTCTGTGGCCCACAGTGCATCTGGTACATTGACATTTTGCTCCAAATGTCAGGACCATGATTGGTGATGGGGAGACAGCACCTCACCCATGAGGTCCAGTGCCCATCTGTCCAGTGCCAGGACATGCTGGACTGTCTTTGACTACTCAGATTATCCTCCCATTGTGAGGACCCTTCACAGCATGTAGCATGAAATCTGAAAAGTTATCCTGGCAACGAGAAAAGAATCTCATGTGGACAAGGACTAGGCAGGCTGCATTGCTTGCTTCCCATCCTCCAGTTTCCTTTTGCCATCCTTCTGATAGCCCCTTGGAAATCTCCAGTTTTCCATTTGTTTCCACGGCAAGCCTGAGAGCCCCTTCAAAGTACAGTCCATTCCTCACTCACTGCTATGTCCTTGGAGCCCCTCACGCTCACTCACATTAAATAGATAAATGTAAAAATAAAAGGGTCTTAAAGAGAAGGCCAGCAAATAAAGAGGCTCAAAACAGAGTCCCCTTTTTCAATCCTCAGAAGCAGCCGACCACACTGACACTTCCATTTCAGATTTCCCATACCTAGAGCTGTTAGATAAATATCCGTCTGTGTAACTCACCCATTTTGTGGTCCTCATCCATGGGAGTTCTTCGCAAAGTAGTACAATGCCTTACTGTCCTCATTAGTTTTGATCAACTTGAAACAAACCTAGGTGTATGCAGGAAGTGGATTAATTGAGAGACTGTCTCCATTTAGATGGTCTGTAGGGCATTTTCTTGATTAGTGATTGATGTGAGAGCGCTTAGCCTATCGGAAGGGCAGTGCCACCCCTGGGTATGTTCCTAGGTCATATAAGGAAGCAAATTGAGCAAGCCAGGAGGAGGAGCAAGTCAGTAAGAAATGTTCTTTCATGGCTGCTGTTTCAGTATCTGCTTCTGGGTTTTTGCTTTGAGTTCCTGGCCCGACTTCCCTTGGTGATGGAGTGTAACCTCAGAGAAGTAAGAGGAAATAAACTCTTTTCTTCCCCAGGTTGCTTTTGGTCATGGTGTTTTATCACAGTGACAGACACCCTAACTAAGACACTTTCAAGGGAGCTTCAAAAGCAGCTAGGAATGTAGAAAAGGAACTTGGGAGGGGACGGGGAGGAGATAGAGGAGAGAGGGTAAAAGGCTGGGGTACAGGGTCAGTGAAAGATATCTGTGTGCATGGAAGTGCTGTAGTGAAGTCTATTAATCTGAATAATTAACATATATTAATACTGAAAAGAGCAGAGAGATTTCCAGATCCCAATCCAGGGCTGATGGAGGAAGGTCATTGGTTGATTAAATAAAGAAGCTGCTTGCCCTGATAGGTTAGAACGTAGATGGGAGGAGTAAACAGAACAGAACTCTGGGAGGAAGAGGAAGTGAGCTCAGACTCGACAGCTCTCCTCTCGGGGGCAGACGCCTCAGAGAGACAAGATATTCCACTCTTGCGGGCAGAGGTGAGAGCTCTGCTCTCTGAGGCACACGCGATGAAGCTCTGACCCAGGATGGACGTAGGCTAGAATCTTCCCGGTAAGCGCACCTTGGGGTGCTACACACAGATGATTAGAAATGGGCTAGTCCAGGTGTGAGAGTTAGCCTAGAAGAGGGCTAAAGCTAAAGAGCCAAGCAGTGTTTAAATGAATACAGTTTGTGTGTTGTTATTTCGGGCATAAGCTAGCCGGGCAGGCGGCCGGGGTGCTGGGGACTCAGCCCACGGCTCCTATTACTACACAGGGCTTTGTTGGAGCACACTGCCAGGCTATTCTCTTTCTGGTAATTATAAAGAATGAATGTCTACTTCTTAGAGCATGTAAAAAATTATATGTATGAGTGTGGGTTGGATTTGTACACATGAGTGCAGTGCCCATGGAACCGGAAGAGTTGGATCCCCTTGGAGCTACACTAACAGGCAGTTGTGAACGGCCAGGTGTGGGTACTGGAACCAAACTTGGGTCCTTTGCGAGAGCAATACATTGACTGTACCTCGAACTCATCTCTCCCACTCCCTAGACATAAGTCCTTAAAGTGCCACCTGAGATGGAGTCTTTGACCTACGCTGAAAGCCAGCTTTGCTTTTGAATGCACCTTGCCAGGTGCTGAAACCTCCTGGAGGGTGCCTGGGAGGGGCGTGTCTAGAGGCTGAGAGGCCAGTGCCAGGGACTGTGGCAGGCTGTGGTAAGGCCTTCCTGAGGTGACGGGAGTCATGTGGACGGGAAGAGGGGAAGGGTACAGGATACATGTGAGAAGGGGAACCTCCTCCTCTCATTGGAATGCTGCTTCATTCCCGATTAAGGTGGCACTGGCTTTGTGTGTATTTTAGTCACTGTGATATTAATTTCACGGAGTTCCCAGGCCACGATGGCTCTATGAATCCTGCCTTTCCTGAGCTAATGGGCTGGCATAAATAACTCCAGCGGGAAGCACTCTGCCTCATAGCTCCTAAGCCAAGCTGCCGTTAATCAGTCCTTGGCTCCATGTGTAGCCGAAGGCAAAGATGTCAGGTCAGAGGTTGTGCCTGTCTGGGGCTAATTTCCTTCTAACGGATGCCTCTCCAGAGAGCAGGGGAGCCCTGTATTTAGGGGAAAGCCAGACTGGGGTTGGGGGCGAGGGTTCGGAACCTGACCTCTGTATTTTGTTGGTCCAGCCCACACCATGAGTTAGGCTGACTCCAGTTTTCTATGGTGGACACTCCCATCTCTTGGGAGAGGCTAGCTTGGTCTCTCTTGGCAGTAGCTGCACAGACTGCCTGTCTGATGTCTACAAGTGTCCCCAGTTAGATGGGCTCACCTCATCTGGCCTGTCACAGTCTTCATTTCTCCCAGAAGACTGTGCACACAGGTTTTTAGAACTTGGCCTGGAGCCTGACTGCTTTAGTTCAGATTTTGGCTCTGCCTCCTACTTGCTCTGAACGTTTCCTAAACCCTCTGACTCCCCCATTTCCTCATTTGTCACACAGGCAAGGAGTGATGAGGGCCACTGTCCAGCCTGGCTAGTGCTGCTCACCCTCAGGGCTTACTGTAAGGACTTAATGCAAGGCCACAAGTCAGGTCTGGGGCTAGGGCCTGCGCAACCACAGGGAGCTTATGCAGTGTTTGCTATTATTAGATATCTTCCTCAGGGATTTCATCTGCCCTGGTTTCTTGCGAAGCCTTCATGGCCGCTTCAAGGCTCTGACCTTCTCCACAGTATCCTAGGGAAAGGGCAGGACCATGGAGAGCATTCATGGGGACTTCTCTGTTGGGACTCTCAGTCTCCTTCCAGCCTGACTGGGAGTTTTTCAGGTCTCAGCACAGGCAAAGGTTCAATGGTTAATTCATCGGATGTTTTGTTGATGGGGCCATAGCAACTTGTACTGCAGCAGGCTATGGACAGAGAAAGCCTCCTGGGCTGGGTCATATTGCAAACTGTCTGCTGAGCGCATGCTCCAAGGACTATGAGGGGAGCAACTCTCTTTGAACACAACACTTGACAATTACCAAGCCTCATCAACCTCTTGTTTATTATATTGTTAAAATTTAATTTATTCTGTCAGATATATATATATATATATATATACACACACATATATATATATATTCTTAGTTTGCTTTCTTTTGCTGTGACAAATATTATCAAAAACAGCGTGGTGAGGAAAGGGTTTACTTGGATTAGAGGCTCTGATAACAGTCCATCACTGAAGAAAAGCAGGGTGAGAACTCAAGCAAGACAGGAAGTGGGGGCAGGAACTAGAGCGGAGGTCACGGAGGAACACTGTTACCAGCTTGCCTCTCATGGCTTCCTTAGCCTGTTTTCTTATACCCCAGGACCACCAGGAATGGCACTGCCCACAGTGGCCTAAGCCCTCCCATATCAATAATTGTTCAAGAGAAGGTCCCACATGCTTGCCTACAAGTCAATCTGATGGAGCCATTTTTTTTTTTCAGCTGGAATTTCTTCTTCCCAGATGATGCTGCCAGGCCAAGTTGATTAAAAACAAACAACAGAAAAACTAGCTAACATATATGTGTGCGCACACACACACACACACACACACACACACACACAGAGAGAGAGAGAGAGAGAGAGAGAGAGAGAGAGAGAGAGAGAGAGAGAGAATTCTTGGATTATATGTTTCCTTCCCCTTCCCACTGAACTCTTTATATTTTATCAAATTTTCCTTTTGTTTTATATGTCTTTTTTGATTTGTTTGTGGTCGAGTATATTGAATTAGGCTTGCCTCTCTGAACAGGGGTCTTTATTTACTTGAGCAAGAGCAACTTACCAGAGGCTACACCACTGAGGAATATGAGTCCCAATGCCATTAACTACCTAGAGCTTCTGAAGGGGGCATGGTGGTTATTACCCCTCCCCCCCACGTCATGATGAAGTGTTGAGCCCACTCTCACACAGGAAGTCACAGCTGCTGTGAGTTCATGTGTGTAATAGCCATGCCAGTTCCTGAAGACTACACTTCACCTCACTCCTCCCCAATCTCTGCCCCTTATGCTCCCCTTTCTTCTGGGATGTCCCGTGAGCCTTGAAGGAGTGACCCTTTTGAGGTCTTGCCGGAACCTCTCCAGAGCTCAGGGGGACTGACACCTCGCTGATGAAGATGCTGAGGATACAGAGGGGTTATAGCCTCATAGAGCGAACAGCTGGGTCAGTGGGACCGTCTTCAGCTGCCCAGTTTCCCCCACTTGCTCTGCGTCTTCACAGCTTGGTGCCTACTTCTGGAGAGACTGGTCCAAGACTCTGACCCTTAACCTACTCAGAGAGTTGATCTCAGGCTTTGTGCTGGCAGGGGGCGCCCTTTCCCCAGCGTCTGCACATGGAACCAGAAAGCATAATTCCGAGAGGCCTCATGAAGCATTTATTCTCAGGAGTCATTGGGCAAACCCAACTCCTAGAGACAGAGGCTCAATTCATTAAGCTCAGATGATTAATTATGGGGTAATTAAATATTTGATTAAATTAATCCTAAAGTGTTTAAACATTGTTTTGCAAAGAATGTTTGCTCATTAATTATAAGGAGAAATGCATGAATGAAGCAGGGATGAGGATCGTGTGGGAACCAGGAAGTCTGGAATATGCCCTTGAGGCTCTCTCCTGGAGAGACAGGAGGAGGAAGGAGCCTGCCTGCAGCCTACTTCTCTGCTGCCCTTGGCACCTCTGTGCTCCCATTTGTAAATGAGTCTAAGGAGGATGGAGTCACAGATGAATCCTTGGTAGGATTAGGCTCCAGAAACAGGAGATCTAGTCCTGACTGTTGCCGACGCCTCGAGTGTCCTTAAGTGAGTGTCTGCCCTATTGGTCTCATGGTCTGTGTCTTTCTCATAGGTACATGTGGGGATGACGTCAACTCTTCAGTTTCTTGTGGGATGAACTTTTAAGGAACTTAACCCACATTTCTACTGCCAACCAAGGAAGTAACAAGAGGCCAGGGAGTCTATACTCTTCACTGGTCCTCATTTCTGTAGGCTCCATTCCACCTTCCTTGGAACCCTTCCCTTCAGTAGCTACTGAGGTTTGATAGGACCTGATGTGGCCTTCAAACCTTGTGACAAAAATTCTCTGGGAGGGATTTCCAGAGATGAGCAGATCTGGAAGGGAGGCTGGCCAAACACATCGGAGTGGCTGGGCTTCTGGAAGATGTCCTGGGACTTGATTGCAGCAGGAGCTTTGGAAGATGCTCTGTTGCTTTGGATTGCCTGAGGCCTAGAGACAAGAAGAGCCTGGGGCCTAGAGGAAAGGAAGGACTTGGAGCATGGCCAAGCCAAGCTAAGTGGAAGGCAAACTATGGGCAGTTGGTGATGCTGGGTCCGGGGTGAAGGAGCTTAAGGGGTGATGGTTGGAGGCCAAGCAGAGAAGTGGTGGTAGCTAGAATAATGGGTTTTGAGCAAAGAGTGATGGGTTTTGCTTTTAATATGATCAGTCAGAGAGCACAATTTAATGTTGGAATCTTCAGAGAACCAGGATCTTGGTCTTCGTGTTCTAGTTAACGTCTCTGTTGGCTCTGTCCTATCGATTGTACCCCTTCATTTGAGCTCCTGGGTAGCATACATGCCAGGGATGAGGGATAAGAGTTCCCAGGGAGGGCAGCTTAAAGCCCTGAGTCCCACGAACTTACATCAGGACACAGCTGTGGCAGGCTCTGCTGATGGAAAGAGTGGGCTGATATCCTGGAGCATCGGGTCCCCTTCCTGAACCTGCCACTAGCTAATTGTGGGAACTTGGACTGGTCACTTCCCTGTTCTGAGCATAAGCTTTCCCCAGAGAGGGAACAGTTCTGTACTGATGTTTTGTGAACCAGCTCCCTTCAGGGGCCAACTCTTCTTGCGACAACTCCCATATTGTTCCCCATGTACAGCCAGGGGCCACAAGAACCGCTGGCTATCCCAGCTGTCTTGTTTTAAGCCTTCTGGGTCTTCTTAACTACCCTTACCCCATGAAAGCCTTCATTCTTGTCTAGCTCAGCACCATTTGCAAAGCTTCTGGGATGGTCAAGACTGCACCTCTCTTTGATTCAGAATGAGGTGAGGGGCTCCGTCCTCTCTCCAGCTCCCTCTTCCCTGGCAGGATGAGACCCATGTTCCCTGCCAGCAGTCTGTACTTAGATGACAGGAACATAGTGGGACCCAGAACTATTTCCGAGCCTCCCCAGTCACTGGAACAAACTTTTGGTTTCCCCTGAGCATGGCAGGGAAGAAACATCTCCAAAGCCAAGGGCTTCCATGAGTGGAACTCCAACCCACCATATTGGCAAGCTGAGGAGTCCCCCATCCACCTGTCCTCCCCCAAGCCTCCCAGGTCTCTGCTCAGCACCAAGAGGATCCAAAGGTTCAATCTACTCTGTGAGTTCCTGCCCCTTCCAGCAAAATTCCACATCCTCGGAAGCTGTAGGTTATCAAAACCAACATGTGCTTAATCCTGCTGATTGCTTCCTGATGTTGGATTTCTCCATTTCAGACTGGATAGAAGAGAGAGAGATTATTCTGTGAGAAGTCTGTATAATGTGGTGGTGAGAACTGGGTTTGTAATCATGTTGAATTTAGTGTGAAATTTAGCCTGACCACTTCCTAGCAGTTCGACTTTCAGCTAATTCTCCCCCCCCCCAGCCTCCGTTTTAGTCTGTGAAGTGGAGATGTGTATAGAGCCTGTCTACCTGCCTCACAGCCTTGACGTTAAAATAAAGCTAGGAATTTGTGTGTCTGACACTGTGGCCCAGGGAATGGGGAAGGGAGAAAGCAGGTGGCCTGGCTCCCGCGTCTGCTGCTCCCTTGAGGCTGAAGGTGAGGCCAGTGTGACACCATGTTGCACAGCATGGACTTGGCTTTTAGCCTGGATCCTGGTGAGACAGTAGCTATTCTGGTTAATTGGAGCAGAATAAAAATCTACCCCAACGCAGCAGAGGGAAGATAGTCAGGGGAGAATGAGCTCATGGGATATAGTGCTGTAGCTTCCTGGAGGAGGATGAAGGTGGCATAGGAGCACTGGGGAGGATGGCAGGGCAGACAGGGTGGCCAGGCAAGAGGGTCATATGGGTGATGGGCCCTTTCAGCAAGAACTCAAGGTGGAAGCTAACCTATTTAATTTGGAATGTACATTTGTCTCAGCTAACTTTGAGTCAAAAGTATCTATTTTTTAATGTGTTCTTTCAGCCACTTTTGTTAATCTTTGTGTCATTATAGACTTTTAAAATCTCAGAGTTGCCCCTGGGGGTCTGCCTCCATCACTGCTGCCATAGAAATCAAGGTGTTTGGGAAGGGTGAAAGATGGGAAGAATTCTCCCAAACTGTACCTTTAATATGCTGTCATTACACAATGAAAAGCCAAGCTCTATTCCCTGGAAATTAAACATGTCTTTCTAAGTGGCAGCATCTGCTTGTAACAGGGCAGGACATGGGAATACCTGAGATGTAATTCTATCTCTGTCACTAGGGGAGAATGTTGTTACCCATACAACATGCATTCCACAAAGGATCCAGGACAAAAATGGAGACAGAAAACAGACTCTAGGGGCCGGAGAGACAACTCTGTGGTTAAGACCTCATGCAGTTCTTCCAGAGAACTGAAGCTCAGTTCCTAGCACCCATGCTATGTGCCTAACAACCACCTGTGGCTTTCGCATCTGGGGATCTGGTGCCCCCTTCTGGTCTTTGTGCATACCTGCACTCATGTGCACACACCCACATCCGTACTTCCCATAATTAAAAATAAATCAAAATAATGTATCAATAAGGACTCCACAAATAGTTTAAAAATTCACTTTCTTTTGGTTGGGGGTGGATGAAACCTAGGGCTCTCCACATGATAGAGAAATATTCTACCATTGAGATTCTCCAACTCCTGAACTTTTTTATTTTTATTCTTTTAAATGATGACTTAAGAATTTAAGTATTTTTCAATGGTCTAATAAGAATACTTATTTCTAAACAAAATTGTGCACTTGAAGAATGTCAGCAATATTAGAATTGGGGATGAAAAGGAAAACCTGTATCACCACACTGATAATAAACAAGTTGAGTATTCCCTGCGGAGTTCTGAACGAGCCTTAAGGAGGAGCAGGTTGTATTTGGAAGTCTCAGTCACTTCAGTAAGGCCAGGGAAAATGAATGGAGGGGGCGAGACAACAAGAAAACATTTGTATGGGCGGAGAATACAAAGAGTCGGGAAATTTTACGAATTAAAGAGTCTGAGGCAGAAGATGGATACAAACTGCACACACCGGAATTGATGGTCCTTCTGAACACCAGTGGCAGCCAGCAAACAGAATGAAAAACATCCATTTGTAAGAGAAGCAAGTGATCTAACATGCTTAGAAATAAATATAATCTATGCTTGACCTTTATAAAGAACATTACGAGCCCTAGTGGGATGTGGACGGGGGAGAACTGTAATATATTCCCAAGATGAACACGCTTGGTACTGTGAGAGTGTCTCCTGCCTCAGGTTAATTCTGTGAATTAACACTGCCTGCCTCTGATCAATCCCAATAGAACTCGTCCACACGCACAAGATTCCAGAGACACAAGCGGATAAGGGGTTCAAAGGCTATGCGGAGAAACAAAAGGATGTGGCAAAGCCTAACCCACGAAACACTGCAACGTTTTCTAAAATAATAATTTAAAAGATAATAAAAAATGAATGATGCTGGGAGAGTGGATGGTATTGAAGAATTTTAATTTAGAACGCCCCTCACATGAAAATAGACTACAGATGGATTAAAGAGCTAAATATAGTCTTAAAAACAGAAAACTTCGCAGAAAATGAAATATGTATTATCTTTGTCAAGAAAGGCCACTCTTGGCTTTGAAGCAAGAAAAGAATCCACCAAGGAGATGACTGATGACTGATGGATGTTGCCAAGAATCAAATTAAAACTTTGGTGTGTTACAGAACACACACACACACACACACATGCACGCACACACTCACACATGCACGCACACACACACTCACACATACACACAACAGAATGAGGAAACTCTAGAAGAAAAAACATAGTCACCTCTTTTTTGATAGACGAAGGGCTGATAACTGTGCTGCAGAGAGACCTCATCAAAATATCTGCAGGGAAAATTATTGCGACTCGATAGATAAGTGGGGGATGCATTGCAGAGACTATCCACTTGGGGGGACCCCGTATGTTAGCAAACACCTGGGGGAGTGTTTAGCCTCTCTGCTAATCAGAGCAAGGGAAACGAAGCAGTCTTAATCTGCTTGATACTTGTTGAGCTAGCAGCAATACCTCCTGCCAAAGTGCTCTTGTCACCAACCCTGAGGTGAGAATGAAGTGCGGGGTGCGTGGAGTTGGGATACAAACTCAGTCACGCCCAGAGGTGGAAGGAAGGACTTTACTGTTTTAAGTAAGCAGTACATAAGAAGAATCTAAAGACATCTGTGCCCTTCAGTCCTGTTCATTCAACTCTGGAATAAAAGACACCACCCTTTGATGGTGTTTCAAATGTCATTATTAAAAGAAATTTACGCAGTAACCTGTACACTTGGTGGTAAAGGATTGTTGAGAAAATTATAAGCCGCCTACACTGTATTTTGTATCTATTAAATTTGATTATAAAAGCTGTATGAAAACATGAAAAATGTTTATTATGCATTGTTAACTGGACAAAAAAAATCCCTGCATGCCAAATTATACACATAAGTTCAGTGAAGAGGAAATGTCCGCTTCCACAGACAAGGGCAAGGAGGAGAGACAGAAAGACAAGAAGAGTGTCCTTGGTGGGAACTAGGGTGCCTTGTTTGTTGACTTCATTTTAAGAATGGGGGCTCTAGAAACCTGCGGGGTCCACACCACAGGCTCTTTTCCCGGTAATTGCCCCTCTCTGGCTGGGATCTTTGTCACTTGGATCACCTTCCATGCTGGCTGCCAGGATCTGGGATGGACAACCAGACCAATAGCTTCAGTAACCCTTCCAGATACCAGCAGATACCTGGCTTGGGACACCAGAAGGCCATCTTTGCAGCATAGCCCCTGGGGGGGCAGGTGACTGTCCTCCTGACAAATGGTGCCACAGTGCCCACACTGACCAAGTTCCATTTGCTTCCTGTACTTCCAGGGCATCTCAGCTTCACCCCAAACTGGAGACCAGCAGAGGAGTTTTCAGGGCCAAGGGATGGGTCTCCCCCGGTGAGAGTAGAGAACAGGGGATAGTGCCAAATCTCAGGCAGGGGCAGGGGCAGGGCAGGGCAGGGCCAGGGCCAGGGCCAGGGCCAGGGTCAGGGCAGGGCAGAGCAGGGCAGGGCATGGCAGGGCAGGACAGGGGCAGGGCAGGGCAGGGCCAGGGCCAGGGCCAGGG
>NC_022014.1:27033296-27034810 GCF_000317375.1 Microtus ochrogaster
GCAGGGGCAGGGCAGGGCTGGGCAGGGGAAGAGGCAGGGCCAGGGTCACGGCAGGGCAGGGCTGGGCAGGGGAAGAGGCAGGGCCAGGGTCACGGTAGGGCAGGGCTGGGCAGGGGCAGGAGCAGAGCTGAAAGCATCATGCCAGCAGCTAATCTGCCGACTCATCAGATCTGGGAGTCAAGCTACCTAAATTTGACCAGAGCTTCATCCACCAGACCCTTGCCTGCAGGCAACCTGAGCTCCACAGTCAAAGGCCCTCCACGTGCTTCTCCATCCCAGAGTTATTCATGTCTGTGTCTGCGCATGTGCATGCAGGTGCAATGTGTGCATGAGTGTGGCATGTGTGTTTTTCCTCTCACATACTTAGACATTGTCTCCTTTGCCCTAGTTCCTACACCCTCTGCTTCCTTTTCCTCCTCTCTAAGAGTCTGCAAATGGGAACTGGACAGCTGTGGTTCTGTACGATGCAGAAACAGCCCAGGAGCAGGTGGACAGTGCCCCTTTCCGCACAGAGCTTCCACCTAGGAAGGACAGCTTCGGTACTGAGTCTACTCCCTCCATCCCCGTTTCCACAAAAATGTCACCCCACTACCTTTTGTGACTTTCACAGGGTTCCTGGAGACTCATAAAAGCAAAAGAGAGGGGAGCACAATGACACATGGCACTTTGATGGAAAGTTCTGGCACTTATATTTCTCTGGCTGCTCTCCTTCATCCCCAGGGCCAGCTTCCACCCTGGGTGCATGAATCCAGATACTCACCCTCCGGGTGGGGCCCTCACACAGACTGTGAGAGTGATGTGGATTGTTATCCCAGGAGTGAGAAGCTCTCATTTCATTTATACTGTAATAAAACTCCTATCGATTTTAATAAAATTGAAAAATCTCTTTGTGGCTGTACAGCCCGGGGACCCGCCCATCGTTACCCAACTGGCCGCATTTTCTCCACACTGTGGACATCATGATTCATGGCTGGGCACCGCTGCAGCCCAGGGCCGATTTTCCCGGCAGAATGAACGTGAACTATAAAAAGTTGCACATTTGAGTGCCTCCCAGAAGGACCTGGTTGGGAGGGAAAGAGTTGCCAGTGAGGTGGGTCAGAGCCATGGACTAGCCTGAGGATGGCTTGGGGAAGAAGCAAAGAGCCTCAATTTTCCTGTGTGCGGTGGTGCCTTGGTCCCCAGCGTCAGTCCTATCTGAGCTCTGAGAAATAACCTCTCCTGACCTTCAGAGTCTGGTCCAAGATGGATGACTTCTAGTCTCAACTAGAATTCCTGGTCCCCCAAACCAGAACGCTTCCTATGCAGGCACTCAGGCCAGAAGCCATGTGTAGCCCTGACTCTCTTCCTGTGGTCTCCAGGACTCTCCAGAAGCCATGTGTAGCCCTGACTCTCTTCCTGTGGTCTCCAGGACTCTTAGGAAGCCATGTGTAGCCCTGACTCTCTTCCTGCGGTCTCCAGGACTCTCCAGAAGCCATGTGTGGCCCTGACTCTCTTCCTGTGGTCTCCAGGACTCT
>NC_022014.1:27035240-27036476 GCF_000317375.1 Microtus ochrogaster
CATGTGTAGCCCTGACTCTCTTCCTGTGGTCTACAGGACTCTCCAGAAGCCATGTGTAGCCCTGACTCTCTTCCTGCGGTCTCCAGGACTCACGGTGCTGTCTGTGTCTTGCAGGTTCCATGGCTTCTACCCAGAGCCATTCCTCCCAGTCTTCCTCCTTGTCTCTTTGCTCAGTTTGTCTGCCCACACCCTTTGCACAGGGCACTACCACCTGGCATCGGGCTCTCCCTGGCCTGTGTGCTTATTGACCCTGTACCTAATCCCTTCCAGCAATACACACACCGCATTTGCCTTTGCCACATTTCTAAGCCCTCTTATCTATTAAGTCAATCCTCTTAACAACCTAGTGGAATAGGTTTTTACCATTGTTCTCTCTTTAATGGATGCAGAATAAGCACAGAGAGGCTAAGGAATGTGTTCAAGGTCACACCGTGAGCAGGGAGCAGAGCCAGGTGGCTGGACTTGTGAGTCTGGGCTAGTGACCACCCTGCCTGCATTATATGAGGTTACCAAGGCATACATCCTCATCAGGACTGGTGAGTACTTACCGCAGGGCTAGGATACTGTAAGCTCTCAGTATCATGTGTAGGTTGGCTGTCCAGCTTGGTAACATCTCCCCCACAGGGTGACCAGTCCCCTTCACTACAGTCTTTCACCGTGTCAATGCCTGGGGCTGGAAAGAGCCTGGCATCTCAGCTCTAGAAAGCTTGAATCCAGAGCCCAGCTCTAAGCTTCTTAAGCTGTGCTTCTTTTTCCTCAGCCCCAGCTGCAGGGCTTGGAGGAAGTGCATGGCCTCTGGGAGCCTGTCTGAGATGTACCTGGGAAGTGGGGTACAGAAGCAGATCCCAGCCAGGCGTTAGGTGGCCCCCACACTCACTCTCCACCCTCAGTGTCTCAGTGTTAAATCGAAATGATAATTCTCTTTAGTGGCATTCTTTGAAAGGCTAATGTATCGACACATGGATGGGCTTGTAATAAACTCACAGTACTTGTTGGTTATTGCTACTTATCTGTCCTCATAACTACACTTGCTACCTAGTATAGGATGCAAAATGTACCCTTCCCTGGGTTGTGGCTTCCCCAAGCAGGTCCATGCCTATCATGTTCTGTTTGCAGCTGTAGCCGCAGTTCTAGAGCAGCACTGCCCACTGTTCCAGAGCAGCACTGCCCACTGCTCCAGAGCAGCACCGCCCACTGTTCTAGAGCAGCTGCAGCTACAGTTCTAGAGCAGCACCG
>NC_022014.1:27036576-27063092 GCF_000317375.1 Microtus ochrogaster
GCCGCAGTTCTAGAGCAGCGCTGCCCACTGTTCCAGAGCAGCACTGCCCACTGCTCCAGAGCAGCACCGCCCACTGTTCTAGAGCAGCTGTAGCCACAGTTCTAGAGCAGCACTGCCCACTGTTCTAGAGGTTCAAACAGTGCGGCGGGGAGTGTTTGCGTGTGTCCCTCTTCTTTTTCACCTTTTCTTTCTCTGCCCCTCATATCCATTAGCTCATTCTATGCACAGTACCTGGGAGACCCTGGACGGTTCGGCCATTTCCTTAGCTAGAGCATAGTAGGCACAGAGTCCAGAAGCATCCAGTGCACGTGCCCTGAGAAGGATCCACATGCTGCTTAGGAGGCAGCGAGAGAGCTGCTCGAGGTGCTTGCCTCCCTCCATTGCTCTGGGACAGCTGCACACTCCAGTTTCTCCTGTAGACTCTATCACCAGATGGGAGCCAGGCTGCACTCCAATGGCTGACCTCTGCCTCCCACTTCTTCCGGAAGAAGGAATTACTCCTGTCTTGTTTCCCAGGTTTTCTCTCTTGTCTCCCCAGGCTCCTGGGCGCTATAGGCTGGTATGTGGAGGGAGGGTGCCTTCTGGAAGGAAATGTGACAGTGATGGCAGAGCTGCTGCAGGCTGAGTGATTTTGAGATGGAGAAGCATAGAAATTTTAGCACAAAGTACAGGAAGCCTGGGGCAGTAAGGCGTTCCACACAAGCCAAAGAATACAGAAGTCATAAATGAAAAGCTGGTCAGAACTAAACTCATAAAATATTTATAAAATCCAAGCAAAGAAGACACAACAAGATTAAAAGACAAGCAGGAAAGTGATAGGAAATATTTTAATGTGATGATTAATTTTGATTGCCAATCTGATTGGATCCAGAGGCAGAAACCTAGGACATTGGAGAGGCACATCTTTGGGTTTACCCGTGAGGGCATTTTCAGTACTGATTAACCAAGGAGGCAGATCTGCCCTGAACAGCAGGCAGTGCCTTTCCGTGGGTGGGCTGGGGTCCCAAATGAGAAACAGAGAAAAAAGGCATAGGAGCTCTAGCACCCGCCTCTTCCTGCTTCCTGATCACTTGTCTGGGCATGTGCGCGCCTGTGTGCACATGCCCACGTATATACATACGTAGAAATGCTACAGTGTTATGTATAAAGGGATATATTGTAATGGTCAATTTTGACTGCCAGCTTGACTGGACTGCAGAGCGTCTAGGAGATGGTAACACACGTTCTGGGTTTAGGAGCAGCTCCCCAGACAGCTAACTAGCAGGAAGCACTGCCCTCAGTGTGCACAGAACCCTTGCTGAGGCTGGGGCCCTGGCTGGAAGAAAGGAGGAAAAGGGGAGGGCTTGCAGAAGAGGCATTTTCTCCACGTTTTCCCAGGCACCATGGTGTGACTTTCACAAAGGGGCTTTCTCGCTGCACTCCCTGGGCCCCCGCCCCACTGGGGTGAGCTGCTCTGTCCACGAGGATGAACTACAACCTCTGACAGTGGGAGCCAGAGTCAGTTCCATCCTATAAGATGTGTAAGTCAAGTGTTTTGTCACGGCGATGAGAAAATTAATATACATGCACATTCTCACATACACAAACAATACATAATGTATACACAGGTACACTATAACTGATATGTAAAGAAGTGAGTCTATTTCCATGAGAAAGGCTTATATGTTTCTGAATGCACCCAGATTTATAAGTGCTTATGTGCTGAAGGGTGCTCTCCCTGGAAGCCTAGGAATCTGGGAGCTCAAGTGGGTAGAAAATGTTGAAGGGAGAGTCTCAGTTTTTCTTCCTGAAAATTCCTGTATTTTTTTGATTGAGTTGTAATGTGAATATACTCTTGTCTTTGCTGATTAGTAAGAAAAAATATTAAAAATATAAAAAGAAGAATTCCAGAGATGACTTCCACCAAAAGAAGAACAGAGAGAACTGGTGGCTACCTACTGGTTGGCTTGGCTGCCTGTGGCTTGTGCCTATTTGGTGTGTGACTGCTCACCCCTCAGTTCCCATGCCCCCTTGTCCTGGTGGCTACAGGTGGCTTGTGTGAGGGGCATGGGAGGGGATTTGCAGCCTGCTGGAGCATGCGCCGTGAGGAGGAGACCCTCGGTGCTGCAAGTGCCCTGACCTCCACTTCAAAGTCTGTTGGCTCCTCCATTCATTCACACAAGCTGGCAGAATATTTTCGAATAAATCATGAGCATGGCAGTTACATTCTCTAAACCACACTGGAAAAAGGATTATGGTATTTACTACAGGGACAGCAAGATTGATTTTCACCCAGAAAACCTGCCAGCTTCTTGATTTAGGGAGCAAGCGATCAGCACAGGTTAGCCCTGATTTATACGGAAGGGACTGCTTCTTGCTCAGGCTCCTCTCCCATTCCAGATGACACTTAGGGTGGGGTAGGCCTGGACTAATTGCTGTCCTCAGAGCTCATTCCAAGATGGCCCATCACAAGCAGGGACACAGCAGTACACTGTCCCACAGCTGCTTCCTGCTGTCCCCTCAGTTCTACTTCCTGCTCCCATGGCCCTGTCACCTGCAGTTCCTTGGGCAAAAACCCTAAGACTGTGACGTCACTTCTGCCACGTTCTACGCTGGATCTTTCTTTGCCACATCATTTATGGGCAAGCCAATGCTGTCCTTGGCCAACCTTGTCCACCGTCTGTCTCACCGGCTGATCTACATCCATCGCTCAATCATACTGTTTCTAGGTGAGACCCAGGTCATGTGTGGACTCAGCTGGGTTATTTCCAAATCCTCCTTGGTCCAGATCTAGCCTGTTACTAGGAGTGAACGTTTAGCTGGCTAGAAGCCACCAGGTGCTTCTGTCGGGATTACTGGACTGTGATCAGGGCCACTCCACCTACAAGCCACTGGAATTGGAGCAAGCCATCACGGAACTGCTCAGACCCCAGCTGTTTACTGACCCCTGGTCCTCCAGCATGGATGACAACATTCCCTAGTTTTTCTTGGAGTCTGCAGCTCCAAAGGCATCTCCTAGCCTTCTTTCCTTTTCAGGTGTACCTTTGGTTAAATTTGGCTTCCGGCTGTTAGTCATCCCTGATCGAGTCCCTGAGCCCTGCCTCCAACTCCCTGTTATACTTCTCTAATCCACATTCTGACAGCGGAGCCTCTTCTGTGGTAGGTGCTGCCCAGGGAATTGTGAAACACCACAGTTCGCTGAAATGGGGGTTGGGGATGAGACTTGCTACACAGGCTCTCATCCTGACCCTATCATGAGCTGGGGTGAGGGTATTTATATTCATCAGTCTCAGTTTTAAATAATAGTAGCTAACACCACCTGGTTATCAGAAAGTAACCCCTTTTGGTATGAGCACGAGAAGTTACATCCTGATTAAATACTCAGTTGCTGTCAGTTGTGAGCCCTTACACTGAATCCCAGCTGAGCCTTGGAGACCCAACAATGCGAATCACAAATATCTTCAAAAACAGGCTCCGTGGACTCTGCCCTGCATGTCCTGCTCAGCTGTCTCTCTGATGTCTGGGACACGGTGGCTCATAGGAGGCTTCGGCGTCACCAGCACAGATAATTTCAATCAGGGATGCCCTGTGTTATGCCCAAATCTGCGAAGTCCTCCCAAAAGGCAACAAGGAAACCAAGAGTCCCGTATGTAAAAGCAAAGAGCCTTTATTTTAATCAAGTTTGCAAACTTGGTCTCTCTGCATGTCCAGTGTATTGGAATAACTGGAGAGTCCCGAGCTCAATTAGAATAGGGTTTTATAGTAGTAAAGGCAGGGGTGAGGGGTTTCTGAGTTTTTTTTATTTATTTATTTATTTATTTATTTATTTATTTATTTCATTGAGAAAAAAAATTTCCGCCTCCTCCCAGCCTCCCACTCCTCCCACCCTCCCCCCACTCCTCTCTCCCTCCCTCTAGAGTCTGAAGAGCAGTCAGGGTTCCCTGCCCTGTGGAAAGTCCAAAGTCCTCCCCCCTCCATCCTGGTCTAGGAAGGTGAACATCCAAACTGGCTAGGCCCCCACAAAACCAGAACAAGGAGTAGGATCAAAACCCAGTGCCATTGTCCTTGGCTTCTCAGCAGCCCTCATTGTCCACCATATTCAGAGAGTCCGGGTTTATCCCCTGCTTTTCCAGTCACAATCCAGCTGGCCTTGGTGAGCTCCCAATAGATCAGCCCCACTGTCTCCGTGGGTGGGTGCACCCCTCTTGGTCCTGACTTCCTTGCTCATCTTCTCCCTCCTTCTGTTCCTCATTGGGACTTTGGGAGCTCAGTCCAGTGTTCCAGTGTGGGTCTCTGTCTCTATCTTCATCCATCGCCAGATGAAGGTTCTATGGTGATATGCAAAATATTCATCAGTATGGTTATAGGATAGGATCATTTCAGGTTCCCTATCCTCAGCTGCCCCAGGAACTAACTGGGGACCTCGCCTTAGGCACCTGGAAGCCCCCCTAGGTCCAAGTCTCTTCCCAACCCTAAGATGGCTCCCTTAATTAAGATATGTGCTTCCCTGCTCCCCTATCCAACCTTCCTGTATCCCAATCATCCCGTTGCCCCAAGTTCTCCCCATCCTACCCTTCTCACTTTTTTCTCCCCATCTCCCCTTACCCCCTCCCCACCCCACCCTTAAGATTCCGATTTTTTGCCTGGCAATCTGAGTTTTTAAGACCCCTGATTGGCTGACATTTGTCTGGGGTGTCCTGGTGAATGTGGGCTGGCAGGTGTTTCTATCTACAGTGCTTGGAATGCCAGGCATTTTCTTTGAACAGTCTGTTCTTGGGTAGGGGTCGGGTGATCTCAGCTTGTGGTTCCTCCTGCAGCCAGGCATTGCCTCAGGGTAAACTATTGAGACTCCAGCCTCCAGTTAAATTCATCGATGGCCAGAGTCCCAGGTGATAATGGTTGGAAGTAAAGAACTTCCTTTGGGTTACTGCCCAGACTTAGTTTATCATAGCTGGCCCCCACACCTGAACTACCACTACCTGGAGGAAACACTTTCCTAACAGCTCCTTGTTCTTAGAAAAGAAGAAACAAAGAATATTACAAAGAGGGGCTAGCAGCTCCCGAGGATGCAGCCGCATGCAGACACCAAAAACCCTCCCTGGCAACTCCACAGTGCAATCAGAGTGAAGACCTGCTCAGCTCCGAGGGGCTGGACCCCTCATACCCACACCGAAGGCCATCACTCACATTGCCCGTTGGAACAGCAGTTACTAAATATGACATGACTATTACTGAGAACTTGGGCTTTTCCCAAAGGAAACCCCAGCCAATAGGTGTGGGGTGGCAGGTCAAGCTCCCCTGTCTCTGATAACTTCAACCCAAGGATCCTCATGGGCTCATTTAGTTCTCTTTCCTAGAGCTGAAGCAGGTTAGTAACATCCTCCTGCTCTCCCTGAACCAGGTTTCCTCCTGAAATAACTGCCCAGAGCTGGGCTCATTCTCCAGAACATACGCATAGCATGCTGATGCAGAAGTAGCAAGATTTTTCTGCAGACTCCACCATATTCCTCTTGAGCCCTCCCCAAACAAGGCTAGCAGAATGTGAGAGTCTCTGAGCTACATGACAGGGTGCTTCCGACCTTCAGTGTGAGCTCCCAGAGAACCCTTACCCCTTAGAGTTTCAAAGATTTGTGGCAGGTTAATGACGATTTCACAGCTTTCTCCAAGAACAACTGTCAAGAACCCGTGTTCCTGGATAGCACATCACGGTGATTTCCCAATCTCCAGCAGGGATGCACAGCTACAAGTCAACATAGGTTCTGGGAAGCAAATATGAAGATGTCATTTTTTTTTTCTTGAGCAGAGTGTTGCTCTCCAGACTGTTTGTGAATCTTAGTGTCTAGGTATAAGAAAACAGGGCCCCTCCCCTCCAATATCTCAGCCACCCCAAGATTAAAGAATCCTGAAAGGGAAGGACACCCACACCCCCGAGCATATCTTTAGGAGCCATTAACCTGCTCATCAGATGACCTCAGCTCCACCATGCATGCCCTCCTTCCTTATTTTCAGCCATTTCAAACTGCACCTGACCGATGTGTCTTCAGTGGAACTGCTCACCTCACGGGTCAAGGTTGCTTTGCAGCCTGAATCTCTCACTCCGTGATGAAGTCTCTTCAAGCCTGCATGGACCCTTCTTCCTCCAACAGCACAAAGCCACATTAGAGTGCTCCAGATTCATGTCCATCAATCCTCAATGGCCAGAATCAACAACTCCTTTTTCCATGCAAGATTCAAAGAGCCTCTGGCTTCAGTGCAATTTCCATGCATTGGAAACATTTATGAGGGATCTGGAATTCGATGTTATTAAAATAATCTGGTTTACATGCCTTGGCATTGAGGTAATTATGAAGTAATTCAATTAATGAGGGATAAGAGGTAATACAGGTGTAAGGGCGTAGCAGAGATGATGCATTGGACGAGACTTTGCTTCCAGTACGGGTCTGTGGAGCGGAAGAGAACTCAGTAGCCTCTAGCTTCCGGGGCAGCCTCGGGGGATTTCCTTCCCACTTCTGTTTGCCAGTGCATGAGATGTATTGTCCCAAATAAGCAACAGCCCTGGCCACCAAAGGAGGAGGACAGAGTGGGAGGGGAGACTCTTATAAAGACTGGGAAAACAGAGGCCAATGTAAGTGGTGTTTAATTCTCCTAACGGATACCTAATTATCTTGATGCTGAGTTATTAGTAAACCCAAAGACTTCACATATCCGATATTGGTAAGAAAACCATTATCCATTATCTACTCTTCTACTTCATTATGTGACCATGCGTTTCACGGCTGATGAGACCCTGCCCTCTTCTGACAGTTCACTGACATCTAATCGGCAGGTCGTTCTGTTACATTCCTGCCAGGGCATTTGCAGGAAGATGGGATCAGGGCTATCAGGTTTCCACAGACCTCTGGGCTTTCTTCACTTTGGATGCTACAGTTTGGGCCACGAGTGTCTCTCAAAAGCCCATGTGTATCAGGTTTAGTCCTCAGCTCTTGGTGTTATGGGAGATGGTGGGCTATCAGAAGAGACTTAGGTCATTGGAGGGCATAACTTTGGGGGGATACTGGGGCCTGGATCCCTGGCTCTTTCCTCTATGGCTTTTCCTTTCTAGCTAGGATGAAATGAGCATTCCTGCTTTACCATTGTTCTGATATTCTCCCTCACTATAGGCCCCAAACCAATGGCGACTGTGCACTGAGCCCTCAGAAGCTGTGTGTCAAAACAAAACACCCCCGCAGCATGTATGTGTTTATGTGTGTGTGTGTGTGTGTGTGTGTGTGTGTGTGTGTGGTGGAACCTCAGGTGTAATTCCTTAGATACCATTCACTTTGTTTTGGAGACAGGCCACTGGTTAGGTAGGCTGGCTTGTCAGCAAGCCCCCGGGGTCATCCTCTCTCTGCTTCCCCACTGCTGGAATTACAAGTCCTTGTCACTGTGCCTAGGTTTGTAATGTGGGTTTTGGGGGTCAAACACAGGCCTTCGTGCTTGCAAGGCAAGCACTTTACTGAACGAGAGGTCACCCCACCCTCCTTTACTTCTTTTAGGTTGATTTCTCTGGTGTTTTATCACAGCAAGGGAAAGCTGGCTTTCTGGTGCTCTGTGTGGTAACTATCCTACGATTAGAGGAAAATGAACTCAGTGTCTCTCAAACTAGACAGTGAATTAGCCAATCACTGGAGAGGCTTTCACAATGCCAAAGGCATGGGGTAAACTCCCTCCTCCACAATTACCTAGGATTCTCTGGCAGTGGAACCCTGTTCTGAATTTGCAACCCAGTGTGCATCCGACTGACAACTGAGAGGGAGATGGCTTGCAACACTGGCTGGATGTCACTGTCCTTACAGTAACTGGAATGTGGCCTTAAATAGTACCAATCCCCCATCCTGCTCTATCAAAGCTGTTGATCAACCAAGAGCTTGAACCAGCCCATCTCTGACCACTGTTCTACAACAGGGAGTGCTCGGTCCTTCTCACTCAGCTTCCATTTGGCACATTCCCTCCTCTGCCACTCAGTCTGATCTCTCCGAGCCTTCTCTGTGTCCTGCAGCACAGGGATGGTCATACTGTCTTGGAGGACTAAATTTCACAGAGGCAGGAAAGACCACTTGGTCTGCTGAATACCCAGCACTGAGGGCAGTAGGTGCTTCATAGACAGTGCCGGGGTCCATATGAAGGGACCAGTCATGTGAACTTTGAGGAGAAAGAAGTCATGATGCTTCGCTACCAAACTGTTGAGAACCAAACTGTTGGCAAAATGATCTCAGAGGAGCAAGATAGATTGACAGACATGGTAAGGTGCCGGGACATGTGTGTCTTGTCATGGGGAGGGGCAGAGGAGTGGGTGTGGAGGTGCAAGGGCAAGGACTTTTGGAAATCATGTACACAAGTGTGAGCACTTTCGCAGAGTTGGCTTTGTCTCGGGAGGAAGGCCCTGTGGTGTGGCCATGGGTATTCTTCTGTGGGTACAGAGAGAGCATGAGATGTAACCCCATTTGTACGAAACTCTAGACAATACCAGCTAGCCTGTAGTAACAGAAAGCAGAGGTGTGGGTCAGAGGGAGAGATAAACAGGGAGCCCAAGGAAACCTGGGCTGCAGGATATCCATGTTCCTGGTCTCGATTGTGGAGATGGCTGTGCAGGCGCACACGTCAGAGCTCATCCAATGCATATGTCAAAGGTGGGGGGCTTAGTATAAGACAACCACATCTCAGTTAAACCAGGAAGTAAAATGCACTCTTCATGCTCACTGAGATGTCTCTGGTGGATGGCTCTACCTTTAGCTTTCTTGCTCCTCAGCTGGGATAGCTTGGGGGAAGTTTTAAAAAGACCTTGGTGCCTCCGTTTCTTCATCCGTGGTAACAATAATCTGCTCACCTAACCATTGTTCAGCAAATGATGAATGGGATAGGAACATGCAAGTCCTCCCAGCAGCATCCAGCACATTTTCCCTCCCCAGTGATGATGCACCAGTCATGGTGTTCAGTGGAGAGGCTGGGGTGTGTCTGCACACAGGCGTGCAGGGTGTGAATCCATGTGTCTGCATGTCAGTGAGGGAACGAGGAACTGTGGGCTCCGGCTGGGTGTGCATCCCGAGTTCGGCCATGAATCCTCCCTCATGCCCACCATCCATCCAGCCTCCTCCTCCGCCCCGGCAGATGGCATGGCTATTGATTTTTTTTGTAACAGTTACTAAACTGCTGCATTTACTGACTCTTTCAGTCTTTTATCATATCCAATAACACTGTGCATTTTGGAAATCACATCTCCTCGGTTCTTCCATGGCTTCTGCAAATCAAATTTATTTTACCATTGAAAATGTCAAGAGGATTCAGCTGCAGGAAATCTGTACTGTTCTGGGGAGGCAGGACCCCAAAGCTGCATGAAGGAGGCTGGAGCTGTTCCATAGAGTGAACTTCACTTTATGAAGGAGGTGGGTCTTGTATTTATCTGTTACTTTCCTTGGTTAATTAATAAAGAAAACTGCTTGGCCCTGATAGGACAGAAAATTAGGTAGGCAGAGTAGACAGAACAGAATGCTGGGAGAAAGAAGCCAAGAAAGAAGCAGTCGCCATGATTTTCCCACCCGACACAGCCGCAGGTTAAGATCTTTCCTGATAAGCCACCGCGTGGGCTACACAGATTATTAGAAATTGGTTAGATCAATATGTAAGAGCTAGCCAATAAGAGACTGGAACTAATGGGCCAGGCAGTGTTTAAAAGAATACAGTTTCCGTGTAATTATTTCGGGTATAAAGCTAGCCATGCGGGTGGCTGGATGCCAGGAATGTAGCCCGCCACTCCTATTTCAACAACTTTATCCCTGTGAATCCCTCAACTGGAGGGAGGCAGGGTGTCACTGGGGAGGGTGCAGAGTTTACAGCTCTCTAGGATGGACTCATGTGAGAGCAGGGAATCATAGGAAGATCTATGGGGTCAGCAGAGCTAAGTAAAGCAATCATAAGCCTGTTAGGCCACCTCTTTCTCCATATAGGGACACTGACGTAGTGAGGTTTGCCTGGGAGCCTGAGTAAGAGGCAACTTGGGGTAGAGTCAGGTCAGACCAGAGGGAGGATGGAGGCAGGGAACAAGGACAAAGTGGAAACAAAAATGTTTAAGAAGGATTTTGTCAGGTGGAAGGGAGAAAATTTTGAGAGAGTCACACCCCTAGACATAGAACTGCAGGCAACTCATGAATGCTGGGAGAAGGAGAATTATCCTTTTCCAGGGATGAGCCCCCTTATTGCTTGTCCAATGCAGGGTGTCCAGTCCCCAAACTGTAAACACACAGACAACAAAATGGACTCAGCAGCTGGGCGTGATGGCACATACCTTTAACCCCAGCATTTGGAAGGCAGAGGCAGGTTCTATATGAGCTCCTGGCCAGCCTAGTCTGCCTAGTGAGTTCTAGAATAGCCAAGGCTATGTACAGAGGGTCTGTCTAAAAATAAAATTGGTCTCATCAGGTTGTGTTTATATATATTTTGTACACATATATACATGTACATGTATGTACATAAGTAATAATAATAATCAAAGAGAAAGAGGCTATCAAATTGAGGGGAGGATAGGAGGAATTAGAGAGACGGTAGCTAGGAGGGGCTAGAAGGAAGAAAGGGAGGGGGAAAGGAATGTAATTATATTTCAGTCAAAAACATCCATTTTTAAAAGAGATTGAGAGATCTGGAGAGACGACTCATTGTAGCCCAATTTCTAATTGGTCTTAATAAAAACCCAGAGTCATACATAAGGGTTAATGCTAAACCATCAGAGAAGCAGAGCATCCAGCCCCTGGAGAGTTCTTACCTCTACTGAATCCTCAGAACAAATGGGCGATCCTGTCCCTACGAATCCTCAGACTGAATGCTCCCTCTAGGAAACCTCAGACTCAGTCTGAGCTCCTGTCTCCTTTCACCTTATATCCCTCTCTCTTCCCAGCTGTATCACTTTTGTCTCTACCTCCCTAGTGCTGGGATTAAAGGTGTGGGATCCCAAGTGCTGGGATCATCTTTGTGTGAGCTCTGTTTCTCTTTTAGACAATGTTGCCCAGTCTCCTGGAGCCCAGGCTGGCCTTGAACTCACAGAGATCCAGCTGCCTGTCTCCCGAGTGCTGGGATTAAAGGTGTGTATCACCACTGCCTGGCCTCTGTGGCTAACTAGTGGCTTATCTCTGTACTCTGACCTTCAGGCAAGCTTTATTCAATAGATCACTACACGTCAGTGGTTAAAATAGTGTAGTGCTCTTATAGAGGATTTGAATTTAGTTTCCACATCCACATCAGGTGACTCACAGCTTCAGGGCATCCAACACCCACTTCTGGCCTCCTGGACACCTGTATTCATGTGCATAAACCCACACAGCCATACACATAATTAAAAATAAAAACAAGAATGACGTTAAGGCTTGACCTAGAGCAGGTGTTTTTGTGAGAGTGTAAGAACCAGTGCCAGCCTGGCCCAAGAATGCAGAGGGGCATTCTGTACATTCATTCTTAGAAGTCCTCCCTCTGTTCACGCATTCGTAGGTGGACTGCAGAGCTGACTCCAGGGCCGAGCATCCCACTGTGCCGCTCTCTTGCTATTTGCTTGCACTCAGCACCCTCATCTTCCCTCTTTATCCACAGACTGACTTTCCTCATGTCTTTAAATAATCATCATTGGGAAGAATGGCCTACTTCCCCTCATTTTAGTTACATACTCTCTGTTCCTGCCAGCAGCCAAGATGCCAGCATTGCTCAATGGCTGTGAGAACTTCCTGGTAGAGAGAAATGACTGGTGTGTCTTGGGTCAGCTGCCCTCTTCCTACAACAGGCTGCGAAAGTGACTTAGAACAGTGTAGGGTAACTCCACTGCCCCACGAGTAGGTACAGGTGGTGAGAGAGGGGGAGGAGCTTATGCTTCCAGATGGTGATTATCTGAGGCGATTGTGGGTTATTTTCTCCAAATTGAAATACTCTTGGAGGGAAGTGTGGAACTTTCTGAGCTAAGAGGCTCAGGAGGCTAAGAAAATTACCTGATTCATAATCCTCTTCTTCCTTTCCCTCAAGGTTATTTACGCGGTAAACATTTGCTGGGGAAGGGGAGACTCTTTGGTGGAGCTGCCTGCAAGCTGTGCAGGGAGCCCCAAGGATGCCTTCAAGGATGCAGCTCTCATGCATCATCAGTATGCCGGAGTGGGCTTTTTGGTGATGCTTCTGTCGATAATGGCAGCAAACCCATTGACTAAGTAAGCTTGACTTCCGGGGAATCACTTTGTCCATCTGTCATTAGTTTCCAATCTGGGTTAAAGAGAAATTTATTCATATCTTCCCAGAAAAAGTCACACGATAGAGACAAATCTGCTGACTCTTAAGTCCAGGTAGGGAGATACATATTAGATAAATTTTAGGGATACCTTCTTCTGTAATTAGGAAATTATAAACAATAGTTGCAGCTTTGGTAGTAGTCTGCTCTCCATGGACTCTGTGACCCTCCTGTTTGGCATTTCTGAGCATGAGGAAGGGAGTGAGGTGTCCATGGACCATCTTCCTGGGTACCATTCTATAGTATCAACAGTAAGTTTCCTCAGGGACAGGGAAGTAGAGATGCTCAGTGACTTCCTTTCCTGCACAGAGTCACCTAGAATTTCTCATTTATTTACTCAGCAAACATCGACAGAGTTCTGAAGGGAACGGTGTTGATTTGTGGGGCAGGTGCAGCGAGATAAACGAAGGTGCTCTCAGAGGGATTTTTTTCTAGTTCAAGACACAGATGTGCAAATGCCAAGACAAATGACATCTGGAGGAACATCAGTCAGCATTATCCATTTTCAAGATACAGGGATGAACTTTGGGTAAACTTAAGAAAAAAGGAGCCTGATGAAGGTTAATATTCAGGAGGGTGCCTCTGTGTTTTTCTTTGGGTTCACCTTCTTATTTAGTTTCTCTAGGATCACAAATTATAGGCTCAATGTCCTTTATTTATGGCTAGAAACCAAATATGAGTGAGTACATCCCATGTTCCTCTTTTTGGGTCTGGCTTACCTCACTCAGGATAGTGTTTTCTATTTCCATCCATTTCAATGAAAGGAGACAGAGACAGAGACCTACATTGGAGCACCGGACTGAAATCTCAAGGTCCAAATTAGGAGCAGAAGGAGAGAGAGCATGAGCAAGGAACTCAGGACCGCGAGGGGTGCACCCACACACTGAGACAATGGGGATGTTCTATCGGGAACTCACCAAGGCCAGCTGGCCTGGGTCTGAAAAAGCATGGGATAAAACCGGACTCGCTGAACATAGTGGACAATGAGGACTACTGAGAACTCAAGAACAATGGCAATGAGTTTTTGATCCTACTGCACGTACTGGCTTTGTGGGAGCCTAGGAAGTTGGGATGCTCACCTTACTAGACCTGGATGGAGGTGGGTGGTCCTTGGACTTCCCACAGGTCAGGGAACCCTGATTGCTCTTCGGGCTGATGAGGGAGGGGGACTTGATCGGGGGAGGGGGAGGGAAATGGGAGGCAGTGGCGGGGAGGAGGCAGAAATCTTTAATAAATAAATAAATTAAAAAAAAAGGAGCCGTTTGGAAGGATATGGAATATGTCGTTGGACTGAAGGCTGAACTGTAGCACAGGCCATGGAATACATGGGGTAGTGAGCCGCTCCCAAAGATGTAGTGAGCAGTGGAGAATAGACATTTTCTTCAGGGCTTTAGGTTTAGAAACAAAGAATCTCTTAGTCATTGCCCCCTTGGTTCCCTAGCTGACAATCAAAGGCCCTGCAGATGAATCTGGCTGGCCTAATTTGGACTATCCTCCGGCTTTTCCAATTCTTCTTGGCTGGTGGTAATATCATGGTAGACCCACCAGGAAAGGGATAGTTCCCCATAAAATCTGAAGCTTATGCCCAGAGCTGAGCCAAGTAGAGAGATGCCTCAGGGTTTATGATCACCTAGAACACTTTCCCTGAAGCAAGGCACACTGTGTATCCACTCAACAGCCACTGTAACTGAAGTGGGAGTGTCATGTGAAAGTTCCCAGAAATTTTCCCTTAAGAAGAACAATACTGCTTCTCCTGTCATGAATCAATGGGCCAATGCATGGATGGTTCTCAAAAGGCAGAGTCCAAATGGCTGATAACACATGAAAGAATATTCAATGTCCTTAGGCATGAAGGAAGTGTAACTTTAAAATATGTTGAGATTCCATCTCACCCCAGTTAGAATGGCTTAAAACCAAACAGCAACAAATACTGGGGAGAAAGTGGTGAAAAGGGAACCCTCATATACTTCTCAGAGAAATGCACATTAACCTAGCTGCTACAGAAAATCAGTATGGAGGTTTGCCAAAGAACTCAAATAGACCTACCAGATGAGCTGCGTATCATGAGGATATTATGGAAGGGATTGTGTGTTAACATACCACAGGCAGAGATACTTGCATCCATGTGTTTTGTAGCACTATTCACAGTAGCCAAGCTATTGAATTATCCTTGTTTCCAGTCAATGAGTGGATAAAGAAAATGTGGTGTATATACACATGGGTTTGTGTTCTGCTCTCAAGGAGAAAGACGGATGCAACTGAAGATCATCGTGTTGAACAAAATGAGTCAGACTCAGAAAGACAAATGTCACACATTTCCTCTCGTTTGTGTATCCGAGAATTTATAAAGACACGCAGCATCGCTTACGTACATATGCAAAATTCATCACTAGTGAGTTAACAGAACACCTGAAAACTCTAAAACAAAGAGAAACAAACTCATCCAAGAGGACTAGATGGCAGGAAATAATCAAATTGGGAGCTGAAATCAACAAAATAGAAACAAAGAAAACAATACAAAGAATCAATAGGACAAAGAGTTGGTTCTTTGAGAAAATCAACAAAAAAGACAAACCTTTATCCAAACTAACCAAAAGGTAGGGAAAGAATATTTAAATTAACAAAATCAGAAATGAAAAGGGGGACATAACAACAGATGTGGAGGAAATCCAGAGACTCAGCAGGTTTCGAAAACCTATATACCACAAAATTGGAAAACTTAAAAGAAATGGACAATTTTCTGGATAAATATCACTTACCAAAATTAAAACAAGACCAGATCAGCAAACTAAATAGAACTATAACTGCTAAAGAAATAAGTCTCCCAACCAAAAAAAAAGCCTAGGATCAGATGGTTTCAGCACAAAAAGGAACTAATACTAATACTCCTCAAATTTATTCCACACAATAGAAACAGAAGGAACATTGCTAAACTTTTTTTTAATGAAACTACAATTACCCTGTTACCCAAACCACACAAAGATATTACTGAGAAAGATAATAACAGATCAGTCTTACTCGTGGACAATACTTGTAAAAATACTCAATAAAATACTGACAAACCAAATCCAAGAACAATTAGAAAAATCTTCCACCATGATCAAGTCGGCCTCATCCCAGAGATGCAGGGATGGTTAACATACAAACATTTGTCAATGTAATCCACCATACAAACAAACCGGAAAAAAAACCCACATGATCATTTCATTAGATGATGACAAATATTTGACAAAATACAGCATCCTTTCATGATAAAGTTCTTGGAGGGAGCAGAGATACAAGGAATATACAGAAACATAATAAAGACAATAACAGCAAGCAAACAGCCAACATCAAACTAAATGGGGAGAAACTCAAAGCAAATCCACTGAAGTCAGGAACAAGACAAGGATGTCCACTCTCTTCATATCTATTCAAAATAGTTCTTGAGGTCCTAGCTAGAGCAATAAGACAACAAAAAAAGATCAAGGGGATACAAATCAGAAAAGAAGAAGTCAAACTCTCACTATTTGCTGATGATATAATAGTTTACATAAAGGATTCCCAAAATTCTACCAAGGGACTTCTACAACTCATTAACACCTGTAATAATGCAGCAGAACACAAGATTATCTAAAAAAAAAATCAGTAGCCCTCCTTTACACAGATGATAAATGAGCTGACAAAGAAATCAGAGAAATATCGAACTTCACAATAGCCACAAATAATATAAATATCTTGAAGTAATTCTAACTCAACAAGTGGAACACATGTATGACTATAACTTTAAATCTTTGAAGAAAAAAATTGAAGAAGATATCAGAAAGTGGAAAGATTTTCCATGCTCTTGGATGGGAAGAATTAACATAGTAAAAATGAAATCTTACCCAAAGCAACCTACTGATTCAATGCAATGCCCATCAAAATCCCAACAAAATTCTTCACAAACCTCGGAAGAACAATACTCAACCACATAAAAGCAAAATTCTAGAATACCCAAAACAATGCAATAAAAGAACTTCTGGAGACATCACAGTCCCTGACTCCATACTCTAATACAGAGCTACAGTACTGAAAACAGTCTGGTATTGGCATAAGAACAGACAGGAGGACCAATGGAACTGAATCAAAAACCTGGACATTAATCTGCACACCTTCGAACACCTGATTTTTGACAAAGAAGAAAAAAAGTATGATGGAAAAAAAGAAACCATATTCAACAAATGGTACTGGCATAACTGGATATCAACATGTAGAAGTATGAAAATAGATCCATATCTATTGCCATGCACAAACCTCAAGTCCAAATGGATTAAAGACCTCAACATAAAACCAACCACACTGAAATTCATAGAAGAGAAAGTGGGAAGCACACTTGAACACATTAGCACAGGAGACTACTTCCTAAATATAACCCTAGCATCACAGACACTGAGAGAAACAAATTAAAAATGGGACCTCCTGAAACCGAAAAGCTGCTGTAAAGCAAAGGACAAGGTCAACAAGACAAAATAGCAGCCTGCAGAATTGGAAAAGATCTTCACCAACTCCACATTAGACAGAGAGATCTGATCTCCCAAACATACAAAGAACTCAAGGAATTGTTCATCAAAACAAACAAACAAACAAACCCAAATAATCCAATAAAAAATGGGGTACAGACCTAAACAAAGAGCTCTCAACAGAGGAATCTAAAATGGTTGAAAGACACTTAAGGAAGTGCTCAGCATCCTTAGCCATCAGAGAAATGCAAATCAAAACAACTCTGAGATTCTATCTTACACCTGTAAGAATGGCCAAGATCAAAAACATTGATGACAACTTATGCTGGAGAGGTTGTAGGGTAAAGAGAATACTCCTCCATTGCTGGTGGGAGTGCAAACTGGTACAGCTGCTTTGGATTTCTGTATGGTGATTTCTTAGAAAATTAGGGAATAACCTTCCTTAAGACCCAGCAATACCACTTTTAGGTATACACCCAAAGGATACTCAATTGTACCACAAGGACATGTGCTCAACTCTGCTCATAGCAGCATTGATTGTCATAGCCAGAACATGGAAACAACCTAAATGCCCCTTGACTGAAGAATGGATAAGAAATATGTGGTACATTTACACAATGGAGTACTACACAGCAAAATAAGATGACATTTTGAAATTTGCAGGCAAATGGATGGATCTAGAAAGCATCATATTGAATGAGATAACCCAAACCTAGCAAGGCAAATATCATATGTTCTCACTTATAAGCGACTTTTAGACATAAAGCAAAAAAAAAAAAGAAGCCTACAAATCACAACCCCAGAGAATCTAGACAACAAAGAGGACCCTAAGAGAGGCATACATGGATCTAATCTACATGGGAAGTAGAAAAAGCCAAGATCTTCTGAGTAAATTGAGAGCATGGGAACCATGGGAGAGCATAGGAGGGATGGGGAGAGGTAGGGAGGAAAGCGAAGAAAAAAAATATGCTTAATAAACACAATTTAAGAAAAGAGAGACTCTGAAAACTTCCCTCTGAAACTCCACAAGCCAGGCCACCATAATCTTCATTGTTTCCAGCGTTATCTTCTAACTTGCCACAATCGTTCATTAAGTTCTAAACCTTAACACTTACTAGCTTTTCCAGCTTCAAGTTCAGAGGCTACCAGAATCTTTCAAAAAAAAAAAAAATACATGATCAAGTATGGCACAGCAATATTCCATGAACTATGTCAATTGCTATCTTAATTTGGGTTTCTATTGTTGTGAAAAAAAAGGTGATCAAAAGCAACTTGGGGAGAAAATGTTTTATTAAATCTTACAACATCAAGTCACTCTCCATCATTGTGGGAAGTTGGGGCAGGAACTCAAGTTAGTAACCTGGAGGCAGGAACTCATGCAGAAGCCATGGAGGAGTTCTGCTTACTGGCTTGCTCATCATATCTTGCTTACCCTGCTTTCTTAAAGAAGCCAGGACCACCAGTCCATGGGTGGCACCACCGAGAGTGAGCTGGGTCCTCCCACATCAATCACTAATCAAAAAAAAAAAATAATACACCACAAACTTTCCCACACACCAGTTTAGTGGAAGAATTTTCTCAGTTGAGTTCCTCTTCCCAGATAACTCTAGTTTTTGTCAAGTTGTCAAAAAAAAACCCAACAAAACAGCAAAGACAGAATAAAACAACAATACAATAACAATTACAAAACCCATCCAGGACATCTGGGGTACGTAAGAACATGTCTGGAAAAAAATGTTCAATTATGTGCACATATAAAAAATGCATTTGAACAAGAGAAATGGAGAATATATTGGGGGAAATGCACAGAAGAGATTTCAGTACATTCCAAAGAACCCTCATTTCAGACAGAGCCTCTCTCCGGCATGCAAAAAAAAAATTAGTAATCAACAACAAAGAGATAACTTAAGCATTTGCTTGGAAACTAAAAGGTGTGCTTCTAAATTATCCGTGGGTTAAAGAAGAAAACCACCACAGAAATAAACAAAGTGTGTGTTGAAATTCTGAAAGCGCTACATACGGAACTTATCTGGTGCCATCTCCCTGCCTCCTGATGGAGTAATCTATAGTTCTCAGAGCACTTATTAGGGAATTAGCACAGCTGCATCTAACCCACAGCCCAAGCAATCAACTCGACAATCTTCAAGAGAAAAGGAAACGAGAAAGAAGGAAATAATAAAGATAATGATGGCAACAAATGCAAAATAAAACAAATAGCAGCACATAAAACATAAAAGGAAATGCATTGACAAAAGCAGAAGTGAGTTGCTTCAAAGGCAATGTTTTAACAACCTCAGTAAGATGATCCAGGAGAGGAGGCAAACGATGTAATTGAACAATATGCAGAAGAAGCAGAAAGCCCACAGGGAGACTAGAGACATTTTGCCACAATGAATGCCCTCTTCCAATCTGTGTGCAAACCCAGAGAGTGTCTCTCAGATTCTGTTTGGACTCCCACAGTCTCCAGCACAGGGTTCTGGGCAGTGAAGATGTTCCACAGAAGTGTGATGGCATGCAGAACTGACTTCACAATCTGGATAAGAACAATCTTTTTTTTTTTTTTTTAAATCTTGGGACTTCTTGCTCAACCGTGAAAAAAGAAATTTAACCAAGTAGAGTTTTTTCTGTGTGATCCACAAAGCCAGGGAGTGTGATCAGAAAAGGTGAGGTCAGCAATTAGAGAGAAAGGATGGCCAGACTGCAAAGCCAGAGATCAGCAGGTGAAGAAGGTGGGGATGGGAAGTCGCTGCTGGGAGACAGCATCCGCCAAGGATAAACAGTCAGAACAAGTACCATTGACCACTTTAAAGACTGTGTGGCTCCAAGTAAATTATTTAACCAATCTGAAGCCTTCACCTCCAAGTGGAGGGATTTCCAACGGTCATCTTTATGGAATCACGAAGGTGACATAAGATAAATGTATATGAGTCTCCTTGCTCAGGGCCTGCCAGAGAGGCAGTGTCCCAAAAGGACAAGTGGTGGTGGTGACGATGATGAGGATGGGTTCTGCAGAAGCTGAGTGGGGTAGGGTATGTGTGGATGGGGGATGCAAAATAGGAGTCAAGTCACAAATGTGACCCAAAGGGTGGCATCTTTATTCCATGTGTGACCAGGAGGCTACTAGGCTTTAGAATTGGGTCATGATTTATAAAATACAGTGTGGTCTAAGGTTCAGGGTACATCATGGAATGGAGGTCAGGAAGACTTTAAGAGCCCGAGGACCAGGAAGTCTACTGTGATACTGTGTCTCCTAGAAATAGCAGGGAAACTTCACCTGTGATACCTTAACAATATGGCTGCCTAAGCCAGTCACCTGAAGTCATATACACATAAGTAACATGAAATGGACTGAATATTCAACACACACACACACACACACACACACACACACACACACACACACACACAACAATGACAAAAAAGAAGAGGCCATGATTTCCAGAGGGAGCAAGAATGGGTATACAGGAGATATTGGAGGGAATCAAAAGGAGAAGGAAAATGATGTAATTATATTTTAATTAAAAGCAAGGAGTAGAAAATTAAAATGTATCCTGGTGAGCATTAGGTACAGTAGAATTAATGCGGGAAGACAGAAGATTGCTAGGGAAGATGACACGCTTGGTGGCCCTTGTTTCCCAATAAGTCATGGATCTTACCACTATCTAAATCCACATTTCTTTTATATCTGCCTCCCTTTGAAGGGATTCTTATCTATGTGCAGTTTCCTCTGTTGTGTGGCATCAGCACCATATGTCTGTCTGTCTGTGTCTATATAGGGTGTACATTATCAGTGTAAATACTACAAGCCATTACAAACATAGCCGTGGCTCTGCATCAATTCATTCCAAGGCCATGTTCATTAGCATCTGTCTACCACGTTCATCAGTATCCATCTATTCTCTAAACAAGAATCTAGTGGAAGGATGTTTACCTAATGTGGGTAATTAGGAAGATCTTTCCGTGCTTGGATAGCTGGCAAGAATGCGGCATATCTGTATCCTTCAACTATCAGCACCGAGGAGCTGGCTGGCCTTGGCTGCTTTAAAAGCTTCAAAGGACATAGCAGCTGCATGCAATTTCCCTGTAACTCTGCTTTCCACACAAACAGGCCCCTCAGAGGACACAGAGACCTCCAGCGCTGATGAGTCTTAATAAAATGTACTACAGAAAGTCAATACCCTCTTGAGTGAGGCCCCCCCCTTCTTCCTTTTGTTAAAATAACTTCTTTTTAAAAAGAAAAGTCAGTTTCTACAAAAACAGACGGGCTAGTTGATAAGTCAGTGTTTCTGTACCAATTGCCCTGCTCAGCTTAGTCTCCGTCCAGGTGGCCTCACATGACACCAGAAGCTCCTCTGCCCCCTTGATAGTGCTTCTGTCCCCCTTGCAATGGCAGGACTGAATGCGCTGACTTTTCAAATATCCCTGGACACTTGCTAAGAGTCATGTTCAATGCATGATCCACTGGGCAATAAGATACATTCTTAGTTCTCAAGGGGCTGGAGTAGGTGGGTGAATGGGATGTCAGGAGAATATGATGTAATCTCTGATTGGTGAATGTTTGGGGATCCCTGAAGGTGGAGGACCTATGACCATGAAGTAAACTCAAGGAAGGTTTCACTGGTCAATAGCTATTTAAACTAAGTCTGGAAAGAGGAGTGAAGATGAGCAAGACAGAGAGGAACATCCAGGCAGAAGGGAAAATGCAATAGAAGGCAGGTGACAAGGGACCCTTGTGCACTTGAGAAGCTGCTGGCAGAGGCACAGAAGAACCATCCCTTGGTTAGCACAAAACAAACATGGAAAGCCTGCTCACTGGTAGATTGGCTGGCTTGACCCTAGAGCCACCAACTGGCAGGAATTTTTGGTAGAATTTGCTGATGGAAAGTGCCTTTTTTTTAAAATAATCATGGACATCCTTGGCATCACCACCATCTTCTCTACCATTTCAATCACTACAATCTCTACTCCCTCCACAATCATCATCATGAGCATCATCTGCCCCATGATTGCCATCTCCATGATCACCACCATCTCTCAATCATGACTATTGCCTTCATTACTACCATCTCTCTATCCTGACCATTAGCACCTTGTCCCCCATCACCACATTCTCCCATCACAATGACCATCACTGCTAAATAAGAAGGTGAGCCCAAAGAAAAACATATAGTCATCCTCCTGGATATGGAACTTAGACAAGATTTCCGGGCAAAAACTGGGAACTTGGGGGTGGGGTGGGATGGGGGTAATGGGAAATGGGGTGAGAAAAGTGAGAAGGGGAGCTTGGGGGAATGGGATGGTTGGGATAAAGGAAGGGTGGATATGGGAGCAGGGAAATATATATCCTAATTAAGGGAGCCATCTTAGGGTTGGCAAGAGACTTGACTCTAGAGGGGTTACAAGTGTCCAGGGAGATGTCCCCAGCTAGTACCTTAGGCAACTGAGGAGAAGGAACCTGAAGTGACCCTATTCTATAGCCATACTGATGAATATCTTGCATATCACCATAGAATCTTCATCTGGAGATGGATGGATATAGAGACAGAGACCCACATTGGAGCATCAGACTGAGCTTCCAAGGTCCAAATGAGGAGCAGAAGGAGGGAGACCATGAGCAAGGAAGTCAGGACCGCGAGGGGTGCACCCACCCACTGTGACAGTGGGGCTGATCTATTGGGAGCTCACCAAGGCCAGCTGGACTGGGACTGAATAAGCATGGGATAAAACTGGACTCTCTGAACATGGCGGACAATGAGGGCTGATGAGAAGCCAAGGACAATGGCACTAGGTTTTGATCCTACTGCATGAACTGACTTTGTGGGAGCCTAGCCTGTTTGGACGCTCACCTTCCTGGACCTGGATGGAGGGGAGAGGACCTTGGACTTCCCACAGGGCAGGGAATCTGGACTGCTCTTCAGACTCGAGAGGGAGGGGGCATAGAGTAGGGGGAGGAGGAGAGGAGTGGGGAGAGGGGGAGGGAAATGGGAGGCTGGGATGAGGTAGAAATCTTTTCAACAAAAATAAATAAATAAATAAATAAATAAATAAATAAATAAATAAATAAATAAAACAATGACCATCACTATCACTACCATCTCTCCCACGAGGCTCATCACTCCTATCAGGTCTATCTCCCCGATTAGGACCATCTCTCCCATCACCATCTTTACCACCATCCCCTCCTCTCCCCACCTGTTGCTATGAATGGAAGGAGGCTTTTTAGATCTAAGTAATAGACACAACTCACAAGGACTCTCCTCAAGATTATACAAACAGTAACATTTGCTGAGAATAAGAGACTCTACAAATGAGCAAGCTGCCCATACATTGTGTACCGGGAACTCAGGGATTCACCCCTCATGAGTTGTCATCCATACTGGGGCATATTTCTAGTGATGCAGCTGCCTATGAGTAATCCTTGCTCCTATGTAACTCCCCATTCAAACTTCTACAAATAAACCCCAACAAGCTCCCTGGTTCACTAAGCTAGACTTCGGGGAAATTATTTCTATGGTCTGTCATTAGTAACTTATCTTTGGTGAACAGATAGTTGTTCACACTCCCCAGGAAAAGTCTCCCATTGCCACCATCTACTGAATCACCATCTTCACCACTGCCATCATCCTCATCATCACCATCATTGCCACTATCTTCATCATGTCTATCATCACCACCATCATCTTTTTCATCATGGTCTTTCTAAGAGGGGCCTTTTATCCTTTCCTCATATAGCCAAAGTCAAGACACATAAGAAATGGAAGCAGAAACTTTTATCCTCCTGGATGGGCAGGTCCATAGTTTTGCTTTTTACTCTATCCCTTATTCCCTCATCCCCAAGGGCGAAAACTCTCATCAGGTGTTAAGTGAAGTTAAATGGTTGAGTGTGAGTAGCTTGGTCTCTCTGGCAATGCTATCTTCGCTTCCCAGACTGACTGTTTCCTCAGGTTGTTTTCTTTCCCTTATCCACGCAATGTTCTCACCTGGATAGGCATGGGTTAGTGCCTGCAATTTTGTTAGAAAACCAGGTTTTATTCAAAATTTCAAGTCTATCTTTCTACCAAATCTCATAGGGGAGAAAGCCATTTTGTTATATGCTTCCTATTTAGTTCTCAATTTCCTCAGAGTCCAGAGGAGTTTATACATTACGTGTACATGATGTACATCATTTAATGTACTTGATATTTCTATAAATCTATTCAATCATTGTGTTTATTGCCCATGTGTCACATGCCACCATCCAGGGACTCCAATGACCTTGGCTGGACTCCTTATGTCTAGAAGCTGGTTGTGATGAGCCTACTACATCAGAAATATAGACAGACATATTTGTGTCTTTTCACAGTCAAAATTTATTGAATGACAATAAATTCATAAGCTACAATAGATTTGTTTCCTAATTTGCCAAATAGTCTTGATTTTCCTTAGTTTGTTGAGACAAACACAAGCTCTTTTTTTTTTTTGGTTTTTTTTTTTTGGTTTTTGAGACAGGGTTTCTCTGTGGCTTTGGAGCCTGTCCTGGAACTAGCTCTGTAGACCAGGCTGGTCTCGAACTCACAGTGATCCGCCTGTCTCTGCCTCCCGAGTGCTGGGATTAAAGGCATGCCCCACCATCACCCGGCAAACACAAGCTCTTTTATCCAAGACTTAAACATTAATATTAATTCAAATCACACATTACAGTAAACCTGCATTCTGTAGGTTACAGAAAGGGTTAAAGAATGCGCCTGGTTCACATTTCAGAGTTACATCCTTGCCAGCACCATGAACTTAGTATCTTGGCAATCAACAGAGTCAGCATCCCCACTTCCTTCCAGGACCCTCTGTCCATGGTGACTTGTTCATGTCACAGCGTTTATGGATGTGAACCGGCCTCACACACCCTAAGACAAAACTATATCACAGGAGAATCACTTGTACTTTCTACGGGACAGAATTGAGATTTTCTGCTTTGTTTAATGTCCCACAGCTGGGCTGCAGGGAAAGCCAGGCTCCTCTGCATCCCACTCCAGAGTGGCAATGGTCTGCCTCCTCCAGCATCAAGGAATTGAGGATGGGTTGTCCTTTACATCCTCCACAACCACAGAGCCAAAGGCTTCCTAAATAGAGCCTCTTCCGGATCCTGCTGCTCGGCTCCCTCAGATGGGAGGCTGCCTGCCTCACCCCTGAAGCTTAATTAAAATGAAGATGAAGTGCTCTCCATGACGGGTCACGCTTGGTGGCAGTCTCTGTGCCAAGGACCCGGCGGGCCCTCTGATATTGAGAATTCTTTCCCAGCCTCTGCACGGGCTCAGCTTCCTCCGGGAGCCTCATTATAATTCCTTTGGTAATTAAAACAACAGATGTTATAATTAAAAGGCTCCTCATTAAATCACAAATAACCGAAGCTTGAGGTGGGGCCTTGTGGAACCCTGTCACCAAGTCACCTTTAGAGGGAATGAAAAGCAGGTGAAGGGGGAAGGGATCACAGACTTAATACTGCAAAAGGCAGCCAGGCAACAAGCTCGGGAAATACCTACAGGGCTTCCTGGGGGAAAACCCAGCAAGGCTCTGGGTTCCCAGGGCAAGATGGAGTGGCCCCCAATCCCCTTTGGACAGTTAGAGGAATAAGCCTAGTAGGAGGAGTTTGGGTATGTCTAGAGCTCCCAACACAACTGTAAACTTGGCTTAGGAAGGGAATGTGCCAGAGAGTTCAGGATGCATGGTTCTTAGCCTGTCTTGGCTACTGACATTTTCACTGTCCTTGAGCAAACCTTGCTACCAAACCACAGTACCACTCTCTGGGAAATGCCAAGAGAATAACACATTGGATGATTGCAAACCCTCCAGCTCCTGACTGGAGGACAGATGGATAGATGCATGAGACCTGGACTACTAGGGCTGCCGGAAGATGCCTCTGACAGTGTCTTAGGAAGGAGCCACTTAAATACAGCTGTGGTGCACAGCCAATATCCAGTATGCACACGTGGTGTGTGTGGTGAGGGATGCTTAACACTGGGGTCACTCTCACACAGGATGGTGATGCTGTCCTCAATCCCATTTCCCTCTCTTTTTGGCCAAGTGGCTGACCTGGAGCAAGCTATAGAGAGTTCAGAATAGTAGTAAGATGTCCTTATTGAGCTAGCCTGATCTCCTGCCCTTCGCTGAGGCAGAAGAGAAGGTACGGCTCTGCCAGCTAGTCCCACATGGCTTCCTGTCTCCCCTGCCTGGACTTGTCCTTAGACTTATTTCATTCTCTATCAACCTGTTTCCTGAGTGTAAACGGTAGGCATTGAGTCTCACCACCACCAAGTTGTCTTGAGCACTTAATGACAGACCAGAGAGAGTAAAAGCTCCTGTAGTCCTTAGCACACGGCAAGAACATTCTAGAATTTTATGTTCATTTATTTCATCCCCATAACAGCCTTGTAGGAGAGTGTGATGGTTTTCTTTTTCAACTTGACATAACTTGGAATTGCCTGGAAAGAGAATCTTAATAAGTATCTAAGTTACTGTTCTATTGCTGCATAAGAGGCACCACGACCTCTTCATAATTCAAAAAGAAGTCCTTTAATTGGGGACTTGCTTATAGTTTCAGAGGGTTGGTTAGTCCATGATCATTATGGCAGGAAGCAGACGGGCATGGTGCTAGAGCAGAAACTAAGAGCTTTACATTCTTATTCACAGACAGCAAACAGCAGTTCTTCGAGCGCGCGCAGGCACATACACACTAACACACACACACACAGAGAGAGAGAGAGAGAGAGAGAGAGAGAGAGAGAGAGAGA
>NC_022014.1:27063192-27096993 GCF_000317375.1 Microtus ochrogaster
AGAGAGAGAGAGAGAGAGAGAGAGAGAGAGAGAGAGAGAGAGAGAGATTAGGCCTGGTATGAACTCTTTTAGAACCTCAAAGCCCCCTTCTCCCCATGACACACCTCCTCCAACAAAGCCACACCTAATCCTTTCCAAGTAAGTCTTGCTAGTTGGAGACCAAACATTCAAACATATTGAGCCTATGGAAACATTCTCAATCAAACCATCACAATGTTGTCTACATTGGGTTAGCTTATAAGCATATCTGTGGGGGATTCTCTTAGTTTAATTAATTGATGTCAGAAAACTTAGTCCACTGTGGGAGGCACTATTCCCTAGCCAGTGGTTCCTGAACGTGTAAAAGTGGAACAACAAGAGTGCAAGCAACTCTGTTTGCACTTATTTTGCTCTGCTCTTGTCTGCGGGTATGATATTACTAGCTTCTCCAAGCTCCTGTTGCTGTGACCTCCCTACAGGGATGGCCTACAACTTGGAGCTGTAACCTAAAATAAACCCCTTTCCTCTAAGTTGGTTTTTGTCAGGATATTTTATTGTAGCAACAGAAATGAAACCGTACTAGAGAGTAAGTGGATGGAGACATGGCGTCGTGGAAAGGATGGGCTATGGTCATGCAGTAAGGGTCCAGATGGTAGTAGGGTACAGCTACAGGGCAGCCTTCATGTGCACAGGCCCTGTGTGGTAGCATCTGTTGTCTTCTTTGCTATGTCTGAGGCTCCTTCTTAGGGCAGACCAGGACCCTAGATCATAGCTAAGAAAATGCATAAGAAACTGATGTGATAGGCCAGCACGCCCATCTCACTAGCTCAGAGACACACCAAGTCATACAGCAGCCACAGAACACATATGAAAAAAGGCCACAATATCAAATATCAGAACAAGAGAGGGAGACTATATCAGGCTGTCTTCTCCTGAGTCCTCTCCATAGTGTCCCTAGTCTAGTTCTGTGTCCGACACTTAGAAAATCCTCTAGAAATATTGGTTGGTTGATAGATTTGTATGGCTGGTTACATGGATGGATGATTGAACAGATGAATGAATGGATATATGGATCAATGGATTACACATATACATGGGTATATCAAAGATCGGATAGGATGGATGGATCACTAGCAAGGGAAACATGGATGGGTGGGCAGATGGCACAATGAGTGAGCAGCTGTTACGTGTTAAATACTGCATATGTCCTGCAAAATCGGCCTCAATATTCCTATTCTATAGACAGAAAAGCACAGATAAAGTGACTTGCCTAAGTGGCAGCATTAGCATTTGAACCCTGGAACGACCATCTCGAAAAACTCTTATCTTACTCTATGATTCTGCTCTATGGAAATCAAGTTGAGTTCCTCAGCTCTGCTTAGATGAATTCTGTCCATCTCTATGTCCCCGTCATGTGGCTGACAGGCATCCTTCTATAACATGTGCAGTGCTCAACACTGGACACACAGACATGGCCTCTACACTGGATGTGGTGTCTAGAGACGCTGACCACAAAGTGGAGAATTCTGGGTTTGATCAATGTGCAGGGCCAGGGGAGCCCGATGCAAAGGCTGAGAGGATCTTAGTGCATCCTAGTACATCCCTAAGAGCCTGGTACTCGAAGCAGAGTTTGAAGACAAAGTGGGAGTTGGATAAAGTAAAAAAGAGAGAAGGCTACTCTAGGTGGAGGGGACCTGATTTATAGAATCAAGGCTGTGCAAGGAACCCTTGGTGTGGGCTCTTGGCTGGTGGAAGCAATGGAGCATTGTGGCAGGGATGGGAAATGAAACAAAATGGGACAATGAAGCCAAGTGACAGGAGCTTTAAATACCAGTCCAGGAAGAGAGAAGCTATCAGAGCTGGGGAATACAGTGGTCAGACATGCAATAAGAAAGCTCAGTCAATATTCGGGGCAATATGGTTAGAACCTGGGAGACCTAAGTTGGGCATGTATATAGATTCAGTTACTTTTATGGACCATAAATTACACTGATGCCTGGAATCGAGTATCCTGTAAACCATTTCCAACTCCTGGTTGCATATATGGTGAACCTGAGGCCAAGAGATGGGTGGCAAGAGGTTCAAGGTTACTCAGAAACCAGCCCAGCAGCTTCAGGAATTGCAGAATCTCAGCGTGTCTGGGAGGTTGGTGTAAAATGACGATCATAAGAATTTTTTCTCCCTTGAGGGTAATGAAGCACAAAAGAAGGGGGTGAGTGCTTGACAGCAGCTCTGATTGAAGTCAAGTGCATTGTTCTCAACAACACAGGCTGCTGGGGCTCCGGAGTAGTGAATGACACAGAGTACAGTAACTCTGGGCCAGGCTGGGGGAGAGGCAGCTTCCAGGAGACCAAGTCAGAGGTGGCTGGAGACATGGAGTCCTCAAACCTCATTCTCCAGAGAAGAAACTCTCTTGGCAACCCGATGGCTTTTCACTGCCCTCCTGTTGTGGGGAATCATGTGTCCTCTGTGTCCTGGGCAGGGGAGTGTATACCATAGGTTATCATTCCAAGTTGTGCTGTGTGTTTCTTTTCAGGACTGGGGATAGAACCCAGGCTGTCACACAGGCTAAGCAGGGTCTTTACTGCTGAGTTCTACTCTAACCCTGGGCAGTGCATGCAGATTCATTTACTCTTATGACCATGAAGTCACACAGATACTCAGAATGGAATGCTCTAGCCAAGAACTCTGACCTCCTGGAAAGAGGCCGTTTCTTTCATGTCTTCTCACAAGGTCTCCACTCCCTGCACAGAGGTCCACTCTCATGACTCCGCTTCTCTCCATGGCCCCATTCACTTGGACTTTAGGCTTCAACAAAGGATTTGGGGATAGGACACAGCTGTTCTGTCCTTAGAAGAAGGGCTTTGGGAGCCAGCACCTGTGCTTCCTAGCACTAACGTGGCTGGCCTTTACAGACTCCGCTGTCTGCACTCACCTCCCAGGCATAGGAGTAGTGCAACCCAGGGAAAGGGCACAGTGTGGGCCCAGTGGCTGACAAGCTGGTAAACCCTGCACAAGCCAGCACCCTTCCTCTGGTATCTGTTTCTTTTTCTGCAAAATGGAAATTATGCCTTCCAGGCTGCTTTGTGCCAAAAAGGACATTATGCTTGGACAAATAATTTTATTTTCCTTATATTTTTATTAATATTCTAATTATACAAGTAATTTTCAAGTAAGTGTCATCACTGCTAACAATCCAACAGTGATATTTTTAAAGCAGAACTTGGCCAAGGGTCCCTTAGCCTAGAGCCCGGTCCTACTCAGAGGTGACTATCATTATGGGCACATAGAGGAAGAAAGGGCTTGATTTTTCTTTTTGTTTGTTCTGCACAGTGAGAGTGCATTACCTGCGGCCTCTGCTAAGGGTCTCCCAGATGCCATAGCAGTTCTCATCTGGTGGACTCTGCTCACACCCCAGCTCATTCAGTGTCTCGCTGAATGTATCTCCTTGTTGCCATGTGGCTGGGTGCTCCAGGTTCTCAGTGGGTGCTGACTGGAATTGCTGCTGGGTGAGAGGGTGCTCAAGCCTTGCCCCAGGCTCCTTTCCTTTCCTCGGAAGTCAACACAGGACAGCTGGCTTTTTTAAAGCCTAGAAGAGATGCCCCCTCTTGATTCAGCAAAGCTTGCTTGGTGAGGCAACCATGGGGATGACGTTATAATACTTAGCGGCACTCTTGTGGGTTAGAAGCATGCCACTGGCCCCACCCGCACTCAAGGGGAGAGGATTGCCAAGGGAAAACTCATGGCAGAGGGTTGCTTTAGGGTGTGTCTTAGTTACTTTTCTACTGCCAGGATAAAAGACCATGACCAAGGCTATTTCTAAAAGGAAGTATTTAATTTGGGGGGGGGTCCATTGTTCCAGGGGGTCAGAGTACATGAGCATCATAGTGGGGGACGTGGAAGCAGGCAAGCATCATGCTGGAGCAACAGCTGAGAGCTTATACCTCCATCCACAAGCATGCGACAGAAAGCCAACTGGAAACATCACAGGCTTTTGAAACCTCAATCCCTCTCCCCCTAGTGACACATACTAACAAGGCCACACCTCCTAATTATTCCCAAATGGTTCCACCAACTGGAGACCAAGCATTCAAATACATGGGCCTAAGGTGACCATTCTCGTTCAAACCACTATGAGATGTGTTCATAGCAACAAGGTAATGTAGCTCCTCCTCACCCTCTGTTTGCCACCCAGAGCCTTACCCTTTCATTCCTGTGGCTTTCCCATACCTTGGACGTATTGCAGAGTTCCCAGCCTGCATGTGCACATCTCTTTGTGCCTGACTGCAGGCTAGCCCGGAAGCCAGGACAAAGCTTTGGAGTCTAGGCACCGGAAGGGTGAAACCCAATGGGAAGGATGGAACAAAGAAACAAGGAGGGGTGTGAGTCCCCCACAAACCTACATATGGCCAGAGCACCCACCTCTTCAAGTGTACACCGAGGGAGGAGCATGCCTTGATCTTCCAAGCTCGTGAGGGTCTGTAGACCTGGACACCCTGGCCTCTTTCTTCCCCTTCTACCAGAAGTGACTTATTTGATCCATGTTCTGGGTCCTCTCTTTGTTTCCCTCTTGCTTGTCCTTGGTGATCCACCTGAAAAGACCCCCACAGGGAGACCTCCTGGCAGAGACTCACTCTGCTTGTGACTATTTTCTAACTGTGACATTCAGAATATGAGAGCCCTAACTTCAGCACATACAAGCCACAACCCCAAAACCAGCTCTTGGAAGTCCTGCTGCTGATACTGAGATTTCCATTTGCAAAATGTCTGTGTGTCTCTCCAGTCAGCTCAAACCACCGGATGATAATCGCAGACGTTCAAACTAAATGCAGCTTGCCACATTGCTCGGAGAGTGTCAGGATCTTGAAGTTAAAATATTCAGTGCTGGTGAGGTTTCAGGAAGTTGAGTATCTTGGTTTCTTTCCCCATCGCTGTGTTAAAACACCCGGATAAGAGCAACATAAGGGCTCACAATGAAATGTTTTAGGCCTTCATGGTGGGGAAGTCAGGGCAGCACAAGCTTGAAGCAACTGCTCATATTGTATCCACGGTCAGGAAGGGGCTCAGAAGGTGAAGGAATCCATGCTAGTGTGCAGCTGGCTTTGTCCATTGTGTGTAGTGCAGGATTCTCTGACCCAGGGATGGAGCCAATCACTATTAAGATGGGCCTCCTCACATCAGTTAGTGTAATCAAGGGAATCATTAATTTCTTCTCAGAGGCTAACCTGATTGTAGACAATTCCTCAAAGGTGTGCTTGGAAACTTCCCTCAGGATGGCTCTAGGTTCCAAGTGACAACACTAACCAAGACAATGGCTTCTGATTTACTTGCTGTTAGGGACATAAAGGGTCACAGACTTTTAAGGAAAACACACTTGTGTGTGTGTGTGTGTGTGTGTGTGTGTGTGTGTGTGATAGGTGGATAGGCATACTTCTGCGTATATGCAGAAGCCTGGAGACAATTTGCAGGAGTTGGTTCTCTCCTTCTATTGCATAGGCCTCTGGGATCGCGCTCAGGTCATCAGGCTGAGCAGCAGGCACCTTAGGAAACTGAGCCATCTCAAAACCTTGTCACAGACTTTCTTCAAGAACAGTTAGGGAATATGAATCAGGAGTCTTCTTTCTTAGTAATTTAACTTTAACATATGGATACGAAAGCAATCTGAGCTGCAGAGGAATACCAACTCATGAGACGAGCCTAGCATTTTGTGAATAAGAACAAATCTGGACGAGGTAACCTAGATACCCACCGACAGGAAAAGGGAAAGATAAAATCAACCACTGCATACAGTCAGCTCGTGAAATATTCCATAGCCATTAGCATTATTTTCAGTGGTAACTTGAACATGTCAGAAATGAACTATGATAAGATGAAAAAATAAGAGAGAACTCTTGTGCACGTGATGCCAACTCTGAAATTGAGGAGGGGAGATGATGAAATGGTTGCATATCGTGGTTATAGTTTCCTCCAACCCGCACCCCATTTCCCACTGTAACATCCCTACTCCGGTGGAGGGTCCCTGCAGGCTTTAAAGCAGGCAGGAATGCGATATGCAAAGAGACAAGAATGGAACTCGGTTCAGTCTGATTTTAGGTACCAGTGCTGGGCCAAGATTTTGAGAGTCTGACACCAGATCGTTTACTTTATCCATATTTAAGCACAATGCAATTTTGGAAAAAAGTTTTCTGATGACGATTAGCTCAATGAGAACAGCAGAACTTAAGGCAAGCTTTTGTTGATGCTCTTTGCAAAGTACAGATGGCTTCTTCTGCAAGATGGCTTCTGCTGACTTAGAAGCAATGCTTAGATTAAGAGTGGAGGGAGGAATGACCGAGATAAACATAATGCCTGTGGGTAGCGGCACTGGTCTGGCTCTAAGATAACATAGAAGTCACCTAGGCTGTTGTAAAGGACAAATGACATCACTCATAAGGATGGGTTTTATGGCCTAGAAGGAATGCTCAAGGTTTAAGGGGGAAAATCTAGGATAAGTAAAACAATATTCGGGGCATATGGGTGGGGCCTGGCTCAACAGGTAGCAAAGGATTGTCTCATTTTAAAGTGCACTCATTCCCAGCATTCCAGAAGGAACAGCTAAGCACCTCAATCCACTGAAGAGACACGCTGGGTGTTTAACTTGTCCTAGCTTCTCCAGGGCTTATCTGTGTGCACGAAGACTGCTTTGCCCTCTGCACACCTTATCCATGCGCTTAGTTCTACGGGTAAGAAGAGATCTCTGCGCCATCCCCTTTCTGAAGCTCTTTGAAGTTACTAAGGAGTCTTTGAGAGCTAGTGTGAGCTGCGTCTTCTGCAGGAGTGACAGGATACTGGCTTACTGGCACTTGGCAGGTTATATGGAAGGTACATCCTAGCTGGAGAAGGTTCTCTTGCATCCTCTTCCCTCACTTCTTCCCTGTGGACTTTCCTAAGAGTTCTTGGCAGATCTTTCTGTCGCACATCCGTATCTTTCCAGACAGGACACACATTGTCCCTTTGGACGTGTGTGATGCTCTTGGCACCAGTGGAAGACTCATTGTCAGTGTGTTCCCAGCACAGACCATCTGGGGGATTTATGCTGAGAACACCAGCATTGCTCCTTTGGATGAGACTGATTGCTGTAGCTGATCTTCTGGTAGTGGGCTCTGTCCCTCAGAAAATGATCCTGGATTTTCACTCTATGGGAGTGTTGCATAGCCATTTCCCTGTAATATTAGAACCTTCCATCTTGGAGGAAAACTTACTAAGACACAAGATGTTAAAGGGTGTGGTGAAACAACAGGATTTTAAAAAGATAATCTTTATTTTTTTAATTGTTTTTATTAAGCTATATATTTTCTCTGTTCCCCTTCCTATCTCTCTCCTCCCCTCTACCGTCTCCCATGGTTCACATGCTCCCAATTTACTCAGGAGATCTTGTCTTTTTCTATTCCCATGTAGATTAGATCTATGTATGTCTCTCTTAGCATCCTCAGTGTTGTCTAGGTTCTCCGGGATTGTGAATTGCAGGCTGGTTTTTCTTTGCTTTATGTCTAAAAGCCATTTATGAGTGAGTACATGTGATATTTATCTTTCTAAGTCTGGGTTATTTAACTTAATATGATATTTTCTAAATCCACCTATTTGCCTGCAAATTTCAAGATGTCATTTTTTTCTGCTGTGTAGTACTCCATTGTATAAATGTACCATATTTTCCTTATCCATTCTTTGGTCGGGGGGCATTTAGGTTGTTTCCAGGTTCTGGCTATGACAAACAATGCTGCTATGAACATAGTGAGTACATGTCCTTGTGGTACAATAGAACATCCTTTGGGTATATATCCAAAAGTGGTATAGTTGGGTCCTGAGGTAGGTTATTTCCTAATTTTCTGAGAAATCACCATACTGATATCCAAAGTGGCTTTACCAGTTTGCACTCCCACCAGCAATGGAGAAGTGTTCCCCTTTCCCCACATCCTCTCCAGCATTAAGTTGTCATCAGTGTTTTTGATCTTGGCCATATTTACAGGTGTAAGATAGAACTCAGAGTTATTTTGATTTGCATTTCCCTAATGGCTAAGGATGTTGAGCATTTACTTAAGTGTCTTTCAGTCATTTTAGATTCCTCTGTTGAGAGTTCTCTATTTAGGTCTGTACCCCTTCTTTTTTTAATTAGATTATGCATTCCTTGAGTTCTTTGTATATATTGGAGATCAGACCTCTGTCTGATGTGGGGTTAGTGAAGATCTTTTTCTATTCTGTCGGCTGTCATTTTGTCTTGCTGACCGTGTCCTTTGCTTTACAGAAGTTTCTCAGTTTCAGGAGGCCCCATTTATTAATTGTCTCTCTCAGTGTCACAACAGGTTATTTTAAGACAGGATGTTTACAAGGAAGTGAAGAAACAGGATTGTTCTAAGGGAAGGTGTACCATTCCATCCTGGAGGGAAGTGCTTTACCCTAGGGAAGTAAACAATCCAACAGCTCCAGGAAATCAGAACAGAGCAGATTCTCTTGGTCAAGCACATATAAGCAGTAAGAACCATCGGGAGACACTCTTGGACAAGCCAGTCTACCTAGAAGATTCTCAGACTAGCCGAGCTGCCGGGAAAAGGCTCAGACCAACTGAGCCCAGGACCCAAGGGCACTCTCCAACCTGTTGAGCTGACTGCAGGCTGTGTAGTATGTTCCATGTTCTTAGCTTTCACGAACTGTCATCCACACTGGGGTGGGCTTTGGGGACACAGTTTTTTGTGTGTGTCATTTCTGCTTCTGCAAGTAACCACAGTAAAACTCATTGGTTTACCAAGTTCTACTTTGGTGGTGTCTTTACTTTGTTCTGTTGTTGGTTCCCTGTTTGGGGTATGAAAAATGTTTGTTCATGTCTCGTCAGGAACAGTGTCACACAAGAAATAACAGGATGATATCCCAGCAGAGAAACATAATCCACTATAAACAATACCATCTGGAATTGGGGAAACTGTAAGACTGACTGACCCATAAGGAACTGAGTGGGTGGCCAGAGAGAAGGGAAACCCAAACTCTGGCCATTCAATGAGGGACAACCCAGAACCTGAGTCTTTCCTGCTTGCTAACCACCATGATCAGGAGGTCAGAACAGCCACATGAAGAAGGAGAATACTTGGGGAGGGTTCCAGGGAGCCATGATCAGAGCCAGGTCATGGCAATGGTTCTGTGTTCTGCAAACTTAGTATGCAATAACCTTGTGAAGGAAAGCAAAGTGTCACCTCCTGTCTAGATGGCAACTTTTACTTGCCACATATTCCTCAAACAGAATTGTTGACTTTGGCGGCCTGTGGGGACAGGGAATTTGGCAAACATTAGCTAGACTCCTGATGTATTTGCCGTTGGGTAAGGAGAGTGAGGGCTTGAGGATAGCCCTCAATGCTGCCTTGAGAAGGACCAAGGCTGTGCCAAGCTACCATGCAGAACTGTGGCACAGTTCAGGGGCACAGCACTGCACAGGCTGTGAGTAGGTTCTGAGCTCAGTCTGAGGCTGAGATCAGCTTTGGTCTTTGACTGTGCCAGACTGGGCCATTGGACAGAATGGAGACTCAATTGAGGGCCATATTTAGGGTCTTGTTGGGCCAGGATAAAGGCTTGATTTGCAGCCTACACCAGGGCCTACCCCTGTCCATGTCAGGGCCAGTATCCCTTCTAATGGAGGAGGGTCATCTTTCTATGTGTTGTTTCATTGGTTAAATAAAGAAACTGCCTTGGCCCTTTAATAGGACATAAAATTAGGTAGGTGGAGTAAACAGAACAGATTGCTGGGAGAAAGAAGCTGAGTCAGGGAGTCGCCATGGTTCTCCCACTCCAGACAGATGCAGGTTAAGATCTTTCCTGGTAAGCGCACCTTGTGGTGCTACATAGATTATTAGAAATGGGTTAAGAGGCTGAAACTAATGGGCCAGGCAGTGTTTAAAAGAATACAGTTTCCGTGTAATTATTTCGGGTAAAGCTAGCCGGGTGGTGGGACACAGTCCTCCGCTCATATTACAACACCCTTCACTTTAGGAAACTTTACAGGGTAGTAGGAGAGGCACCGGGATTGTCTCTTGGGTGGTAGCCTGGCTCTGTGTGAGTGTCACTCCTGACTAAGGAAAGTTACAAGCTGAGATGCCAAGAACTCAGAGACCAAACCTTGTACAGCAGTGTCCCAGTTTCCCAGCCATTCCAACCTCCCTGTCTTCCAGTCCAGCTTCCGCTGAATGGCCTTGTTTTCTGGCACACTGAGCCAGACAATGGACAGGCTCCTGATGTCCAAGAAGTTAGGTCATGGTGGACTCTGTCAATCAGGATGTTTGGCTTCCATCCTGGGTCAGTCAGTGTTCATGCTTGGAGAGGGGTTTGCAACCTGTAGGGAATGCATTTCCACAGGCTGTGCCCACGGCTGGGGTCCCCGTGTGTTCTGAGACTGATGAGGGGCGGCATGGGGAGGCTTTCTGAAGGATGTGGTGTTTATGCCTCCCGATAAGAGTGGAAGGCAATCAGGCTGGAACCTAGCCTCCTCAAGAGACATACAGAAACCTGGCAAAACTACTCAAAGCCTTTTCTAGATGTTACTCTACTTCAGACACAATATTTTGATCGTTTCCACATACGATGAATCAGAAGCATATGCATTAATTTCCCCTTAAAAACACACACTTGTTGTACTTGGCAAAATTCAGCCCAAGATTTGATGAATGTAAGGCAGCGAGCGCTTGTATGGGATCCAAGACCAGGAGGTCTCAGAAGCCGGAGCAGCTTGCAGCTTGTACCTGGAAACCACTTCTCCAAATCACACATGCCAGCAAACTTGAGACAGAATCTCTTGTCCCAAATGACCTTGAGGAAGACATCCTAGCACCCTCAAGTTCAGGTCTAAATTCAGGTCAGATCGCAAAACAATCCTTCTATGCATATCCAGGCACAAGCCTAGCCCATTTATGCTAAGCGGTTTATGGTTGGGAAAGGCAGACACTCTGTTTCCCTGAATTTGATGATATCCGTTCTCACCCATCTCCCCCTCTCTTGTGTCTCTGATACAAGTTTTTCTCTTACTTGTTGCAGTTTGGGTGTTATCGTGTGTCCGTTTTCTCTGAAATCAAGAGAAAACCTGGAGGGAAGGTTTTTAAGACTCAGAAAGTAAACAACCTACAACAACTCTCAGTGAGTTCCTGAAACTTACCAGACTCACAAGGTCCCTCCTTTCCCGAGGCTATATAAGGAGTAAGGACTCCTTCAGAGAGGGTCCTGTGCCCTGTCCAGTTGTGCAGAGCCCTAGGGTTCCAGCTTTGGTGAGTTGTCATTATTTAGTTAGTGCCTCTGCCTTTGAATAGCCCATGTTTCTATAATCAACCCCTCACCCACACTGCTGAAAATGACCCCAGTAAATCCAGTGGTTTATCAAGTTGTATTTGGTGATATCATTACTTCTGTCTGTTTTTGGTTCCCTATCTGGGGTGAGTGAATGTTTGTTCATGTCCCCTAGGAGTAGTGCCACTCAACCAACGTGAGATGGCTTTCATAGGCTCCTGAGTCTGTGGCTGATGGTGCTGTTTGGAAGGCTGTGAGACCGTTAGGAGGTAGAACCTGCTAGAAGAAGTAAGTCACTGGGGATAGGTCTTAAGGTTTGATAGCCTAGCCATACTTCCTGTTCACTGTCTGTGTCTTTTCTTCCTCCTCCTCCTTCTCTTCCTCCTCTTCTTCAGTCCTTCCTCCTCTTCACCTCCTTCTTGCCCTCCTCATCCTCTTTGTGAATGCTGTGTCACTTATTCTATGTATGGTGTACTTGTCTGTGCACCACTGTGTGTGGGATACGCACACCTGTGTGTACATATGTAGGCATCAGATGAGGACAACGCACAGTTTGTAATATACCACACTATGGCCACTAGTCTGCACTTCAGTCTCAGAGGTAACTCCTGAGTGCACAGCAGTGTAGGAGTTAAGGGCACTTAGGTATTGAAGGAGAGGCTGTGGAGATGCTTTGGTAAACAGAGGACCCTGGAGTAGACACGATAGGACAAGAGGATGGACTGGAAATTGGTAAAGCCATAGGTCCTGCCATGGGAAGGAGACAGGGTACTCTCAGGTATCAAATATAGATGGATTTTTCTTTGGGCCATGAGCTCACAATGGAGACTTATTAAGTTTGGACGCTTAGGCCTGTCTCACTAGCTCTTACAACTGAGAGAGACAGGGAGTTAGACCAGAGGCATGACAGGTTTCTAATAGCTCCTTCCAGGGACCAGGCCTTAGTTTTGGTTTACTGGAGCTGACTGGAGCTGAGCAAGCAGTTCTCGAGAAAACCGAAACTCAGGGGCAACCTATCAGCAGGCACCCTACAGCCTTCTGCTAGCTAAAGATAGCTTTCCCCACCCTGCCTCTGGAAAGTCCCTAACCACTAGAGTCACCTACCAATCATATGAACTTTTTGTTTAAACCCACCAATCAGCCTCCAGACTAATCTCTCCTCCCTGGAATTCCCCTAAACCTGTTTAAAAGGAGTGTGTGAGCTTCTCCGGAATCGCCATTTGCCACCCCACCATGTTGGCAGTTTCTAGTAAACACTCTTGCTGATTGTGTATGTGACTGGTGGTCTCTATGGGATTTCTTGTGGACTCCAACAGTTACTTATATTAATCCATTTGGAGCACTCTACATTTTGCCTTGTGACTTTTTACCTCTCTTCCATCTTGCGCCTCCTGTTTCCTCTCTGTGTCCTCTGCTGTCTCTCCCATGCCCAGACTCAGCTTCTCTTCTTTCTCTCTCTGCCTGGAAGTCCCACCTAACTTCTCCCTGCCTAGTAACTGGCCATTGAGCTCTTTCTTTATTAAACCAAATCAAAAGGCATCTTGGTGAAGACACATCTTCACAGTCTACAAACAATCAAGGTCTGAAGAATAGGTATATGGATGGTTTCGGACTTAGAATCAGCCCCCTTACCACACTCTGAGTCTGCTCCTTGGATGCAAGGATCTGGCTCAGTTTGAGTGGGTGCTGAGTACTGCCTACCTCACTGGAGTGACATTATAATAACTCACATCCCAGGTCAGCCATGGGGCATGTGCATTTCAGAATTTACCTTGCTAATTATTATGAACATTCCCCGGGCTCCATTTTCCATTCCCATCATTAGCTGCAGCCATAGGCACAGGGCACAACTGATTTCCATCTTTCAGAGTGTAGGTCCTGACATAGGTGACATGGTTGGGGAGGTCTAGAGAGGGCTTCTTGTATAAACTCAGTATGATAGAAAATCACAGCATAGCAAGAGCACTTTGGACCAAGCCTGAGGTCAACACAACACATGCTTAGCAAATTATGATGTTAATGCTGTTGTTATCACAGTAGATGAGCTTAAACATCAACCACTAGGGAATCTTTTCACAAAGGGAACAGCCAGAATACTGGGGACAAGGAAGAACCCAATGTATCTGAAATAAAAAGCCAGTATCCAAGTAGACAGAACCTATCTCAAGAGGAGTTATATTCCAGTAATGGCCAGAGACAAAACAGGGTCTTCCACAGGGGGTGAGTCTCTCATCACTGAAGGTATGCATGGAAAGGATGGAGAGTCTCGGTCAAGATATATACCTTGAGTGTGGTAAGTGGAGAAGGAGGGAGGGAGAGAAGGAGGGGAAGGGAGAGAGAGAGAGAGAGAGAGAGAGAGAGAGAGAGAGAGAGAGAGAGAGAAGGAGAGGTCCAAAGAGAGTGTCTTCCTTCCCTGCCGGGGGTAGCGTGGGAAGGGTCTACCATTGAGGGTTGAATGTTGAAGTATAAGCCCTGGAGTCTATCACCAAAGGACTAAGTGAAGCTGGGCTTTGAGCTTCTCCTCAGTCTCCCAGCAGCAGCCCTACGGAGTGGGGTGGTGGTGGAGATGTTTGAGGGGACTCCACAGCTCTAGTGAGCAGAGGGGCAGGCATTAATTAAAGCACAGATTGACTGCCAGTCATGGGGAACAGCATCAAGACTTAGAATTGCTTAATAAGAGGGTTTGTTACACTGGTTGGCCTTGAGAAGGCCATATTGATCAGGAATCCCTGGCCTGGAACTAATGGAATATTCACCCCCCAAATTGCAGTAACTGATTGCTACAAGGACATCCCTTCTATTGTGACTTGGGAAATCACTGGTGGGTGTGTGAAAGAGAGTAAGCAGTGGTTGTGGGATGGGAGAGGATAACGGAAAGAGGAGGAGAGTGAACCAAAGGACAGGTAATGAAGTGGAGCCTCCTCCACTCGACAAAATCAGATATGAAGACCTAATAAGACCTTAACTCCTCGTGACAAAATCAGATATGAAGACCTAATAAGACCTTAACTCCTCGTCTGCGGAGAGAAAGTTCCTTGCTGCCCAGGTTGATTAGGCGGTGTGTGCAGCAAGCAATTTTTCATATTGGAGCTTTCCTTATGTTAGTTATGAATTCATTCGTCTCCATGTGCTGCCCTTCCCACCAACAGTGTGATGACAGTGTCCGTGAAATAATGCTTGTTTGAATAATCCAGAGTAATACCTTGGGAATGTCTGTTAGGGCTCATACAGGAGGAATTGGGTTCAGGTGTTCCGGGAATCTGCAGGGCTCTGCTTTGTAATGTGAGCACATGGTAAGATCTCCCAGTGTCCCAAAAGGCAATGTTCGTCTCCTGGTGTAGGTGCATCTTCTGATGTTGAGCTGACCAGCTCCTCATCTTCATGCTCTGGTCAGAACTGACCACAGACTGTGGACGCACGTGAGCTGAAATGTGTAAGTTCGTGATGCTCAGGGCTCTCAGCCTGGTGAGAGCAATGGAGAACACACTAACCAGGGTGTGCACACCCCCAAAGAGCCAAGGGAGGTTTTGGGGGTGAGCACTCCATCCTATTTGAAGGTGAGCTTTGAGGACAAGTATGAGGGCTCCTGACAGAGAAGAGTGGAGAAAGGGACAAAGTCGAAGTGTAAGGAACAGTGTGACATCTTCTAGAGACATCAAGGGTCTGGTGCAGTACAGGCGAATATGTCTGGCCATGGGCTGAGACTGGACCACCAAGACTGCCAAAGAGAAGAGGGCTGTTGTCAGAGGTCTGAGCCATTGGGGCTGGATTAGGGGAAAGGAAGAGGAAAGCCCGGAATGATGTACTGACTTGGGAAACTGAACTGTTGGTGAGAACTCAGATCCACAGTATGTTTTGGCAGAAATGGCACATTAAGTTTTGGCTGTGCTGTGTGATGTTTGAGGAGATGGCCAGAAAGTTCAGAAGATGAATGCAGACAATGCGTGTGTGTGCGTGTGTGTGTGTGTGTGTGCGTGTTGTGTAATAGCAAAGGCCATATGACAAAGGCACTTGATGACCCAGTTAAAAGCCAACAACACAGAGCAGGGGAGCAGCCTGAAGTGATGGAAGAGCCGCACGCAGACGTGCATGGTAGAGGCTCTTGATGAGCGGCAACCCACTATTTTAACAAATTCTTGATTCTGCAGACTTAACAGGAAGAGGGGCGGCCAGGTTTTTAATAGCAATTTATCTCAATGTGGGCTTTTACACCTCAATTTATCATTGTCGCTGACAACACTTGGATTAATCTGTTGCTCTGTGTCTTTCTTGCTGCTGCGAATCCCAGAAGGATCAAAGGGAATTGATATACATAAAGAACTGAATTTCAATTAATGCAAGCCCGTGCTAATTTTCCAGCATGTAGCCCAGAAACATTCTCATTCATTGCGAATTTGTTGAGGCCATTCCTCCAGGGAAAACACACCCATAGATTTTTTTCTGGCATCAAATTCATCACAGAGAACATTCTAGGTTGGATTGGGTGCTATATCTGCCCCTCCCTCGCTGTCTGCTTGTAGCTGGACCTGGAGGAGCGGCTTTAGTCTCACTGTCTCCAGAACTGCTGTCATTCTGTGCACCCTAGAGTTACAGCTGTGTGTGTGCAGGTCTGGAAAGGGAGCCCTCAAGACAAGGGAGGTTCTCAGCTGTGATGCCAGTCTAGCACCTGCTTCTGCCCCAGCCTCAGCCATTTCTCGGCTCCTGGGAAAGGGGACATCAGTGAAAGCGTCAGGACAATGGTTTCTCCTGGAAGTTGGGTCCTAACTCCCTCAGCTTTAGTTCTGGAGAGAAACACAGACAAATGAGAAACGCACTTGCCACAGTTCCTCAGTTGTGTGTGCCAGGCAAGACTTCATATTGGCATCCACCAGCGAAGTGGCCTTATAATTGCCAAGACCCACCTCAGTCTCTCCAAGGAGCTGCTCCCAGGCTCTTTCACTCCTGTGCCTGTAAACAGCTCTTGGTTTACCAGGGGCGTCAGCTTCCTGTAGGCAGAGACAAGGCTGCCAGGGTGCAATTGTGCTGAGTATCCACAAAGATGCCCAGAAGAGTAGGGGCAAGTAGTGTTCCAACCCACACTCTGCTCAGGGCACTCACGGAGTTGTGTGTGCAGGCATTAGCAAGTGTGTGGTGGGGGTTGCATCTTTACTCTAAAGCACCACGGCAAATACTTCCTCCAAGAGGCTGTGGCTTCTCAGAGGGTGGCTCTGGGAACCTGTCTTCCAGATAGTCTCTTCAAGCCAGTTGGCACAAAGTTACTCTGCACTTGCCTTCCCTGGGCTGCTGCAGCTGAGCACACCTCTTCCCATATCCCAGGGGTGATGCTGAGTGCCAGAGCTGGGCCTCCCTGCCAAGTCAGATGCTGAGTTTCCCAGATGGGCTCATTAGCCTCTCTGGGTCCAGCCAGCTGCCCGACTCTCCTGGATGGCCATGAGTGAAACTTTGTTTAAATTGCCCTGGTCCAGCTTAAAAAAATGTTCAACATCCATAGTCATCAGGGAAAAGCAAATCAAAACTACTTTGAGATTTCATCTTGCACCTGTCAGGATGGTTCAGATCAATAAAATTAAATACAGCTCATGCTGGCGAGGATGTGGAGCAAGGGGAACACACACCCATTGCTGGTAGAACTACAAACGTGTACAGCCACAGTGGAATCAATGTGACAGTTCCTCAGGAAGATGTGAATTGATCTACTGAAAGGTCCAGCTATGCTACCTTTAGGCATATTCCCAAATGATGCTTCATACTGCTACAGAGACATTTATTCAACTAGGTCCATTGCTTCTCTCTTCACATATCCGAGACTGGAAACAACCTTGATGTCCCTCAACCAAGGAATGGATAAAGAAAATATGGCACATTTACACAATGAAGTGTTAGGTGTTTAAAAAAAGAAATCTTGAAATCTGCAGGTAAATGGATTATTCTAAAAAAAAAAAAAGGTCATACTGAATGAGGTAATCCAGACTCAGAAAGACAGATAGGGTGTGTTCACTTCTCTGTGGATATTATCTATTAAGTCGGCGATCACCAAGCTACAATCTATAGAATTAAATATAGAGTAAGGGACTGGGGTGACAGATCTTCCTACAAAAAGGGAAATAGGATAGTTGTGAATGAATTGTGGGGGTCTGGAATAGGAGGATTAAGTTGGGAGGGGGAGAGAGGAGGAGAATAAAGGAGGGAATACAGAGGGAGATGGCTAAAATTAAGGGCCCTTTGAGGTGGAGTATGAATACCTAATCCAGTAGAAGCTCTATCAAATACATACATATGCTAAGGGAATATAAATGAAATCATTAAATAACAGGGGAGACAGAACCCCAAATGAACAACTCTTGTCACCAAATGAAGTTTCCAGTACTGGGGCTGGGTTATAGCTAATTGAATTGTGGACCAAAATGTTCTTATGGAAGCCCTCAAATAGCCCAGGCTGTGGCCAAGACTATAGGTAGCTCTCCACAAACTGACAGCAAAGCCCCATTAAACATGGAACATGTCGAGCTGGTGCCTGCATAGAGATTCCACCCCTATGTACTGGTGTCTTTGGTACAAGAAACTACTCTGCAGTCAACCAAAGGAAAACCATGAGCACCAACTGAGCCACAAACTCTTTGGTCTATAATGGTGTCCTGACTTTGGGGACACAGAGCTTGTGGGAGTCACCAACCATTATCTGATACCTGATTTGACTTAAGGACCACTACATGAAATTCACACACACACACACACACACACACACACACACACATACACACACACACAAAACACTGCTTGGGTGACCCGAGACAAGGTAGCCAGGGGCCAAGGATAAAGCCAAACACTGCTGTTCTTTTTCTGAAAAGAGAATACAATGACTCCTAATGACATTCTGCTATACTCATAGATCAGTGTCTTGCTCAGTCATCATTAGAGCAGCTTCTCCCACAGCAAATGGGAACAAATATGCAGACTTGCAGCCAGACATTAAGTAGAGAGTGGAACACTCTGCTCTAAACAGGATGTCTCCATCAGATCCCTCCCCTCGCAGCTCAGGGAACCCTGAAGAAGAGGAGGCAGAAAGAGTGTAAGAGCAGTAGGGATGGAGGACACCAATAAAACAAACAAGGCCCTCTAAATCACATGTGGTCAATGCACATATGAATGCATAGAGACTGAGAAAGCATGTATAGGGCCTGCATGGGTCTGAGTCAAAAGGAGAAGTGAACACATGCCTCATCCTTAACTCTAACTTAGAAGCTATTTCTAATTGATAACTACTTACAAATGAAAGTTTAGTTTTCTTCAAGGGACTCTCACTGGGGAAACAGACTACTCTTAAAGGATAGGCTGCCTGTCTACAGTAGAAGTCCAGCAGAAAATGGACTCGTGGCATCAATGGAGGTTCCTTATCTCACAGGACTTTGTTAGGAAAAGTAATTTTCTCTCTCTCTCTCTCTCTCTCTCTTTTTTTTTTTTTTTTTTTTTTTGGTTTTTTGAGACAGGGTTTCTCTGTAGCTTTGGTGCCTGTCCCGGAACTAGCTCTTGTAGACCAGGCTGGCCTCGAACTCACAGAGATCCGCCTGTCTCTGCCTCCTGAGTGCTGGGATTAAAGGTGTGCGCCACTACCGCCCGGCTTAATTTTCTCTTTTAAAAATATAATATATCTCAAAAATTATGCATGCACACATACACACATATATGTACACACACACACACACACACACACACACACACACACACAAGGGTTGGCTGCCCCATAGCCAGCCATTCTCTCCATTTTGACCAGGTGTGGCTTTCTGTAATAATCTCCATCTTCTGTAAAACAAAGCTTCTTTGATGAGGGGCGAGAGCTATGTTTATCTGAGGGTATCAAGACAAGTATTTATTAGACAGTTAGAAATTATATTGATTTAGGAATGGAGCAGTAGTGGGTTCTCTTCAGAGTGCTATGACCTCTCCAGCCATGGGTAGTGGACTAAGTTTACAATACCAGGCATGAATGCCCTCCCACTGAGTGGGACTCAAGTCCAGTTAGATAGCTGCTGGTCACTTGCAGGATAAAAGTGCGATATTCTAAATTGAGTATGCTAAGAACAGCTATTTTAACATCCGACACATTTTGTAGATGACAAAATGAAGTTGGTTGTCTATTTTCAGTGGTTCTAGGGGCATAAGAATACCCTGGGGCATCTTACTCTGCATTGGGTTAGAGGTGCATCTTGAACAAAGCAAGAGTTAATGACAGGGAAGCGTTTCAAGGCAGCGAACGTTCTGTTTGGTAGATGTTCTTCCTAAGGTCACCAATGGTCTCCAGAGCTGTTGAGGGCTTGATGAGTCGAGGCTTACCCTGAGGCTCTGATGTATAGAGAAGGAGCACAGCTCCTTCTCAAATCCAGGACCATGCTCAGCAGAGACTGGGGTCAGTGCCTGGGGCTAGGGCCTGGGAGCTTTTTCCTGAGAACACAATGTACATAGAAGAAACACTGTAAGCTTAGTAGAGGTGGTGATGGCCTGGGGCCAGGGCCTTGGGGGACCTGTGGCTTCAGATTCTTCCCACCCTAAAGGGCTGTCGTCAATAGTCCCAAGGCTGCTGTGTGCTCTTCTGTGATGCTTTGTGCAATGTTTGATTAGCTTCCTGCTGACTCCTTTCCACTGTATGATAGCCCTTTGCTGACACTGTCTCATTTTTAATTTCATTTCAATTTACTGTATTTCTTTAGAAAAAAATCTTGCTTGTAACACAGACACACACACATACACACACACAATTGCCTTGGTCTGAACATAGTAGAGATTCAGAAAGGAAGCCCACGGCCCTCTCCTTGGCCAGCTTCAGCTGCATCCTGGTTCTGAATGGAACTCCGGGTGCCAGCCCAGGCACTGGAGCCCTCTGCTCAGAATCCGTCCTGATGTCCCTTTTGCTTTTCCTCTGAGGTCTCCCTCTTTCCAGCCACCATTTGCTACCTTTCTTTCGTCTTTGGGTTGTTGGACTTTTTGCAGAGATCTTCTCCCTGATGTCTCTCTTCTGGATAATTAAAGGGGCTGTTCCTCGTGTCTGGGTCTTAATTTGTAAACGTGGCTGATTAACAATTTAAGGAGGTCGAACCATCAGCAGAACATTTGAATGTTGCCATGGTTCCCTAGTGTCTTGGCTTCTTTTTCCATTTTTGATAAATATCCTGATAGATGCAACTTAAGGCAGAGGGGGGGGTTGTTTCACTCACAGTTCAAGATCTAGTCCATCAAGGTGGGAGCTTGAAGCTGCTGGGCACACTGCGCCCTAGGTCGGGAAGCAGAAAGGGATGGGTGCAATCTTGTTAGTGCTCAGCTCACTTCCTCCATTTCCACAGACCGGGAGAGACGGCTCAGCCGCTAATAGTGAGCCCTGCTCTAGAGAGGATTGAAGCTCGGTTCCCAGAACCCACTTCAGGAGGCTCACAACAGCCGTAACTCCAGCTCCAGTGGCTCTGACATCCTCTTGTCTCCTCAGACACCTACACTCACGTGTACATCTACCTCTCACGTATATTCATAGTTCAAAATTTTAAAGTAAATATGTAAACTGTCCAGGATCCCCTACCCAGGGAATGGTCCCACACACAATTAAGATGCTTTCCCCCATATCTTGATGATCTCACACAGGCCTGCTGAGAGCCCCATCTCCTAGGTGATTCTAGTTGACAACTGACCTTAACCATCACACCTGGAAACAAAAGCCCAGGACACTTCACTACTCAGGACCATGTCGGGGGAGCAACAGGGCTGGCTAGGAGACAGAACTTAAAGGCGAATGTATAGGGTATGGTGCTCATGAGCAGGAAAAACAATGGATACTGGGGGAACAGTCTACTTGCAATAACTCCAATGGGCTGGGGGCCATGGGAACATCTAAAGTTTCCTGGTGCTTGGGCCTGGGATGACTGGCTTCAGGGGGACCTTTGACTTGATGGTTTGATGGCTGCAGGCTAATAGATTCTAGATTGGCAAGTTTACACATGGGGCCTTTTGGTGTCTGCCAGAATCTGCTGACCTTAGGAAGGTCACTTCTTTCTTAAGACCTCTAAATGCGAGAGCCTGGGAAGAAAATACAGAGAAGAAGAGAAAATCATAGCATAGTAATAGAGCCAGCCCCGGGATGAATAAACACAAGTAAGAAAGTAAAGAATCCAAGATAGCACCATGAAAAGTATGGCTGTCCTGAGAAGGTGAGGATTTCCTGCCTGTAAAATGGGAGTGGCCTTTCCCATGGCTCCTGGTTGTGGGGAGGAATAGAAGAACAGTTAGGCATGAAAGTATCAAAGTATAGCTCCTGTCCACCTCTGTGAGCCCTGGGAGCACGGCAGCCCTAGCCCACCCCCACCTGCTCCTTCATAGAACCTAAGACTCAGCAGAGTGTGGCCCCGCTCTGAGCCAGCACAGGCTGCTCAAGCTGGGCCGCCCCCAGCCGCAATGACATTCAACAGGTGCTGCCTGTGTTTGCGTAAAACATTTCAGGGAGTAGCAGCAACACGCTGGCTCGGGAACGCGCTGTCTGCCATTTGAAGCTGAGCGGGAGTGGGGCTTCCAAACATTCCCATGCAGAGATCGTGGCATAATTAGTATAATTATTAGGGGGTTAATGAAGCTGGGAACAGCACATCAAGCACACATTTAAACAAAACCTTTTCTAAAGTGGGTGGAGAAATTTGCCTGCGCGACTTTCACTCTCGCTCTCTCTTTTGCCATTGGGATTCCAGAGGTTGTACTTGCTATGTGGGAATGGGAACTCACTGCTTGCCCGACCCTGGATCTTTACTCCCAAGGACACCTGTGACATCACTAAACAGGGGTGACAGACACAGTTCTTCCACCGTTTCTTTTCTAGCCGGTGACCAGTGCTGGAAATTCCACTGCCTCTCTGGACTCGGCCCTCGGTTTTCTCTCTACTTTAACTCTTCTCGGTGGAGGAAGCCACATTCTCCGATGAATGAGAACATCACCTTGCACTAGCTCCAGAGTTCCCCTCAGGGTACCTTTTTCTTAGTCTGGGTACCCCCAAGGAGATCAAGAGACACTCATTACATTACTAGAATAACCCGGAAGTGGGTGGAGAACGGAGACCAGGATGGGAAAAGAACGTATGGGAAGGTGGCAAGGTAATAGCTCCATCTTAATCTGCTTATAGCTGAGGCCCAGAGGGCAGCTTTGAAAGTCTCTGGTCTTGCTCAGAATCATCCTGGTTTGGACTGGGTGCAGAAGCTAGATGCTGAGATACAGGCAACATCAATTACAGGTTGGAGCGTGCCTTCCAAGCCCTAAGCCAAATGACCCAAGCTGCTGCTGTATATTTGAATTTTCAGAGGAAAACACAGCATCAGCTGCCAGACACCCACTCTCAAGACAGCTCAGTTTAAGCATCAGATTGTCCTACATTCCCGCGAATGACGTCAAACCTCTGTGAAGCTGGGTGTGAAGCAGCAGCTGGGATCAAAAGCCTAGACCTAGTGGAAATCAGTCGGAGGAGGGAATGAGGGCATCTGTGCCCAGTCAGACTCCAAGCCTGGGAGTGTTTAGGCAGTGACCAACAGGTGCATGCATTCCAGTGTGCACATGTGGTTAGTTATGGGAAAACTTGACTTGTTGTTTTCCGTCTTCACTTTTATGTACTTTTACAAGTGGTGGCTACAGCGTTAAAATATAAATATTGTTAAAGCTGTTTGACCCATGCTACCCAGTAGATGTAACCGATAATCTGACCTTTTGCTTTTTTGTTTATTGTCCAACCTTTTGGCCTAGGAATAAGTTCTGTGTGAAATGACTGTGACACAGAAGCTTCGGTGAACTGTGGAAGTTTGGGAAACACTGGGTGAAGGGCTGCCCCTGAGTGAATGTAAGTTTCTAAGCCCTCAGGCTCTCTGTGCCACAGGCAAAGGGGCCTCCAGCAGCCCTAGGGCAGCCTTCGGGCAAAGAGGCACTGGTGTGGGTTGATAGGAATGAAGGCAGCTAGAAGTGTGTAGAAAAAAAACACACAGAAAAAGTCACTAGTGGAAGCCGGGCGGTGGTGGCGCACGCCTTTAATCCCAGCACTTGGGAGGCAGAGGCAGGCGGATCTCTGTGAGTTCGAGACCAGCCTGGTCTACAGAGCTAGTTCCAGGACAGGCTCCAAAGCCACAGAGAAACCCTGTCTCAAAAAACCAAAAAAAAAAAAAGAAAAGAAAAAGTCACTAGTGAAAAAGTAAGTAGATGCCTACAATATCAGGGCATCTCAAGTTGTCAGCTATGCACAAACGGCCTGAAGATCCTGCTCAATGCAGTTCTGACTGAGGGCTCTAGGGGCCTGAGGACCTCTGTTCATAGTGTAGTCCAGGCTGTTCTTGTGACTGTTGGTCTACCTCCAGGCCTTTCATGCACACACACACACACACACACACACACACACACATGCACATGCATGCACACACACATGCACATGTACACGCTGGCTTTATTGAGAACTCTTCAATCCAAGATTAATATAGAGTTATTGGGAAAGCCCTGGAAGCTGACAGCTCTGAGCTAACCCTGACCATCCCCCTACCCGCCACTCCTAATTACCCCACCTCACCAATGAATAGGACACTCTGCACTCTGGACAGTGAGGGTTTTGGATCAGTGAGCTTGGAGCTTGATCATAGCAGAATAGAGCCTAGAACCATTATTGGCATGCCAGCATCTGGGGACTGGGATCTTCCTGGCTAGGAAGTCCCTTGGATGGATATGATGTACAAAGCCCATTTTACAAACAGAGAAATAGAGGCCCAGGGATGAGCAAAAGCATGAGACAGGGACTCAGAACATCAGATCCCATACTCAGGCCATTCGCTACAGTTGGTGTGTCTGTTCAGATCATCTTGAACCTCAGATATAGAAAGTAGATACATAACAGCAGTAATTTCCCTACTAAGGTACCAGGGGTTGGAGTTCACACATGAGAACTTGGGGTACCCTGAATGAAATACTGTGGGAAACATGGCCACCATATTTCAAACTACCCTCTCCCAGATGTGAGGCAATGTGTCTCCTAAAAGCTGGGCATGAGTGAACAATCTCCTGCCTTTTGAGGGCAGGAAGCAGGAATGGCTTTTAATGACAAGGTGTGGTTTTCCTCTCTGGTTCCTCATTCTGCATGGGAAGCTGACAGCAGTCTTCGTAGAGCAAATGAACAGGTTTCTCCACCCACATTGAGACCATGAGCCTAGAGTTTGGTCCACACAGCTCTGGAGGGGACAGCAGAAAGGAAGCAAGGTGACTGTGCATTTTGGTGGCAGAGGATCGGTTTGGGTCCTGGTATTTCCTCTAGCTAGGTATGTATGGCACATCCCATTTTTCTCATTTTTTCCCCTGGTAGTTAAATGGAGCATCTGGTCCCTTCCCATGCAACCTTATCAGACTGCCCAGTAGAAGAGGCTAAAGTTGACTTCCTTCCCATTGATGTGGGTCCTGTCCAACACTTATGGAGTTGCCTGTCTTGGATGGAATCTTTCTGTTTCTCATCTGCTCTGGGGAATGAGTCCACGATCATCACCCCAGAAAAATAAAGAGACTCCAGAAATGGACCAACATTTGCCTGGCACCAAAACCACAGGGGCCCCATCTGCCAATGAGGGAAGGTTTGCTGTCATTTCTTGATTTTTTGGTTCTTTTGCTGTGTGACATTATGGGCACAATAGCTGACAAATGGAGTTTGGGGCCTCTAATTAGTTGCTGCCATGAATCTCAGTGGGATATGATTTCTTCATCTGTACGATAAGGGTCATCCCACTTACTTTGCAGCCCTTGCATTGTGGCTTGATGACCTATGATGTAAGAAAGCACACAACACAGAGCCCACTATGCGGAGGGCTCCCCAGAAAGGAGATCTGAGAAAGGGCAAGAGTCATTCGGTGAGAGCTGGGTTTACATGTTCAAAATGGGTGACTCAATGCCAGGTTCAGATGAGGGTCACAGCTAAAATTCTGTTTCTGCTAGATGACTTAATATGGGCCTCAGACAGTCAGTGGGTAGAAACCCATGCCGGGTGAGGGGCAGAGCAGAGGGGAGTTGGAAACCTCCTCTCCTGAGTGCCAAGCGCTGATCACGGGACTTGCACATGCTCTTCTGGGCCCTGGGTTCATGTGCTCTTGTATAATTTTCTGGGCAACAAAAGCACCTCTCATTTTCTGTCATTTTTACATCAGAGTCATGGTGACAAGCCATGACAGGACGCTGTGACAACACCACATGTCTCTTTTGAGGCTAAGATTTGGGGCTTGGAGTTTTCCCCAGGCCCCCAGTGCTCCTCCTTTCCTGCTGCGCTAACATTCAGATACTCAGTTTGAAACCAAGGCTTGCTTCACCAGATGCCAGAGGATGCTAATCCCTGCCTCTGGCAGATTAGCCATTCAACATGTGACTCAGTTTAACAGTTCCTACGAAAGGGGGTAGGGTGGAGGTCACTGTAGTCCTTGGACTCCCTGGCTCTCTGTGGAGGGTGTCTCGCTACAGCTAGTCTTCAAATGCCTGTGAGCAGAATGTCTGGGAAGGCCATCCTGGCTGCATTGTTGGCTGCCTGACACTGTGGTACCACAGGATGGGCAGGGAGATGTGCTGAGATGGGTCAGCTCAGGAGCAGGGGTCTCAGTGACTGCACGCACTCGACCTGGGTATCTGCACCACGGACAATATTGTCTTTTCTCTGCTAGGACCAGAAAACCTAGCCTGTATCCATGTCGGAAAGTTTAAATAACACCACACAACACACACACACGGAGAGAGAGAGAGAGAGAGAGAGAGAGAGAGAGAGAGAGAGAGAGAGAGAGAGAGAGAAGAAAAGGCAAATTATAAAGAAACAAAAGGATTATTTGTGAGGAACAGAAACTGCTATCATTTGGGTGACATTCTAAGCTGATTGTGTATGAATGTGTGCGTGTGTGTGTGCGAGCATGTGTGTTCATGTGTGTATGTGTGTCTATGGACAACATTGCTATTTACCAACTGCTGTCTAAGGAGGGCAGGTTCTGTGCAGGGAGTGGCTGTCGGGAGTTGACCTGGAGCCTCAGGATGGGTTTGGACATGTGCAAGGGTAGCCTAGATGTGGAGCTGGGATGAGGGAGGAGAAGAACTGAATTGCTCTGCTTCATAAAGAGAGAAGAGCTTGGAGCTCCCAGGGCCAATCAAGAGCAGGAAGGAGAGCAATAGAGCTGAAAATAGAAAGAAAATGAAAGCGAAGCCCCAGCCCAGCAGCAGGCTGTGCCTTGCTTGAGGGAGTGGCCAAGGTACATCTACAGGGCCACCTCATGACTACAAGGTGCTTGCTTTGTTGCTATGAAAGGCTGCAGCAGACTCTCAGGAGCCTTCCACAGCATCCCCGACACACATAGACTTATGAGTGTACAGGGAAAGCATTAAAGAAAGGGTTGACTCAACAGAGGCACAGAAGACAGTAAGATAACCCTGACTTTGAGGACATTCAGCAGAAGGGGAGAATGGGCTGGAGCAGGAGGGGACAGAGAACCCTGCTGTGACCTTGTCAGCAATGGTCCTTCAGCAATCTACGGAGATTAGGGTTTCTCAATGTGTAGGTTGGGATTTAGACAGGCATCTCTTAGATCTGCAGCTGTAGGCTGGTCCTCATCACCAGGGATGTGTATGCATGTTTATGGGCTTTGTTTAAGTGGAATTTTATTTCACTTTCTGTTTTATAGTTCTTTGTGCTCATCCTGTGCTCTTGCATCTTGGCCCATCACTAAGTGTATATCTAGTTTGCTTTTCTTGCTATCTAGACAGTGAATTATTAGATAGAAATTATAGTGTCCATAGTCTGTGCCCTCCTGATGGGCTCAAGGCAACGTCCGATACTTCTGTAATAGCATCTCTCCGTTTATATCTTTACACACTTGTTGAGGTGGCCACTTGAAAACTAGTTTCAGGTCGGAATAGAAAAAAGAAAAAATAAAACCACCACTCTGATAAAACATAAATAGCATTGGTCATTTTTTCCTTCCTTCCACAACTGAATATCTGTTTGAAGGCCAGGCCAGCATGTGTGGGTGGTGGTATGATTTTTAGTAAAGATGACCAGTGCTCTCAGGCTGTTAATGGTACAGTATCAAAGCTCCTAATCCCAGAAGGGCCAAAGGAACACAGTGCATCCTTCCTGTGCACTGGACCTGGGCCTTTTGGGTCTTTAACACCCACTCAGATTCTAAGCATGGGCTGTGACCGCAGTGTGGTAGCAGGCAGCGTGTGCTCAGGGAATGGATTTGTGACTCATATGAGAAGATGTCATCTGGCTCCATGTAATGTCAGGCACTTTCCGAGCTGGGTGCTTCCTCAGACGTCCAATCACAGTACCAGCACAAGTCATTCCAGGCTTGCTTTCTGTGTGGAATTCTGGAATGACCTGGGGAGGCGCGCTTCTCCTCCAGCTTTCCAGAGGAGCAACCAGAGGAAGAAGGGGCTTGAATCCTGGCCTTTGGGAGTCAGCCTGCACACCCTCACCAAAGGCCACTCTTCCTGGGGGTGGACGGAGCTCTGGATCTCTGTCCCTGTGTAAAGCACCTCCCAGGCAGAGCTGCGGATGCAAGATTCATCCTCCCCAGGTCTCTCCATCTGTGTGTCTGTCTGCCAGCTGTGAGCCCGAGGGGGGCAGTCTAGATGGGCTGCACAAATGAATAATTCAATGACAAGTGAATAATTTCCATGGCAACCTTGCTAGCCCATGACCCACTCTGCCACCTCCAAGGGCTCGGTTCACCCTAATAAAGAAACACATTTGTCAGACGACACAGAGTGAACTGGGATAAGGCTATTTCAAGGGAATAGGATGAAACTAGGTCAGCTGATGGCAGCAGAGCGGGACTTGCAAGAGTCCTGTCAGCAGGCAGGTGCTGGTGGAAGGTCCTGCATCACGCAGGGCTGGAAAGAGGCCCTCCTGATGGGAGAGAGACATGGAGTCGGCTCCAGGCTGTCCTGAACGCAAACTCCACATTATTTAACAGCATGCTTAGGTCCCTGGGACACTACATGGTCGGGACCTAGGACACTACATCATATTGCTTTCAGAGTAGGAGAGGGGAAGTGAGGCAGGGAAAGTGCCTCTTGGGACACATCCTAGGTGACTTAGCCATTGGGTAGGCGTTGAGGATGAGAATGAAATCAGAGATCCAGGCTCACCATGGAAGTAACCAGCAGCATACGGTCAGGACCTGGTGCCCCACACTTGTGTGTGCATAGAAGGGCAGCCATTCCTATGTTTCTACAGGAAACCTGGTTACAGTGTTGGGTGGGTTTAGGAAGCACTGGCTACTCTAAGACAAGCCTGGGAGGTCTGGAAACTCCATGCCCATCATATGCTATCCTTAGTGTTTTTCTGCAATGCCCACGCTGCTCACTTAGATGGGGCTTCTGTGTGTAACCATGCAGAGCGACCCCGATGATTTGGTTTTAGGCTGATTGTCCTTCCTTTCTTAGATACTTCTTTTGTAAAATAGAAATAACACCTCCCTCATAGTATTACCCTGAGACTACATAATTTATGCAGTCTTGAAACAAAATACTTCAATGCCAGTGGTGCCTGCATTTGCTGTTGCTGTTGTTTGTGCGAAGGTGGTAGAGGCATCTTTCCGTATGCAGGCTCACAGCATTCTTGCCCAGGCCTTTGGTTCTTTGAGACGTACATCCTATGTACCAGCTGCTGGTCCAAATAGAGGCTTATTGTTTCTTCCTCCTTTCAATAAAGGGCAAACCTGGAACCTGGGACCATGAGGCCAGTCCAGAGGACAGAGACCCTGGCAACCATGGGAGCATGTGTTAGTTGCTTTTCTATGGCTGTGATAAGATACCATGACCAAGGCAACTTACAGAAGAGTTTATTGGGGGCTTCTAGTTCCTAAGTGTTAGAGTCCATGTCTGCTACGTGGCAGGGAGCATGGCAGCAGGCAGGCAGGTGTGGGGCTAGCGCAGTAGCTGAGAGTTTACATCATTATCCACAAGTACGAGATAGAAAGAACTAACTGGGAATGGTGTGGGCTTTGGAAGAGTTCACCCCCAGTGACACACTTCTTCCCACAAGGCCACACTTCCTGATGGCCACACCTTCCCAAATAGTTTCACCAACTAGGGACCAAGCATTCAAATATCTGAACCTACAGATGGTCATCCTCATTCAAGCCCCCACCACTATCAGGTTAAAGGCACTAAGCAAACAAAAGAGGAAAACTGCTCTCATCCCCAGGGGTGAGTGGTACCCTCCCAGTAGAGAGAAGAGAGCCTCACAGAGAGAGGCAGGTGGTAACCCAGTGCCCCACAGACTTCTCATGACTGGAACCTCACTCATTGCTGCCTCCCTTAGGGTTCTGGCAACTGGAAGAATCCAAGGAGAAAGGCAGGGTGGAGAGCAGCAGAACAACGGTCTTAAAGGCTGCCTCCTCGGAGGGGAGCACTTTGGAGTGCAGCACTTTGGACGGAAGCCATGGAGGACTCAAATGAAGTGACAATCTGCAAGGGTGGTCTTTCTTTTTCCAACCCGGCGTGGCTGCCAACAGCAAATAACATCATCTCAGGCCACGGGAGAACCGCAACTTTCAGGAACTTCTGTCCTGTCGATGTAAATCTCTCAGCACTGCCTTCTGCCTTGGCAAAGATGTCCTTATAAATTATATTACTCACACTGGCTCCCACCGTCATCGGTCATACACTTCGTATTTTATCTGCAGGCCATTATCAAATATGCCCTGATTTGATTTGGAACCTTCAGAGTCATTAGAAATCCGTGCTTTCCTTTCGTGTCCCTTTTGGTTCGGCACGCTAGATAAAGAGGCTACTAGGGGTAAAAATAATAATTAATAATAATGATACCCAAGAATCTGAAAATCAAGAAAGGCCTCAGCTTGGGGACCTTGTGGAACTCTATTCCTGGGTCGAGGTTAATTGTCAGAGCCCTTGGCAGGTCATACAAAGCCTGGGCTAAGAAGAGGTTGCAAACTAGAGGTACTATGAACTTGATTTTGAATAGTCTGGATACACAATGACCCACTGTAAATACAATAATGGCCATATCCTGAAACTGATCACAGAGCAGAAGGCCATGAATAGGGGCTCCAAGTAAAAGATTCACTAGGCATATTGTAACAATGTTAATGTCTCAATTCTCATAAATGTACCCAGACTGAGCAAGGTGTAACAGTGGAGAACCTGGACAAAGGCAATTCTCTCAGTTTTGCTACTCTGTTTCTGGCTTTCAAAGTGCAATCATCATGAGGGAAACTGAGATAGCATAGCCCTTGGTCCTTGAATCACAGTTCAAACCTCAGTGGAAGGCCAGTTTGTGCTTCTGGACACATATGATGTGATGATCAATGTGGTCATGATAGCTCCACGGTCTCTCTCTCACTTGTCCCTCGAAACTGCTGGTCCCAGGAAGAGGAGGGTGAAAGCTGACTTTAAGGTGCATCAGCAGAGAGGAAGCCATCTCCTTCCGGGGGATGGTATTAAACAAAGAGAGCTTCATCTTCTAATCACATTAACTCACCCCAGGGGGTGTTTCCCGGCCCATTATCACATGGAGTGGTTGACTGGGTCTCCATTTGTCACGGCAAACATCAGGCATATGGTAATGGTCCCGTAAAACATGCCCTGTTGGGTCTTAATGTCTATTTAATGACACCTGCTATGAAGGCTCCCATAACTGAACTCATAATGGGAGATGAGAGGATATTAGATTTTGGAGAAAGAGAGTTCTCTGAATGACAGGCTGCCTCTCTCCAGGAGGCCCGTGCTGGGCTGGGTAGGGTGGGGATGGGGATGGTGGTGCTGGGTTGGTTAGGGTGGGGGCACCTGGGTCTTAAGCCTTAGAATCTAACTGCAGCAGGGATGCTAAGAGATATAATGGCTTTAAGTCCTTTGTCCTAATGCAGGCAGGGACACTGAGGCCCTGAGGGAAAGGCACAGAATGGGTCCAGTGTGGAAACAGGGCTTCGCATCTCTCCCATTAACCGTTAATCTGTGATTATAAGTCCCAAGCATTCCACCGAGCACAAAGGAAGATGGAAGTTTGGTGTCTGTACGGCTGGGGATTTAATTCTGGGGAGACTTTCCAGTCTCCCCACCCCTGTTTTATCAAACTGTATTAATTGCACAAAGTAATGTTTCATTATAAAATTCCACGTGTGTACATACTATTCTTTAATCATCTCCAATCGTGTTATCACTTGTTGGTCTCCCTCCCACTGATCCAACATAGAAAGGCCTAAGCCAGAGCTACTCTGTGACAATGGAGCGGATGGAAGTTAAGTAGAGTGTGTACAGGTGCCCAAGGATGCCACTGGGAAGTCAAATTCCCTCCACCCACCTGCTTTGCCAACCAAGGCATATGGCTTTGTCCTCGCCCTCACACACTGACTAGTTCTTCCATACATTGTTTCTGGAGAGAGGACAGAAGCTTCTCCCAAAGCCTGTCCTCCATTTGGGAGGCGATTCCCTCACCAAGAGTCCCACCTGCCTCCTGTTGGCCGGAACTGAGATGTGGACACATGGCTGCTCATTGCAGCAAGGGAGTCTGGAAAGAACATTTTCCCAAGGTGTAGTACCACCGCAGTGAAATCCATGGGTGTTGGGTAGCAACTAGCTATATCTGCGTAGCATCAATTAACTTCTTTGATTCTTACAGCAAGCCCATGCTATACCTACAGCCGATGCACTTTTGTGAATGAGGGACTAGTGGGGCAAGTAAGTTTAGGTTCTTTTTTTAAAAAAAAAGTTTATATAGCCATTAATTAGAGTATCTGGGGATAGCATGCTTGTCTGTGACTCTCAGGGGTCCATAAGAAACCTGAGGGTAGGACCATGTTTTCATCATTTTGCTCATCTTCCTGCATTTGCATCACTGGGTGTCAGAAGGATGATTGAGTCCCTTCTTGACATCCTAAGGAGAATCTATTCCTGTATGTCCCCATATCAATATAGAATAGAGGTCAGAAAGACCTCTGTCCTGGCACAATATCCCTCTAGGCCCAAGGCATCAGGGACTGGGGTGTCTTGGACTCATTTTTGTTGATTACCAGCCTGACCATGCTGAGTTGAGCACAGCCAGACTCCACAGGTCTGCATTGTTTCAGGGAGTGTCTTCAGGAAGTTGTAAGTGTGTGTGACTGGTTCCATCACGAGATGAAAGGCTGAGTGATTCCTGAGTCAGTCCTACCCAGTTACAAGTGTGTTTCACTTGCACCTTCCAGGATGGTGCCCAAAGCCCACTTTTATTGCAGGAAAAGGCATTGGATATCGGCATACGGTAAAACTGCCTTTAAATCCACTTCTTTGCTGGCTCATATGATCTGTGAAAGAGGAAAAGGCAAGCTCGTAATTACTATAGATTTTTTAACATATTCACAGATAATTGCTTTTGACTATAAACAAGGGCAGTTGTAAGAATGATTATTTCATCCATACTTGGTTTGCTTTGGGATAAGAACTATGGAAGGTGTCTTGGGATGTCATTATTTGAGCACACATCTTTTGCTCTCATTTAACAGGATAGGATATGCTTCATCTCAGTTTACAGGCATACCTCATGTGTCCTGGTGCCTTTGCTAAGTCTTAGCCCAAGTGCTCTTCATCAAACATACGAGTAAATGAAGGAAGGAAGGAAGACCAGAAGCTTCTGGAGGAGATAGTTTAAGACCCTGAAGGGAAAGTGATCCTTGTTTGTGGTTGTTGTCTACAGTTATCTATCAGTCTGAGTTGCCATTTGGACTCAAAAGAGTGAGGGTTTAAACACCTGAAGTAGTCCAGTTATATTAGTTAGTAGAAGTGTTGGTAATGCTGCATAACAAACATCTCCTAAACTCAGTAATGTAAATAAAATAAGTATATTCTATAAGAATAGTGGGTCTACAGTTTGATGGAGATATGGACTGGTGCAGCTGGGCTTGGCTAAGCACATCTGCTTCACGTTATTGCTTGGCTGCCTTTGCTCCAGGGTCCAGAGTAGGTCCAGGCCTATGCTGTGAGTTTCTTCTGGGGTCTAGTGTGAGTGGCAGAATCTCACTGGTGGGTGGTTTCTAGTGGATCATTAAAGCATGGACCGAGAAAGCTCAGTTGTGTCCAGACATCCCACACCTTGGATTGCATTGTATTTGCCAGTTCCTCACTTGTATAAATAAACTGTACAGACTCTGTGAAAGTCAAGTCAGAAAAATCCATTCTGTAGATTGCTAGGCGGTGGACTGAGTGTGCCAAGTAAAAGTCTACATGACAGAGAAGAGGCTGGGGAGATGGCTCACTCGGAAGAGAGCTTGTCTTCCAAACACGAAGACCTGAGTCTGAGTCTAGAGCCAGTGGAACACCGTGTACTTGTAGTCCTGGAAGACGACTGGAGGATTTCTGGGACTTGCTGATCTGCAAGTCTAGCAAAAACTACGAGCTTCAGATTCACTGAGAGAACTTGTCAAAAAAAAAAATAATGTGGAGAGTGATTGAAGAAGACACCAAACATGGACCACTGGCCTACACACACACACACACACACACACACACACACACACACAC